>NC_135661.1:17050075-17375573 GCF_964188315.1 Podarcis muralis
GTTTGCAGTCCGAGATATATGCTCTTGCAGCACACGTCTGTGAAACAATCCAGAAAAATAGCCAACCAGGTTTTTTGAGGGGCATACTAACAGAGAGGCAACAATGGTGGAACAAATAGGAGATCGGTATTATTACGCATACAGACACCGAGATATAGAGCCTGGGGAATGGGGCATTGGACAGAGAAGGCACTTCACTCCATACAGAATTCCCTGCTCTCTAGGATCAGCCCCGATTCACACTCAGGATGCGTGAAACATCCCAGTAAACATGAGTTGAAGGGGGCAGTTTCCTCCTAAGATATCCCATTAGCAAGATCATTCTGGTCTTCCAGAGTTACAAGCTTAGCATCTGCCCTCTCTCTTCTATATTCAAACAATGCAGATGGAGCTGATCTAAGGAGTCCCGTCTAGACACCACAACACCCAGTTCACGCCTTTCCATGGAAGCATGTCTATAACAGCATTGCTGGGTGGGAGGGAAGAAACATAGGGCAATTACACGCCCCATATCTGTTTGTTTTAAACCTACAGTGGTACTTTGGTTCTCAAACGTAATCTGTTCCGGAAGACCGTTCGACTTCTGAAACATTCGAAAACCGAGGCGCAAAAGGCTGGGTTGCAAGTTCAATTGGAGGGGGGGAAGGAAACATGCAGCGGAAGCCGTTCAACTTCCAAGCCATGTTTGAAAACGGAAGCAATTACTTCTGGCTTTTCGGCATTCGGAAACCGAAACGTTCGGCTTCTGAGATGCTAGAAAACCAAGGTACCACTGTAAAAACTTACAAAAGAATCTTCAGTTACAGATAGGTAGCCGTGTTGGTCTGCCATAGTCAAAACAAAAAAAATTCCTTCCAGTAGCACCTTAAAGACCAACTAAGTTAGTTCTTGGTATGAGCTTTCGTGTGCATGCACACTTCTTCAGATACCACTTCTTCAGATACCACTTCAGATATCTGAAGAAGTGTGCATGCACACGAAAGCTCATACCAAGAACTAACTTAGTTGGTCTTTAAGGTGCTACTGGAAGGAATTTTTTTGTTTTGAAAAGAATCTTCGACGTTTCATGGGGTTTGAATACTGATGTCAAAGTTCAGAAAGCTTATGGCAACAGCAAAGCTCGTCTGCTAGAATTCTGCACTCAGTGCACCCGCCCAACCAGCAGTAGCCAGCATGTCAAGAGACCCGTGGGAAACATCACCTCCTGCACACAGCACGACATGTGGGGAACTTTGGAGGACAGCTGAAAACTACTCAGATCAGACCAAAAATACAAGCAGGACTTTGGTGGTGGGGAGGTGAGGGGAGGGGAGGAGAGGGAGGACTTCCTAAAACAATAATAATTATTGGTATCTTCTAATGTAAGTGGCACACTTGAAATAAATGCCATCTGACTCGAATACGGAACACCTCAAGGACTGTTCTTAGGCATTTGCGGTTTGGGTGCTGAGGAGTGGGGGTGTCAGAGGAGGACATTGTTTCCATCTAGCTGCAATCGTCGCTATCTCTGTTCTGCTGCAGTTTGGCTTCCACTAAGTCCTACATTATTCATCTCGCTATGGCCAAAACATACATGATTATTCACACAATTAATTTCAATGCATTTCGGTAAAAGGGAAACAAACAAACAAACAAATGCAGAAAAGAACGTAATTATTTAACTAAGGTTTGTGGAGAAAAGAAAAGAAAAGCCCCGCTAGTGAATACTGCTCATAATTGCTGGCGTGATTTCTGTTTCGGGTGGCATTCTCTGACGCAGAACTCACACATGTGTGATTGTGCGGGTGTTTTGTTTTTTTTAATATAGATATTTATAATTGCAATTTTCTTCTGCCTCCCGCCTTGTTTTGCCAAACCAAACTACCCTAGAAAATAAATAGAACACTTAATTCTAAATGCAAATATGATAGAAATATTATGATGATTATTTTTAAGAAACCAAATTAGACGCAGCATATGATTGTCTGGGAAGCTGGCTGCCAGATTAGCGCTTTCATTACTTATGGGTCATTTGGCACATTGACAATGATAAAAAGAATTAATTATGGAAAACAATTTACCCTTCTACGTCCTACTTATTGGTCATATGACGTAATAGCCTTTAATTATACACCGTTTTGGTCCTTCACTAGTTACTTATATTAACATTATTATTTTTTCCACAATAATGATATCTAACGCCAAATATATATATATGTATATATAATATAATAATAAAATACTGTTAAGGAAGAAATAAAATAAGTGTGTGTGTGTGTGTGTGTGTGTGTGTGTGTTTTCCTCTCTTCTTTTTTTAAAAAATTACACGTTATATACAGATTAAAGAAAAATCCACCATCCCATAGAATACCCCAATAGTCTTTTATTTTTCTATATATAAAAATTTGGCCCCTGTTTGAACACACAGCCCACGTGAATGGGATGATTTGCTTTGTAGAAGCTTAAGGAGAAGTGCCAAGGAATGGAATGTTAAGAGTGGCTTTTCGCAACCTGTTCACGGACAATTCCCAGGTAAGGATGCTCTTTCCCAGACTTCCTGGCCAGGCAAAAGCAGGAATGCCAGATGTATCCCAGGAGAAGGTTTACAACCCCCCAACACTGCTACACTCAGTGGTTGCTAATTGGGACAGGTGGGATTAGAAGGCACAGGCAGTATTGACCCCTGGGCTGGTTGTTAAGTAAGGAGGCAGGCAGGCAAGGGCTGGCTAAGATCAGAATGAGGTTGGTGGGCCAGTGGCCTCTTTGCCTAAGTGAAGCAGCCTTCACCAGTTACGCTCAACACTGCTTGGCAGTGTGGCAGAAGAGGAAGCTAAATGGCTCTGCGTCTTCTGTGAAGAAGAAGAGGAGGAGGAGGAGGAGGAGGAGGAGGAGGAGGAGGAGGAGTTTGGACTTTATATCCCACCTTTCACTCCCCTTAAGGAGTCTCAATGTGGCTAACAATCTCCTTTCCCTTCCTCCCCCACAACAAACACTCTGTGAGGTGAGTGGGGCTGAGAGACTTCAGAGAAGCATGACTGGCCCAAGGTCACCCAGCAGCTGCATGTGGAGAAGCAGGGAAGCGAACCCGGTTCACCAGATTACGAGTCCTCCACTCTTAACCACTACACCAAACTGGCTATGACTCTCACCTGTAGGGAGGTGCGCTAAGGTTGGTGTCATTCAAATTCCCCAAAAGTGAGCAGAGAAGATGCACAAGAATCTGTATATGTTTTGCAGCACGGCTGACACCAGATGTCATCCAGGTTGACCAAAATCCTGGGAGCCAGAAGCCTCGCCGAGCCATCAGCACCTGAAAGGTCCTTCCATCTTTCCTTCAAAGCTCAGCACAAAAGGAGAGAATTTGCCCGGTCTCTTCATTCCTCTTAGAGGAAGGAGGTTTCTTTCAGGCAAAGGTTTTTCCCTTGGTTTGTATGATCCTGGCCGTCGCTCCAAAATTAAGGATGTCCATTGGTGGGTCTTGCATGATGAACCCAGAGATTCTGGAGCCAGACCAGGCTTCGGAAGAACATTCAAATAGCCATTCTGCCAGTGATATGGCTTTCATCAGCCCTCCATGCTAATCTAGGAAGCAGAATACTTGACAACCGATAGGGAAGATCTCACAGCTCAGTGAAAAGCATTGACATGCAGTTGGTCACAGGTTCAAAACCTGACATCTCCAGTTTCAAAAATGGCTCTCAGGTGACAGGTGATTGGAAAGATCCCGTTCCTGAGACTGTGGAAAGTTCTCCTCCTTTGGAGGAGACAATACTGGACAAGAAGATCAAATCTGATCTAAGATAGCTTTGTTATATGGGGTGAAACATCTCAGCGCATCTTAGCTAAGCAGAAGAACTGAAATCACAGTGTCGATGCTCAGAAATAGCACTGCCTGAGTAAGGCTTGAAGTTAGAGGTGTTTTACCCTTAATGTGCCTCCCAACTCTACAATTCTATGATTTTATTCCTGAAATACAGGTGAGACTTATTTGGTGGCGGTGATGTCTAAAGCAACAGCAGCTAATCAAGCACGTTTGCTAAAATGTGAATCTATCCTTCTTTTTTAAAGAGGAATGTGCAAATGACCTTTTCACATTTTCCACTTTCTTTGCAGATGAAGAAGTTAGAAAGACCCAACATTCATACCATTAGAATCTGAAATTTTCTTGCTTGGTTATTGGAAAGGCATTATCTTGGAAAACGACCTAGAAATAGCAGTTAATCTTTTAACAGCTTCAAGAGTAGCGACTGCTAAGAAATGGAAGAGAAGTCAATTCCCTACAGAAGCCGAGTAGATAGAAACGATTGGGTCTGTATGAATATGGATCAAGTTAACATATTCAAAAAAGAATTTGCATAAGTCAACCATTATGCACTTTGGGGCAAAATGGGTTTTGTTTGTAATGTTCTGGAATAAGTTTAATGACAACGTCGAACTTTTACGCTGCTCTGAGTTTCTTACAATGTTATTGTACTTTAGGAAACCCTAATTGCATTTTACTTGTAAAAAAACTTTTGATTTATCTCAATGCATTAGTGAGTTAATAAAGCATCGAAAGGAAGGAAGGAAGGAAGGAAGGAAGGAAGGAAGGAAGGAAGGAAGGAAGGAAGGAAGGGAGGGGTTGGGCGGGACCATTTTGCCAGAGTTATCCAGGGAGAGGAGAAATTTGAAAATGTCTTTTTTTTCCCCTTAAGGATTTGGAGATTTTTTAAAAATATTTTTTTTGCCATTGAAATTTAAGATCTGACAGCATAACCACCACTTTGTACATTCCAAAATGCATTATTCTGGGACATTAGGTAATACAAACAGTGGTCACCACCAGCACTTAAACAAAAAACCTGACCTGCAAATGAATAACGATGGAGAATATTTAGTCTTTTTTCCCCCCTAGGGAGGTGAGAAAATAAAAAAATCTCAAAATATTATTTCTGACAAGTGTTCTCTGAAAATTTTCAGTTCAGCTCAGGTGTGTCCTTTGCCCCCCCCCCCGCAAAGTCCCAACTAATTTAGGGTTGCCATATTTTGAAGAGCAAAAAAGAGGACACATTTGCTGACTTCTGCTTTTAACTATGGATGTCTATGATGACTCTCATTTTACATGCCCATGAAAAAGAGAACGTGTCCTAGAAGTAGAGGACCTATGGCAACCCTATTACTGGAGCCATTAGGTTTTAGGAGATTTAGGGTTTTGCGGGAGGGTGTAGGTAGAAGTATTTTTTTTTTTTTTAAAAAAATGGCTGCCTTCCAATTTATTGACAAGACTTAAAGTTGTAAGCTTCACCCCCCCCCAAAAAAGCTGGATTTTAAAAGCAAAACTTGAAAATATATGAATGATAATGCATGTGAGAAGGTACCCTGGCACCTGAAACTTTTATCCAACCAATGCTCATCTTATTCAGACAACACTGGCTGAAATTAATTACTAACTTGGATCCAATTCTGAGTAGGACTTGATTGCATACAGTCCTTAAGGCACCAGATAGACACTTAGCTTCAAGACTTGGAAATGACTTCTGGGTATTTGCGCAGGCCTGTACAGTGGTGCCCCGCAAGACGAATGCCTCGCAAGACGGAAAACCCGCTAGACGAAAGGGTTTTCCATTTCGGAGGCGCTTCGCAAGACGAATTTCCCTATGGGCTTGCTTCGCAAGACGAAAACGTCTTGCGAGTCTCGCCATTCCCCCCCGCTTCCCCCCCTTTTTCAAAGCCGCTAAGCCGTTAATAGCCTTTTAACAGCTTAGCCGCTAAGCCTTTAATAGCCGCTAAGCCGCTAAATCGCTAATAGCGCTAATCCTCTTAGCTGCTAATGGGGTTGCTTCGCAAGACGAAAAAACCGCTAGACGAAGAGAATTGCGGAACGGATTCTTTTCGTCTTGTGAGGCACCACTGTAAAATGTTAACATGGGGCACATCTGCACTACAGATTGCAAACTGATTTAGCCATATTTCCTTTCTCCCAGGGAAACATAGCACTGCCAGGAGACCTAGCAATCTCTTCAACAGAGTATCACCTTGACCAAACCATAGTTCCCAATATCCTTGGGGTGGGAGGTGGGGAGCCAGGATAGGTAAACTGGAATAATAAAGCTGATCTAAGTTTATGCCGTTGTGAGAAACTCCTTTTTACAGTGCACAGGCAATTATGTAAGGAACGGCCTGGTGCAGAGTGATCAATGGGGAAAAAAAGAGATGGGAGAGCCAACTATTTCAGAATGCAAAGTCTCCAGTACAGTCGTACCATGGCACCCGAACGTAATCGATTCCGGATGTCTGTTCGACTTTCGAAAACGCTCGAAAACCAAGGCGTGCCTTCCAAATGGCTGTGGGAGTTTGCTGCACTCAAACGGAAGCCGCAGAAGCTGAGTTGGATGTTTGGGTTCCAAAGAACGCTCGCAAACTGGAACACTCACTTCTGGGTTTGTGGCGTTCGGGAGCCAAAACGTGCAACTCGCAAGGTGTTTGAGAAGCAAGGTATGACTGTACAGCAACACAGAGATGGGAAGACGAGGTGGTTTCTGAAGTCAGAGCTTGATGTTATCTACAAGGTGGTGCCTTTGACTGCAATCGGTAACCATGGTTGTCTGGTTCCCTCTCTCCCTGTAATGCCGCGTAAAACAAAAATTCGGGATGTGGCACTGTCATGGTGCCACAAAGCCAGAGAAGTAGAACAGGGACAGAAATAAATGCAGGATGTTGCTTATGTTGTTTCACATTCTCCCCCACCCATTAGATAATACTGGGAAGAACCCAGGAGAAACATCCGTCTTAATGTTTCCTCCAGTACAGTCACTTCCTGCCTGCCACAATGCAGGTGTCACCAAGCTTTGGGGAGCTGTGGGGCCCATTTGCAAGCCAGAGATAACTCACAGGTGCTGCATACCCCACAAGCCAGCAGACACAACCACAGCATGCTATTGGTTACTACAGAATGCTGCTTCCAAGCTGAACTTGAAACTGGAGAGGGGAATCACATGGGTAGCAGGAAGGACCTCTGTGGGCAGATGTGTGCGCACGGGCATCTCTTTGGCAACTTCTGCCCTATTGTCTAGTTCTTGCCTTGGCAGCAACTACAGGAAGACCTGAGCACCTGATAATTACCCTTCTTGCCCAAACTTACTCTAAAAACCAACCCTGTACTCTAAAACCCCCTAAACCTGGATGAACCCTAAGCAAAGCGAATGCTGGACTCACAACAATTCGGCATTAAGGTCTCAATACTATTTCTGTGTCCTGGAACATGATCTAGAGATGATTTGAAAACATTGGCACTGGACAGGAAGGAATCAGAACTGAAAATCTGCAAACAAAAATAAACAAAAACTAATCAGATACCTTCGTAATACTATTTGTCCTTGCTTTAGGAATGAGTTTAAATAGTGGTTCTGGATATGGTGGGAAAGGTTGCCCCTTTATACTGAAGAAGTTAGGGGAGAGAGGAATAAGGCTGGCTTTGGATGGTGTTGTCTTGGGACCTTGTCTTCTTGCCAACAGCCTCTCGCCAATCTGGTGCCTTTCAGATGTTTTGGACTACAATTCCCACTGTGCTGGCTGGGGCGGGTGGGAGTTGTGACCACAACATCTGGATGGCACCCGATTGGCGAAGTCTGGTGTTCTGCATGGGAGCTGACCTGGCAACAGACTTGAGGCTTCCCACCTGTTGGCACAAGACTCACGGTTTGCCCTCTGCCAGGTCTCTGTGCAAAACTCTGCTGCCACAGTCTGCAAGAGAGGTTGCCAGCCCATCCCTGGGTGGGAAACAAAAATTGTGGAGCTGGACCCTAGCAAGATGCTTTGATTGATGCCCCCAGGCCCCACTTTAAGAACCCCAGGAGTGGCCCCGATCCACACCTGTGTCGAAGCTGCTGTCAAAGTTCCACCGAAAGCGCAACTGCAAGGCAGATTTGGCAATCTGGCAGACCAAAACAAGCAAACAGAGGAGTTCAAAGGGAAGCAAAGGGAATTTCAGTAAGACTTGTGACGCTTCTCGGGTCAGAGGGAAGGAGGGTCTGTACGCCCCATTTATCAGAGGAGCTGATTTTGTTCTCCCCACCACCACAAAGTCCAGAACCTTAACTACTTCAAGCTATAGGGGAGTAATTCTGTTCTCTGGCCGTGCAACAGGAAAGGGAAATTACATAGCACCTCTCTTGCCCATTTCAAACTTTTACAGGCTATTTTCCATCATAAGCACAACCTGGGCAGGTGGGATAGTGAAGGCCATACACAAAGTTTCCTTCCACAGCCCCAGCCGCTCCTCAGCTCAGCGTCAGAACTTCACATAATGCGTGGCTTGTTCCACACATTATGCTGAACACAGCTATCAGCGTGTGTGTGGAAAATTGTGACTTGCACACAGACTCTACACTCCTTGATTGTTATATGTGAATAACCGTACAAGCGTACAGCTCAGTAGATGTGCACCCCGGGCCAGAAAGACTGTGCACTCATTGTTGAACGTAACGTGTGAAAACCCCTCAAGAGAAGTGGCAATGGGCGGCTGTAAACCGGAGTTACAGAGGGTTTTTTTCCCTTTAAAAAAGTGTGCCAACAAGCTTTCCAAAAGGCAACCACTGGGGGACAAGAGAGGTTATTACCCACAGAGAGGCTATCCGAAGAAGGGTTTACACAATGCACATAAGATGAGGGAAAGGAACTTGACACCTTTTTCTTTTTCTTTTAAAGAGGGGGAAGGAAGCAAATGAAATTCAACAGAAGTCCTAATCTCAGCAGAACTCCAGTGACTTCATTAGAATGGGACCTGGCCTAGAACGTTGTTTTCTTCTTCTTAGCAGAACTGGATACGAGGGTCAAAGGACTTCATGTGGGGTAGTTTACAAGGAGGTTTTTGCTGGCTCAGCAACACGGTCTGTAACGTGAGAGGGTGGGGCACGACTGGATTTGCTAACGACAAATGCACCTGGTCTCCCCCCCCCCCCAGCCCAATGCAGGAAGCAAGTTTCACTCCTGGGATGTACTATGCATCAGAGAGATGGCAGGCCCCCGGGTCTGCTGCGGTGGTGGTTTCCTAGGTCCGACGAAACAGGGAACGAGCTGTCCGTGGTGGGTTCCTTCTCCCGGTGGTGGGTGGGTGGGTGAGCCCCGAGGGCTTCCTGTCCAGTCCTCCGCTGCTGACCAGAAGGTCTGAGAGGGGAGACGTGTGGCACCTCGGCCTCCTTGCTTGGGATCTCGGGCCGGGCGCCTTCTCCTCCAGCCTCTCAGAGATGACCGACGGCGCTGAAGCCTCCTGGCTCAGAAGCAGCACCTGCCATGTTCAACCAAGCATCCAGAGAGTTCTGGGAAGAAGGATGGAGGGGAGTGTTCTCAGAAAGGGACAACATCATTGCATAAGCCTAAGGGGGGGAAGAGAAGAAAAACACAGCGAGGGAAAGAGGGCATCAATACATGCTGGTCAGATCTTTGTCAGCAAAGAAAAGTGTGTGTGTGTGTGTGTGTGTGTGTTTGTCAGGATTCTAAGAAAGGCAGTGCAGTGTAGTGGTTAGAGGGCTGGGCTGAGACCCGGAAGCCCAGTTTGAAATCTCTCACTCAGCTGTGAGGCTTACTAAGGGGGCACAGTCTCTCAGCTTAGCCTACCTCACAGGGTTGTTGTGAGGATGAAATAGTAGAAGAGGAATGACGCACACCACCTTAAGCTCCTTAAAGGAAAGGCGGGGCATAAATGTAGTCATGATAAACAAATGTCACCCCCATTCACTTCAAGGGACTTTGGTGCAAGAGCACTTTTCCTGAAGGTGCACCATGTTTTTGAATGGGACTATGGCAGCAAGCACCGTGCTCTCCAGATGTTCCCGGACTTCAAGAGTTGTGTCTGGCATTCTTCACGCTCAGAATATATCCCCGCTGGCTTGTAGCCAACCAAGTCCTACTCAGAGTAGACTCACTGGAATCAATAGACCTACTTGGGTCATGCCTGTTAATGTCAGTGGGTTTCTTTTGAGCAGGGCTAGCGCTGAATGTGAGTTAAACCACAGAGCCTAGGGCTTGCCGATCAGAAGGTCGGCGGTTCGAATCCCCGCGACGGGGTGAGCTCCCGTTGCTCGGTCCCTGCTCCTGCCAACCTAGCAGTTCAAAAGCACGTCAAAGTGCAAGTAGATAAATAGGTACCGCTCTGGCGGGAAGGTAAACGGCATTTCCGTGCGCTGTTCTGGTTCGCCAGAAGTGGCTTAGTCATGGTGGCCACATGACCCGGAAGCTGTATGCCGGCTCCCTCGGCCAATAAAGCGAGATGAGCGCCGCAACCCCAGAGTCAGCCATGACTGGACCTAATGGTCAGGGGTCCCTTTACCTTTACCTAGCACTGAATGCAACCCAGCGAAGGGAACGGGCACGAGCGCCCAAGGTCTCTTAATTCTTATGCATCTGCTCTGATTAAATCTCAGTGGCGGCCAAGGTTGTCTCCCATGAACTCCAGCCCATATGGCCAAGAGATGATGGGAGTTGCAGTTCAGTAGCCTCTTGAATGTGCCACGTTGGCTACCCTTGCTTTTGGGGTGGGGCGGGGTGAGATGGGAAATCAGAATGGCTCAGTTTACACATCTCATCCTCTGGCATCCTTATGTTTCAGTTCCCTCACTTCCTGACTGAGGTTGCCCCCTTGCCCCGAACCAAATAATTGATTGGATCAATGGGGAAGGGGATGACCTGCCTCCCACCTGCTCTGGTGGCCATGCCCATTTTTAAGCCACACTCGCCACCTCTGGCATGCAGCCTCTGGGGGCTTGGAAGGTGGCAATGTGACCCTTGAGCCTGAGAAAACTAGCCCCTCCCCCCTCGAGATGGCAATGTCACCACTTGCTTCCAAATGTGGTAAGTGAACACTGCTGCAATGGGAAGGGAGGAGGCACCCAACTCATTTGTGCTGAGTGGGGCATCCCTGGACCTCTGCCCCCTGATGGCACCACTGCTTGAACTGGATGGGTTCTTAGGCTGTCCTTGCTCTGGAATCCAGAGGGAGAGGGGTTTTTTCCCCATAGAAACTGTAGAGTTGGAAGATACCGCCAAGGGCCATCTAGTCCACCTCCCCCTGCAATGAAGGAATCACAGTTAAATAATCCCTGACACATGGCCATCCAACCAGAGGATGCTGTTTCCACCAGACTGATTGGTCTGAATCAGTATCAGAAAAGTGTGGTCAGGGGAAACAATGTCCTGTGTTCCCCATCCTACTGAGATCCAATAACAAATGTTGACCATGGAATCCAGGGAGATGAGTGCAGGATTCCTCACTAGGAAAAGAGGAGGATGGACTTCAGAGTGAACAGTAAAAAGGTTTAGGTTTGGGAAATGAAATCCTGTGTTCTCCCTCCTTCTCAGCTCTACTGCCTTTGGCCAAATCACAATTCTGTGGCGGTGGCGGTGTATATACCATTGTAGCAAAGCAACAACAGGAGCCCTCTGTAAAACCGAGACTGAAATTGCAGGGAAACAGGAACAGAGAACACAAAGTCCATAAAAAATTAGTAGGTTTTTGGCATATTAGTATTAAAAAGACAAAGACAAAGAGACATGCATGGAAACAGGAAATGAGACCTCCCTCTCTTTCTCAACAAAGAAGAACATGATAATTAAGTTTCCCACACAAAACAAAAGTAGGGGAACTTGAGGTTCTCTGCAGCTACTGACAGGGAGGGTCTTTCCTACAGATGGCTTAAACAGCAATCTTCCCAGGTAAAAACCTTTATCTTTATCTTCCCAGGTAAAAACCTTCATAACTGCAGTTCTCAGAAGAAAGGCTAGGGGGAGCTGTGATAGAGAATTTTCACAGACCTCAAATCTCCCCAGGATCAGGGATGCTGTGACAGGGTGAATGAATACTGGGGTTGTGTTGCATAGGGACCATCTTCAAAGTAAACCCATTGCAATGAAGAACTTAGACTTGTTCATTTCAATGGGTCTTCTCTGAGCAGAACTCAGCTGGCTGCAACCCGCAAGACCACCACCCAAATTGGTACCCGTATTGATGCAGAGCGTGGTCTGAGAAGTTGAGAAGGTGGGCAGCTGGTCTCTCAACAGAACTTTGCACTTTGCACAGCAATGTTTCTTGAGTTTAAGAAAAGAGTGGTGATCTGAGAGGCAGTTGATAGGATCTCTACCACTTCACCAATGCTCCTGCCAAGGATTCTTGCTTCTTCCTTTTTCAAGGCGAGGAGTGGCAAGCTATGGCAGTATGAAACAAGTGCTGGGTTGAACCTATTTCTCCATAATTCAACGGCCAGCGAGCACCTTGGTCTCTCTAAAGCAGGGCTGGAGAACCAATGGTCCTCCAGCAGTGGTTGGACACCCATGGGCCTCAGCAAGCATGGGCAATGGCAAGGGATGATAGGACTTTTATTCAAGCAACATCTGGAGGGCCACAGATTCTCCACCCATGACCTACAGCAGGAGTAGGCAAGGTAGTGACCTCCTGGTTTGCTTGGGCTACGACTCCCTTCATCCTCAATCAACAGGGGTGATGGAGGCTGGTATCCAAAAACATCTGGAGGGGACCACATTGGCTGGTCCTGCTCCACAGCCTTCTGCATTCCTTCTTGCTGCTAGCATTTCATAATGATCTAGTGCAGAAACAGCCACGTGGCTGGAAGGAATTTTGAAGGATGCGGTAAGACAGGGAGGTTTGCTGGCTGCCAATTGCACTTGGCAAGTTCTCGGACTTATTAAAAAAGTGAAATAAAAAACCCCACCACCAAACCATCTACCCAAGGCTACCTCTCCTGTAAGTAAGGTATGCAACCTACCCCACCACCGAGAAAAGGACCCTCAAAATTTCTAGCAACTCATGTCCATGTTTGATGCATTTTCTTGGTACCGCTCCCCACAGCAAATCTTCAAAACACTGACTCAGCCTATAAAACCCGAGAGAAATTGGCCGTGCAGGTTGACCCATTTGTCCTTCCCACCATCGCCTCTGAGGTCAGAGTGGTAGGCAACCCAACCCATAACTCCTGATGAAAACATGCCCCTATAATGTTTTGCGGGACCTGCCACTGCTTGGCTGCGAGTTCCCAGTGTTGGCCATTGCTCATGGGGACCTTCAGCGAGGAAAGGAAACCAAACGGGCTGAACCCCCTTCGTCACCACGAGAGGGAAAACTGTGGAAAATACCCCAAGGGTACACCTACCTGATTTTTAGCCTGCCTGTACAGAGTCTGTTTTATTGCCTCAGAGTCTAAGGTGGGGTTATACACATCTTTAACTTCAAAAGCTTCCTCGGACGCCTTGCGTAGATCCAGCCCCTTCCCAAACTGCGGTAACTGCTCCAAATCTAACAGGCCGGCTTCGTCCTCCTCAACACACCTGTACCAATGACCAGGAGGGGAGGGGAGGGGTGGACCTGTTAGCGCATCTGACTGTTCACAAACGGGGCCAAGGTGAGCGTCGCCAAACTCGGGCAGGGGCTGACAACATGCACAGACCGTGGAGGAGCTGCCCGGAAGCTACATGCAGGACGTGTTAAAGGGAGAGGGACACACACAACACACACACACACACACAGAGAGAGAGAGAGAGAGAGAGAGAGAGAGAGGCACATGGACGGACAGATGAGGGGCTTGCAAATGACACCGAGGAACAAGCAAAGCATGGCGTGGGCATGGCCGTGTGAGCTTGGATCGCACGCCGTCTCACTGGCATCTGGTGCTGCATGCGCCATTTGGTCTCACTGCCCAGCTGAGGAGCTCTCCCTGGAGATGCCTCAAAGGGGTTCTCAGTGCCTGCCCTGGCCCTGCTATACAATGCAACCCTTGGGATTCTCCCTAGACCCCATTGCTCCTGCTATTGCCCCCCCCCCCACCACCAAGTGCTTCTGCTTGGCGGGATTGTGTCCTTGCACTCTGATAATGCCTCTTGCTTGCTTGTATGGGGGGGGGGGTCAGCACCAGCTGGTGCCCATCCAGATGGTAGGGTGGAAGGCGGGGAGGTCAACAGCAGGTGGCGCCAGAGCCAACGACAGGCCGAGCCAAACAGTTCTAGAGTTGTAGAACTCGGCAGCACTGAGACCAAGGAAGAGGAAGCTGTGGGCGTCTGCTTACATGTGTGTGTGTGTGTGCGTGTGTGTGTGTGTGTGTGTAGCTGAAAGTTATGGACTTCATAATGGAGACAAAAGAGTCCAAAAGGCCCCCTCTAGGCTCTGGAGCACCTGGTTCCCTCAGGGTAACGCCATGGTGAGGAGCAAAAACAGCAAAGGCCTCACCAACCGCAGGTGAAATATGGCGAGCATAGAGGGTTTCAGACACTGCCATGCTCTTGATGAGTGGATTGAGCCTCACAGTCTTTCCTGAAAAATGCTGGGTGATCCATACTACACTTGACTATGCCTTATTTCCCAGCCGTGTGTGTGTTTGTGTGAGGTTGAGAGTTCTCATCCATGCTGGGAGGGACACAAGCTAGAGGGGACCTTAGACGTGCCTGCCAGGGCATACAGGGACCCATGGGAACTGCACTTCCCATGATCCCCGGATGCCTTGGATGAAGCAGACATGCGTAAAGGTGTCCAAGGGCTCTCTCTGCAACCTGCGGAAGCTTGCATGGGATGCTGCTGATGTTTTGTAGCTTTGCCTGTCACCGCAGCTCAAGGCTAATGCTGAGAGCTGAGCTAGACTCCCTTCATTGCAGAGGTACCAATGCACCTCTAGGGCGGATGCTATAGCCACGCCGAATGGATGGTTCACGATCCCCCCACGACTTGCCAATGAGGGGTGGGAAAAGCAGGCGTTCCCCCCCACCACACACTGAAAGTCCTGTCCCACCCACCTTCGGGTGCGGTCAAAACTCATGGTAAGGGACGTGGCCTCTTCATCTTCCTCATCCTCATACCCTCCTTGCGGCTCTGTCGTCGGCGATGCCGTCTCGTCCTGTGACTTCCCTGTCAGGCTGTCATCATCTTCCTCTTCCAGTTCTTCCTCCTCCTCGTCGACATCCTCCGTTTTGTCATTTGGGAGGCCATGGCACTGGGAGTTGCCATCAGCATTCTGGATTTCAGGCCTGTGGGTTGCAAGTGCAAAGGTTTTGGAGGGGGGTTGTGGTAAACAGAGAACAAAGATGACTTTCAGTTTGAGAGTCACGCCCATCTTTGTAAAGGTGCTTTTCGGCTGCTGGGTTATAAGAAATATGCTAGGACATTTTCTCATCCACATGCCTTCTTAACCTCTGCTCCTTTGAGAATGTCTTATGTCCAGGAAAGTAAAAAGGTAAAGGTAAAAGACCCCTGGGCAGTTAAGTCTAGTCACAGGTGACTCTGGGGTTGTGTCGCTCATCTCACTTTCAGGCCGAGGGAGCCAGAGTTTGTCCACAGACAGCTTTCCAGGTCATGACTAAACCGCTTCGGGCACAACAGAACACTGTGACAGAAACCAGAGCATACAAAAACACTGTTTACCTTCCCGCCACAGTGGTAACTATTTATCTACTTTGACTGGCGTGCTTTCAAACTGCTAGGTTGGCAGGAGCTGGAACAGAGCAACGGGAGCTCACCCCGTCATGCGGATTTGAACTGCCAACCTTCCAATTGGCAAGTCCAAGAGGCTCAGCGGTTTAGACCACAGGGCCGCCCACGTCCCATGCTTTTTACCCGGAAAGTACATGTCCCACGGCCTACAGCTTCATGGGCTACAACTGAGCGCACTCCTTATAGCATCCCAGGTACTAATGGATCTACTTTTAGGGAGAGGCATACCGGGGCTCCCTTGTGCCTCTGAAGTCAGGAGAGACCATGGACCAGAAACTCAAAAAGTTTGCTTTTTGTCGCTTTCTGCATTCGCCAGTGACTCCCCCCCCCCCCCCGTGACCATCAGGGTCAGGTCTGCTCTGTTCTGCCTCCCCTCCTCCACCTTGGTGCAGTCTGCCTTCTTCCCTCCTCCCTCAGTTTGATGCTTTCCCTTCTGCCTCCCCCATGCCAGTGTGGTGTAGTGGTTAAGAGCGGTAGACTCGTAATCTGGGGAACCGGGTTTGCGTCTCCGCTCCTCCACATGCAGCTGCTGGGTGACCTCGGGCTAATCACACTTCTTTGAAGTCTCTCAGCCTCACTCACCTCACAGAGTGTTTGTCGTGGGGGAGGAAGGGAAAGGAGAATGCTAGCCGCTTTGAGACTCCTTAGGGTAGTGATAAAGCAGGATATCAAATCCAAACTCTTCTTCTTCTTCTTCCATTCCCTCCTCCAACTCCTCACCCACTCTCATTCTTTCTCCCCCCCGCAAATTCCACTGGGTGCTCCACTCACACATCTAACAGTGCCATTAGGAAAAGGGGCAACTGCAGTGGCCCCTGCTGGTGACCAAATTTCTCTGCCAAGGAGCCCAGAACCAGTGGCGTAGCGTGGGGGGTGCAGGGGGGGGGCTGGCCGCACTGGGCGCAACATCTGGGGTTAGGGCAAATCCATTGGTTAGGGGGTGCAAATCCACGGGTTAGGGGGCGCAAATTACTTGCCTTGCCCCGGGTGCTGACAACCCACGCTACACCACTGCCCAGAACAGCCTGCACACCTTGCCCGGCTGCCCCGAGCAGTGGAAAAGCTGCTGGGAGACTTCGTAGCAGGTGGGCTCCTACGTCACTCTGACCAAGAGTGAAGAGACACACTTTTTGCACCTCTTTGGGTCTGTACCCTTGGTGGGCCGACTTGAGCAGTCCATAGGTACACCCCTGCTTTTAAGGCTCTTCTCTTTACCTGGGCTTTTGGCCCTTAATTTGAAAGGACTGGAGCTGTGGCTTCTTTTAGTGGGTAGGATAACTAAGCCCTGCCTTTTATCTGTATAGCTGGGCCTGTTTGTTTTTTTAGATTTTAACTTGGCTGCTCTTAATTGTCTTCCATGGTTTTTTTAAAAAATAATCTTGATTTCCACATTAAAAAATCACACATAATCAAACACATTGTTCTGTTGTGAAAGAAAAAGAGTGTACACAAAAAGAAAATAGAAAAACAAGAAAAAAGATGGGGGAAAACAGGAAGAAAGTTTAACAAAGTTAAATTGTATTTAATGTTAAGTTGCTTCCAGTCCCTTGGTGAGAAAAGCAGCAGCAGCAGCAACAACAATTTGCGCGGTGTTTGAGATTGCCATAGTATACTTAAGGCACTATGGAAAACTTTTATTTCCCAGGGATCTTCGCTGATGCTCTGAAATGGCCTGTATTCTAAGCTGGATGGAAATGACACTCAATCGATATAACACAGCTGAGCTGGAGAAGTTCACAGCCCATGCCAGGTAAATAAGGAACTTGAATGACATCACTCATTTCAAAGTTCTGTATGCTTGGCTGACTATAAACCCAGCGCTGACAGCTTGCCATGCTTAATTCAGATGATATCTTTGCCACAGTCCCACCAGGATCCAGGAACAACATTGTCCCAGACAGAAAATAAGCATCGACCCTCAAGAGCCATCAGAAATGCCGTGATTAGTGTCTGACTTGGGGGCCCCACTCCAAGCATGGAATTCTTGATGCAAAAAACCCACACAAATTAAGTATTTTCTTTCTTTCTTTCTTAAATGTCCATGTTCACATTACATGGCATTTGGAAAGATCAGAATAGCCTGATCGTAATTGCAACTGGCACTGCCTAGTAGGATGGAGAGAGAGTGTGTGTATTTGAGTGCAGGGTACAAAAAGGACCCTATTTGTTTCTTCTCTTGGTCTGTAAGCAGATTAAATATCTCCCCCAGTCAATGTGAGGTTTAAAAAAATTAAGGGTAGGGAGCACACAAGCTTCCTGTGTGCCCTGCATCTCATCACGTAGTCTAAACAAGCTCACAAGCTGCTTGTAATTTAAAAACAACAACAACAAAAACCCACACATACGAAAGCCAGGTCCCCCCAATTTCATTCTCCCTAGAGATCAATTATGCCAGTCTGCTGAGGATTCCACCTCTAATTTGGCATCAATTTGTGTGTGTTTGCAACTAACGTGGGAAGATTCCTGATTTTCCACCAAAACTCCATCCTTGACTTTTCAAGGTTTCCTTTTCTCATTTAGATCTAAAGCACGAAGTTTTAAAAGCAAACTATTTCACAGGGATTTTGTTTTTTGTTTTGGTACTGAATGAGATTGCCATATTTTCCTCTTGGCTGCAAGGAGATCGAAGCCAGTGCTGGTGTCCGTCTCCTGCCTAAGCCTGTTGTATCAAGCTACTAAGATGCTCCGAATCCATTCTAAGGGAATGGGGCAGTGGGAAAAGGTCACATTCGGCAGCCCTGAGTTACTGTGGCAGGGAGGTCCATACATGCTGAAATCTAAAAGTCAAATTAGCAGTAGTGTTTATACAAGGTGAGGCTGAGGAAACCATTTTCTTATAGGTCGTGGAATCTGATTCCCGACACTCACAAATAAATCCTTGTACAGTGGTACCTCGGGTTACAGATGCTTCAGGTTGCAGACTCTGCTAACCCAGAAATAGTACCTTGGGTTAAGAACTTTGCTTCAGGATGAGAACAGAAATTGTGCGGCGGCAGTGGGAGGCCCCATTAGCTAAAGTGGTACCTCACGTTAAGAACAGTTTCAGGTTAAGAATGAATTAAGTTCTTAACCCGAGGTACCACTGTATTCAGAAATCTAGCATGTCAATCTTTTCCCTGAAACACTATTTTCTATGTATGAGGATTTTTTACTCCCTTTTTTTGTATGAAGGAGCATTTATGTGAGCCCCCACCTGTAGTGAAGCAGCTCAGACATGTTCTATCACCGCACTGTAGAACTGAGTCGTAAATACCAAACTAAGTCAGAAGTGCCCTATAATTATAACACAAGCAATCCATTTCCATAAGGCTGTTTCCTAATTCCTTTAAGCTCTTCCCCAAAAATCCTTGCAGATGTCTGCTGAGGTTGTTACTGTCACCATAGTGAATGTACAAAGTTGTCTTAGATCGGGTTTTCCCAAACTGTTTTTGAACTACAGTTCCCATCATCCCTGACCACTGGTCTTGCTAGCTAGGGGTGATGGGAGTTGGAGTCCAAAAACAGCAATGCAGGTGCTCTACCTCTGAGCTAGGCTAGCCACCCCGCTTCCCAAAATTAATGTCTAACCAAATGGCCCCTTCCCCATTGTGAGGGTAGGCTCGGATTCTGACCCGGAAGCTCACAATTCATACTCTCCCAGCTCCATCACTAAAAGCACGTTGAAACTCAACTCACCTTTTATCTGCTAAGCCCGACGATTGGTTCATCTCGCTATTTGCAATAAAGTTTCTGATTTCGGAGAAATACGAGTCTTCCTTCTCGTCTAAAAGTGCATGGTTGTCTGATTCTGAGGTCGGCGAGGAGGCGTTGGTCCCCAGGTGGTTCGTGATGACGCCCGTGTGCTGGCTCACTGCGGTGCCGGAAGAGAACAGGCGCACATTAAATAGAGGACTCCTTCAAGCAGAGGAATGTCCTCTGTAAAGAAGGACACACGATCAGTCTAACGAATGAAAACAAGCCAAATTGACCTGGGAACAACACTTATCCAAAGATCGCCTCATTGGGTTCTCTGCCTCTGAAAAAGCGTTTAAAAAGCAGTCGGTGGTGGGAAAATCAAGGCTCGCATTTCACTCGTACAATTCTGGGCCTGCGCTGTTCCCCATTACCTGGCACACTCTCGTGTTCGTGCTTTTTCAGGTGTCGGTCGAGATTGGTCTGCTGGCCGAAGCAACGATTACACAGGTGGCACTTGAATGGCTTCTCCTTGTTGTGGATGTTTCGGACGTGGCGCTGGAGGTTGGATGAAATGCTGAAGGACCGGTCGCAATATTTACATCTGGAGAGGGAAAGAAGAAAGACAATGTGGGGGGAAACCCAATAACACGGGAATAAAAGAAGTTGTCTACAATGGTTGGTTCTCAGGGGGCAAAAGGAAGCTTGTGCAAACAGTTCATTAGCTGTGGTTCCTGCATTGCAGAGACTTGGATTGGCTAACCCTTAAGGCATGGGTAGGCAAACTAAGGCCCCGGGGGCTGGATCCGGCCCAATCACCTTCTAAATCCGGCCCGCGGACGGCCCAGGAATCAGCATGTTTTTACATGAGTAGAATGTGTCCTTTTATTTAAAAGGCATCTCTGGGTTATTTGTGGGGAATAGGAATTCATTCATCCCCCCCCCCAAATATAGTCCAGCCCCCCTACAAGGTCAGAGGGACAGTGGACCAGCCCCCTGCTGAAAAAGTTTGCTGACCCCTGCCTTAAGGGCTCCCTTTCAACTCTACAATTGTACGAGTGCCTGGGGTGGTGGTGCTTGAGAAGGCCTCAAATGTGGTGGCCCTCAGACTCTGGAACACACTCCCCTCCGCAGTTCATCTGAACTCACTACTGCATACATTTTGACGTCAGTTGCGCCTTTTTGCCCAAGCTTTTGAAGGTGGACGGTATTACCCCAATTCATTTTTTTTTAAAGCTACACATAACCCTCCCTGGAATCCCATGCTGGGCAATGGCTGCATAGAACTAAATAAACAAGCAATCACACTTGTTGCTAGGACCCCAGTGGGAGGCAATCTCCTTTCATTTGCTGACTGTTGCTTTTACGATTATTACGTGCTGTGATATTTGTTTGTTTTGGTTATGGGGGGCGAGAGGGGGGAGGCCTTATTGATACTACAATTATTTTACTGTCGGCCATTTTGGATTGCACAGAAGTATAAGAGAAGCTTACAAAAATAGCTCAACAAATAAAAGCAAGGCCAAACCACGCAATAAAAGGGAATGATAAACTACCAACTACCCAGGTTGGCACCTGAATAATTTACTATGGTAATAATTACAAGAAGTTCCTGCAACAAAATGGAGTGCTCCTGTACAAGGTTCCATCCAACCACGCCTTGTTTCAGGATACTCCATTCCACCCTTTTCTCAGTTTTGTGGGGTTTCCTTTCCCTTCTAAGACTCGGCCCTTATTGGGCTGTTTTGGGGTTTCCTCCCACTTTGGGTTTTTTCTTTCTCTCTCTAAAGATTTTAGTGCTTCTGCAAACCTTGAGGTTTGGCTAAACAGGGACCCAAAATCTGATTGAATGTGATGATGGTGATGACCTCCCCCTTTCTCCTAGGAGCTCAAGTTGGTGTACAGTGGTACCTCAGGTTACAGACGCTTCAGGTTACAGATGCTTCAGATTACAGACTCCGCTAACCCAGAAATAGTACCTCAGGTTAAGAACTTTGCTTCAGGATGAGAACAGAAATCGTGCAGCGGTGGCACAGTGGCAGCAGGAGGCCCCATTAGCTAAAGTGGTGCTTCAGGTTAAGAACAGTTTCAGGTTAAGAGCGGACCTCCAGAACGAATTAAGTACGTAACCAGAGGTACCACTGTACATTGCTCTCCCCCTCCTCAAAACAACCCTACGAAGTAGATTAGGCTTAGAGTTGGTGAGCTGCTGAAGGTCACCCAGCAAGCTTCATGGTCGAGAAAGGATTTGGGCACACTACTGCCGGGAAGAGTTGAGTTTCTCATGGCTACTGTAGCTGCTAATATTGGAGTTGAGGCGGTTAATGATGGCAGCTGTAATAAGCAGCGGTACCAATCTTGGCCCAGGAAGGTTTGTGAGGCTGAATTGAATTGAAGTGATTATTTTGGTCACAGACCAGTTCCAGCCCACATACAATATCAAGGGCAGTCATAAAACACAATAAGGATACATTTGAATTTCCATTTAGGTATAACAGGGACAATACAGATATAGCAACAGTTAAATATATATATATAAATTAAAAACTTAGTCGCTAACATATAACCTAAAATTATCATTTAAAACCTTAATCATTATGATAGCACAGCTTGTTCCCTAAGTTTCATGGCAATCGCACAGAATTTGGCTACCCTTAATGTGATCTCAGGATCCTTGTCCTCTACCAGGGATTTTAGACAGGTTTGTGAGGCTTGTAAAAAACTAATGTGCAAGATCTCCAGATTTCCTGAAGAGGGCAGCATTGGGGCACCCAGAAACGGAATTGGGATTTTAGTGCCTGTTGAAGTCAAGCTTTGTTCTTTCCTTGGAGGCTTCCCCCTCTCCGCCAACAGGACTGCTTATTAGATTTGCTAGCACTTGTATCCTTCAGCCTATTGATGCAGAGTACACAGAGTTTGTTTTCTTAAAAATAAACTTTCAAAGGAGGGGAGCAATTGTCACAATTCTACATTATGCAGACAGCACATACTTTCCAAATGCGCTACAGCTGGGACTGAGACTAAAAATATCTCCCCTATTATTTTTGGAAACAGCGGATATACATTTATGAAACACTCTCCTTTTTGTTTTGTTTTTGGGACCCCGCATTCAGCTTGTGATTTGCCGGCTTTGAAAAACGAGCTGGACTCAAGGTGTTACATGTCACAAAACACTGTCATTAAATCCTCCATTCTGAGGGGAAGGCAGGCTTGCTGAAAAGCAGAGTCATTTCAAATATTTCTGGAGGTGGTGTTGGCAACTTTTAGGGGCATAATAGGAAATCACAATTTCAGAACAAGTCAGGTTCTGAAAACGCAGCTTAACCCTGGCTTGGCCTCACTGAGCCATAGTCTAAGTAAGCCACGGTTTCTGGGCTTTAGACATCATGGGAAACTGTGGTTTGTTTAAAAGTGGAAATGGAAGCTTCTGAACATGACGCTTCGCAACCATGAGGTGCAGCAGGAGAACACGTGAACCTGAGGCACATATAAGCTTGTTAACATAGTGAGAAACCATGGTTTCCTATTACATCTGAACTAGGCTACAGTGGACGGGGACTCTCAAAGCATGTGGTCTGCAACACAGGGAAAGCCATTGCTATCGGTCTTCAACAGAAACACACAGGTGTGTATCCAGTCCTACTCAGAGTGAAACGGGTGGATGTGGCTAACTTAGGCCAATTAATTTCATTTGGTCTACTTGGAGTAAGACTTACGACTTGGCCATGCAAATATAATGTTTCTAGTGTGTTTTAAGTGCATTATACAGATGCGACACTAGATGGGGACGGTGAGCTTATGGCAATTTCAATATATTTTTAAAAACGCTTTTTTAAAAAAAAGCATTTTCACAGTGTTTTTAATATGCGTCTAGATTCCACCACAGTGGCTACAAACCACATGCCCTATACCCCAAAGCTCCTAGTCAACCAATCGTCCTGGTCATATCCCTACTCTGCCATTGAAGCTCAACGGGTGACTTTGAGCTAACCACTGCCTCTCATCCTAACCTGCCAAAAGATTGGGCTACTTGTGACCCTTAGGGTCCCTTCCAACTCTAAAATTTCACAATTCTATGAAATATATTTCCACCGTATCTGTAGCTGAGATCTACGTCGCTTTCCTTTCTGGGCTACCACATTCCTGGAACTGTAAGGACTTTGGGAAACATTTGAGTCACACCTCTGTTCCCGACAACAGGAGTGAGGAGCCTCCTTCATTCCCGGGATGGGTTTAAAACGGAACAGGAAAAAAATGAAAAGATGGTCTAGCTTCTTTAAGAGACAAAAAAAGGCACACAGGTCAGGATCCCCATGTCTGTCACCTATATTATTTGCTGGTACCGTGTGCCATTTAAAGCATATTTTCCTGTTCCTTTTGTTAAAATAATAATAATTGATGACTTCAAAGAGCCTTGTGCGAATTAAGAAAAAGCACCCATTGCCTGTCTGTTCCGGAAGTCTTTGAAAAGTTACTCTGGACAGCTCCTTGCTTGAGCTGTGAGTGATGGGCATAGAAGTTAGGATACAGAGTTTAGATAATTACCTTGCTTAAAAATATCAAAACCAGAGGAAGATGTTAAGAAGGCTGTATCTCATGGCTGAGCATATGAGGAGTGAGGGGAAACAGTTATTGGGTTATATGAGTTCTCAGAGGGGTCACTGTGCTGCTTTTAATCACTGACCTAGACAAAGAGAGGGGCTGGCTTTGCATTCAGAGAAGCAGGAGGCCTGAACTAAAACTTCACAATTTCATGAACAGTTTCGGAAATCTTTCCCATTCTCAAGTTCTTCCTGAACTGTTGGGGGAGAATTTCCAGTCCTCCCCTGGAGAGGATGTGGAGATAGGGTCTACCCCAGATTTGCCACCCATGAATTCAAGATGCAACTGTGGACCCAGTTTCAACAGAGTTTGATATTATCTTAATCTAATTGCAGGAAGCAATGGGGCTTAGCCCCTACTTTTCCTCACCTAGACCAATAGACATAGGAAGATAGGAAGCTACTGTGTATCGGTCAGTCTAGCTCAGGACTGACCACTCTGATTGGCAGTGGCTTTCCACACTTTCATATGGGAGCTGAATTCTACCTGGAGAACAGATGTTCTACCACTGAGCTATGGCTTCCTCCACCCCCACCAATGTATTAGCTGGGGTTGATGTGAGTTGTAGACTTTGGAGAACACCAGCTTGCAGAATGCCGCTGTTGGGAATCTCCCTGTCTTTCTCTTTATTCATTTGCTTTGATTGGCTTTTCTCTCTCTCCAATTGATACAGAACATTGCATTGCCATTGAGCATGCTCACACATCATTGACTTTTTGAGATTTGCTTCTTTTTCGGAGAGGGGATACTACTGCAAACCTGGCCAGGGACACCTGGAGGGTTGTAGTTTCTCCCACCTTTGCCTATACACATTTGCCAGGGAGTACACCACAGTGAAGTCAAAGAATTATAGAATTGTACAATTGGAAGGAACCGCAAGGGTCATCCAGTCCAACGCCCTGCAATGCAGGAATCTCAGCTAAAACATCCATGACAGATGGCTATTATTATTATTATTATTATTATTATTATTATTATTATTATTATTATTATTATTATTATTTATTTATATCCCGCCTGTTTGGCCGGGCCTCCCCAGCCACTCTGGACGGCTTCCAACAGAATATTAAAAACACAATAAAACACCAAACATTAAAAACTTCCCTAAACAGGGCTGCCTTCAGATGTCTTCTAAAAGTCAGACAGTCGTTTATTCCTTTGACATCTGATGGGAGGGCGTTCCACAGGGTGGGAGCCACTACCGAGAAGGCCCTCTGCCTGGTTCCCTGTCACTTCGCTTCCTGCAGTGAGGGAACTGCCAGAAGGCCCTCAGCGCTGGACCTCAGTGTTTGAGCTGAACGATGGGGGTGAAGACACTCTTTTGGGTATACTGGGCCAAGGTCGTTTAGGGCTTTCAAGGTCAGCACCAACACTTTGAATTGTGCCCGGAAACGTACTGGGAGCCAATGCAGGTCTTTCAGGACCAACCTCTGCTCAAAAACCTCCAGAGACACCGTTGGGGTCTACATCAGAGTAGAATCATCAGAGCTGGAAGGGAACACAGGGTTCACCAACTCCCTGCAACTCAGGAGCCACAGCTGAAGAATCCATGGTAGTAAACATGCCCAGGATTGCCCTGGGAATTGGCATTGGAGCAAAATTCGTCAACTCAGCTCTGCTTTGCTTGCCCTGAAGTTCACGCTCACTCACAGTCAGGTGCTTGATTAATCTCTTCAGATTAAATGGGTCAACAAAGGAACTACTTAAACAGATGAAGGGCGGGGGAATGGTCCAAATATATGAGCTAGAACCTAGCAATGGGCTTCTTCCTGCCCAGGCTAAGGCAGAACGTTTTCCAAGGAGCCATTTGTTCTGCTAAAATTAGAAGCCAACATTGCGAAAAGAAAAAAACCCAAAACCAACAGTGGCACATGCTCTTTGCAAAATGCCACCTTCCCTCTCCGGAGTGCCATTACTATGCAGGATTGCCCAGAAGTCAAACCTTGATTGCTAAAAAATAATAAAAATGCACAGACTTTCCCCAACCCCGTTTCTGGGAGAGGACCAGACCAAATACAACTTTATTTTGCTAACTTATGCTAAGTATCAAAGTCTCCTTTTTTGGAAGAAAAATGGACTGAACAAGCTGTGAATGATCTGATGTGTTCTTTGGGCTCCGGACAAGGGAACACGGCAGCATTCATCTCCTTCAAACAGCAAAACAGTCCAACAGACAGATTGGAAGAGCGGGGAGCGGGGAAGCAACTGCAGAATGCGCATGGGGGCGAGGCAGTGGCCATGGAAGCAGGTCTTGACCAAAATGAAAAATAAAACTAAAAACCCTATCGCAGAGCTGAAAGCTCCCATGAAGACAGGGGCAGGGCTTTGGGGTGAAAATTGAAGACCTCGCTCTGCTGATGGAGAAGGAGGCTCCCCCAGATGTAACAGGGCCAGCTGAAAACCTTTTAAAGTAATTGACACATGTCAAGTATACCCTATCCCTGACCAAGGTCCCCAGGATTCTCAGAGGCCCCAAGGTGTGCCTGAAAACCAGACACTCCTTTGTGAGTCCCATACTATGAGCATTGGGACGCCGGTGGCGCTGTGGGTTAAACCACAGAGCCTAGGGCTTGCCGATCAGAAGGTCGGCGGTTTGAATCCCCGCAACGGGGTGAGCTCCCATTGCTTGGTCCCTGCTCCTGCCAACCTAGCAGTTCAAAAACACGTCAAAGTGCAAGTAGATAAATAGGTACTGCCCCGGCGGGAAGGTAAACGGCGTTTCCTTGCGCTGCTCTGGTTTACCAGAAGTGGCTTAGTCATGCTGGCCACATGACCTGGAAGCTGTACGCCGGCTCCCTCGGCCAATAAAGCGAGATGAGCACCGCAACCCCAGAGTCGGCCACGACTAGACCTAATGGTCAGGAGTCCCTTTACCTTTACCATTTATTAATTTCTAGGGTCTCGCTCTCCCAATCTATAACACTATAATAGAGTGGTCCTCCACAAGCTCTTTCCTTCTCCTTTTATCCTTCCTTTGCTTCAGACCACCTCTTTCTTCCTGCCAAACTCTAAAAGGGCACCTGTGGTAGAGAGGCCCTGAACATGGAGGCTCCATTCTGAGGCATCACAGCTAATGCTTATTTGCTGTGAGTCTGCTAGGTTCATCTACGCTGAGTCGCTATCCCATGATCCTGTGGCAATCAGTTCCACAGAAAAATCAGGCTCCTTTATATTTGCCCCAAACCTTTCTTGCTGATAATTCTCTTCAGGAAAAAAAAAGTCTATATCGACTGTTTCCCACTGTTTGTCCTGAGATTTAAAACTACGTTCTTCCTTACCTGTAAGGTTGCTCTCCTGTGTGTGTCCGCAGATGTCTTGTCAGATTTGCTGAACGCGGGAATATTTTACCACAGTACCTAGGAGGCGAGAAGACAGTGAAGTTCATACCCTAGTCTTATGGCTATCGCAGGAACACGGGAAGCCACCTTACACCGAGTCAGAGCATTGGTCCATCAAGGTCAGTATTGCCTGCCCAGACTGGCAGCCTCTCTCTGGAATTTCAGACAAGAACTACCTGGAGATGCCAGAGCTTGAACTTGGGACCTTCTACATTCAAAGCAGGTGTTCTACCACTGAACTACACCCTTCCTCTATGGCCCTTTGCTATAGTGGTGTGATCCAGAGATTACTAACTGGCATGGTGGGGGTAGAGAGAATCTCAAGCAAAGAAATCAGAAAGAGGAAGAGGCTGTTTGTTTCCTTTTCTTGGATCAGGAGTCACCAACAGGGTGCCCATGTGTGCAATGGCATCCTTGAGGCTTCCTCCTGGTGCCCATGAAGCTTCTGAGCCCCCTGACACTACCGCACCGTGCCTCCTTGTCTACAAGTTGGTGAGGCGGCTTACCTTCTTCCCCCTCAACAAGTCCATAGAGCTGAAGGAGGAAGTTGGGAAAGTGATGCTCTTTCTCACTTCCTCTTTCAACTCCATGGGCTTTTCAAGGCTAATCAATGCTAACGGATCACTTGCAAAAGAGCAGCATGTGGGGGACACTCTTTCTACCTCTCTCCGGTGATCTGAAGGAGGAGAGAAGTGAACAGAGAGAGTGGGACCAGCGACACATGAGCAAAAATCCCAAATGTGCCCACTGGCCTAGAAGGATGGCAATCCCTGTCCCGGATCTTGCATCCCACCTCAAGCCGAGCCTTTTCTGTCTTCCTTGTTCTTTGCAGCAGCTGCTGGCGGCCCTTGGCTTCTTACCTGCAGGTATAGCGTTCTTTGCCCTTGCGCAAAATGGGGTCGGACAGCGTTGGGGGCGGCGACCGGAAGTTGAAGGGATGGTGCGGGAGGGGCTGCAAGGAAGCGCCGGCGTCCGCCTTCATGGCTGCAAAGCTCTCCAGTTTCTCCGTCATGGTTTCTATTGCTGACATCTGTTCAGAGAAGGGGGAAGGTTTGTCACCCGTTGTGGCCAACACCGTTTGTTTATAGATTTTGAACAAGCAGGGTGGCGGCGGGATTCTAGATTCTACCAGGCAGGCAGGCCTATAAGCATCAAACCTCTTTTCAGACAGAGATAATTCTGAGTGGGGCCTAGCCACTCTGCTTCCTTGATTTTAATGAGATATTGCTCTGGAATTCTTCTGCACATTATATGACGTAAGGTGCAAACATTTAGATCAGACCAGACTGCAGGAGCCTGTCTGCTGCTTTATCGTCACCTATGGGTTGGGTGAACATGTTTCAGTTTCTCTCATTTTCCTATTATTATTACCACTACTACTACTATTACTAGTAGCAGTAGTAGTATTTATTGAATTTATATACCGCCCTATACCTGAAAGTCTCAGGGCGGTTCACAGAAAAGATCAAGATAAAAATCACAATATATATAACAAAAATAAAAACAACAACCCAAAATAAAAATAACACCCCCTTTCTACCTTTCAGCTCTCCACATTTCCATATTAGTGTGCGATGATGATGATGATATCCTCATGAAAATTCACCAGCATTTTAGCCATTTATCTTAATATAATGTATTTTCATTATACTAGTTTTGCCAATGTACGCATTTATGTGCACACTTTCTCCTAGTACATGCATCTTTTAAAAGATGTTACTTGGCTGCAGAACTGCATTGCAAAATTCAGAGAGGTGTACACATGGTTTCAGACTCTGCAATTTAGGTAAGTTGGCCTTTCAATGAGAACCATCCCATCCCTACTCCCAACTTGTTTTTTCTTCCACATGTTCCCCCCATGTAGAAACCTGCAATAACTAGCACACTGGGGTCTGTGCTAAACATCTCTTCCTTATAGCTGGTTAACATTGTTTGTCAGGGGAAACAGCCCAATAAAGTAAAGCGAGATGGTTGCCCTGTAAGATAAATCTTTGCTGTGTTATGCTAAGAGCTAGGCAATTAAAAACTGTCTTAATGGCATTGTTATGCGGTAAGGAAAGAGCAAAGGAGGCTGAGCAGGGTGCAAGGCTCAGAATTAAGAGTCCAGTGTTGTGGACGGGAGGTCACACTTTTGATGGTAGGAGGGATCTTTCAGTCACAAAACAACGTGCTCTGCTGGGTACCTGGGAGAGCTGGCATTTGCCATGTTCCTGCTCCGTTGAAATGGGACTGGAGATAATGCCTAAGAATGCATACCACTTCTAATGACAGACGGATGTGCCAAATTCAGTTTCTCCGAAGTGTGAAGTCAGTGTCTTTACATTAAAATGTGGAACATGTACAGTCCCCCCAGATTCCCTCCTATCTCTCTCTCTCTCTCTCTCTCTCTCTCTCTCTCTCTGTGTGTGTGTGTGTGTGTGTGTGTGAGAGAGAGAGAGAGAGAGAGAGAGAATGAGTAAGAAAAAAAGGAAGGGGAAGGGGGGAGAGAGAGAGAAGGAAAGAAAAACATTAAGGAAGGAAGATAGATAGATAGAGAGTGCTGTCCTGATCATTGAGGAATAAATTGCAGAAGGATGACAACCAATCATAAACCTTAAAAAAGAAAATAAAAGGAGTCCCATAAAAGCCATTTTGTGTTATTTAATAGAACGGATCCTAGGCCTGTATGATAATAGCGCAAGGGAACAGAGGGCCAGCCCCCGCTGCCAGTCATGTAACAAAACCGAGCGGGTTGCAAAACACTTGGTGGATCTCGTCGAGGGTTCTTTTCACTCAGCCCTTTACCGGAGTACCTGGTGGCGGCTTTTGTCGCTCCCTGCTCTTTTGGCACTTAATCACAGAGGGTTTGCCAGTGTGAGATGTCGTGGGCTCGTTCTACAATTCTAAAGGCAGGCCCTGGCCTCTCTGTTTGGCAGGAGCATTTGCTATTTAAGGCAGGAGCAACCGGTTCAAATGGGAATCCAGCATATATTTATTTTTTATGTTATTGTCCTTGGTTTCCAAAGGCTAGTGGTCTCCGAAATGCCAGATTTTGTACAAATCAGCATTTCGGTTTCAAAAACCCCGCACAGCCCAGTAAAATTAAATGACAAAGCATTAGGAGTTGGGTATCAAAGAGAGCTGTCCATGGTTAGCTCACCTGTGGTCCTCCAGAGGTTGTTAGACTACAACTTCCATCGCCCCCGACATTTGGCCATGCTGGTGGGGGTGCTGATGGGAGGAGGAGACCAACAAAGTCTGCAAAGCAGCCCCATGTTGACTATCCTGACCTTTTGCTGATATTTTGCTGTTGACAAATAGCACTTGCAAGGAAATGCCACAGTATGGAGTTCAAGGGTTTCAGACAGATAGACTTGTCCCCTTCTTGGAATGTTCCAGGAGTGGGGAACCTTGGTCCCAGGGGAAAATGTGGCCTTCCAAACCTCTCTCTGTGGCCCCTGCACCTCTTTTCAGGCCACACCCCTCACTGGCCCTGATTCATACTCTCCTCAAGTGCTTTTGCCTAGCTGGAAGCTGTCCAGCTCAGGCTGAAACGGTCCCTACCCCTTGAACTATGGACATACTGTACAATTTAAGCAATTACAGCCAGGAAATGGTGTCAAGAACAGCTGGGTCTGTGTGCAGCTCCCCTATGTGGTGAACCTTTGAGATGCGTATGGAAGCTACCCAATGAAATAGCTTCCGCCATTGACTGTGCTCACTGTGGACCTTCCTGGACACGAAGCAGTTTAAGAGGACTTCCTGTTCTAGTTGATCTTTGATGGAACAACAGTCTTCCTGAACTCTGCTGTGTCCCTGTGTCTGGTTATGATTTAGTCTTGACTTTTGGTTTGTTCTTTGATCTTACCTCCTTGGTATTTTTTTTACTTGCTTTCTAGTCCTGACAACTAGCCGCTCTCCCGGCTCCCAGCTCCCCCTACTCTGCTTCTCACAGTGAGGGATGGGCAAGTCTGTCCATTTCTGTTTCTCTCAGTTTGTTCCAACTTTAAGTTCAGTACTCCACATTTCAACATCGGTTTATGAGATTATTATTATTATTAGTCCTTCGTGAAAATTCACCAGCAAATTTATTGCAATGTACGCATGTTTACATGCAATTTTGCACATTTTTTGCAAAGCAATTTCCCCTAATACAAGGCACTCTTAATGTTATAACCACAGATATCTGCCTCTTTATGGACACTTTGTCCCAGGATATGACTTACTTGGCTCGGGAACTACTCTGCAAAATTCGGAGGAGTGCCAATTTCAATGAATGGCTTTGTTTCATTTCATGTATTGTTTCAGAAAGTGCGAATTAGGTGTGTTCACCTTTGTATGCAAGCTAAATCAAGTTTCTTCCCCACCCAGACCCACAACCTAGCCCCACCATTCAAGAGGTTCACAACACCACTCAGTCAAGAAGCTTGTTGGGTGACCATGAGATACACACTATATTTTAGCTTACCCTACTTCACAGGGTTGTTGTGAGAATCGAATGGGTGGGTGAGTGTGAATGAGGGATTCATGCATGTTGCCCTGGGCTATTGGAGGAAAGGTGGTTTGGAAAAAAATAAAGAACTTGTTGATAATGGTGATGGTGAGAACGACCACCATCATTGTATATATTCTGTTGACAGATACTAACTTGACAGACAACCAATGTGACAGATGTTTTCCACGGTCCAAATTTTATGAGATTGACTTTTAGACCCTTCTGTGCCCCCAGCACACAGTCTTTCTCCGAGCGCATAGCTTTCTCACCAGACTTTCTGGGACAGCTATCAGATCATTTCTCTCCTGCTATTCTAACCCACACAAACACAGGATGTCCCTGGCCAGCCGGTCACCATTGTAGGACCTCCTCAAATGGAAAATCGGGGGAAGTTATTAACCAAACTCTCAGGCTGAGACAAAACAATGAAGGAACTAAGTTTAGCTGTGAAAGCAAAACCATATCGGGCGGGAAAAGCTCCAGCCGCAAAACAATGGTTGTTGAGTACCCTGTAAATGAAACCACAGGGTAGACTCTTACTGTTTCCAACAGAAGGGAAACTGAGATGTGACACTGATGGCTTGTGCTTTATCGCTAGCCCCTCTGCTTAAGGGATGGCAAAGGTGCTTAAAGATGAGAGTGAAGTAAGGGGCCCCTAATATGGTGGGACCCCTGTGCAGGGACCTTATAGATCTTTTAGAAAGTCATGGAAACACACAAGACCCTGCAGAAGCACAAGACCCTGCCAGTCTGCTCTTGATAGCACTAGGCCAATGGTCTCATTCAATGAAACATCATTTTTTGTGTGTTCAGTTATGAGGGGCCCTAGAATAATAGAATCATAGAATTGTAGAATTGGAAGGCAGCATGAGGGCCATCAAGTCCAACCCCCTGCAATGGAGGAATTTTTTTGCCCAGCGTTGGGCTTGAATCCACGACCTTGAGATCAAGAGTCTCATGAGAACTTGCAAAGTATCTCAGAGCTTTGGGTGCTTTGAAAAGGTCTGGTGTTCAAATAAGGCTAATAATAATAATAATAATGTTGTTGCTGCTGATGTTGCTGATGTCAGGCTTGAAACAAGTACCTGGCTGGGGTAGAACATTTATCTCTGGTGTGCTAGGTTTGTACCTGTGGGGGACACACACACACACACACACACACACACACACACACACACCAGTAAAATTTATTTAAAAAATAAAATCTATTTTATCTCCGCAAATGAACTCCCCCCCCCCCAATGCCTTTTTGGGGGCGATTTTCTGAGTTGGAAACTACTGCAAAATCCAGGGAATTGCAAAATGAAGACCTGTAGTCTCTGCCAGTCCTACTAAGAGTAGAAGTTAAGGAACGTGATTAACTTTGGCCCAATCATTTCAGTGGGTCTACTCAAAGTAGGTCATAGCTGGATACAGTCCGCTGCTCTGATCCACACATCTGTCCGGGAGGTTCCAGACAAAGTCAGTTCTCATCAAACTGCATCAAAGTCAAATTCAACATATATTTTTTTGGTCTTACCTGGGGATGAAAAAGCAGCGGGGATGGTCTCAGATACTTCTCCTTCAATGCGCCCACTGAATCTACCACCTTCCGCTTCTCCACCCTGCTGGACAGCAATACAGAGGGTTACATACCTCACAGGGCCTCCAGGGAAAACCAGAAGAATCATAGAATTGTAGAGTTGGAAGAGACCACGAGGAGCATCTAGTCCAACCCTCTGCAATGCAGGAATCTTTTGCCCAACATGAGACTTGAACTCACGAACCTGGGATTAAGAGTCTCATGCTCTACCAACTGAACTAAGAATATATGTATATATAATCTACCCTTCCTGGTTTCTGCCAGGGGATGTCTTACTGTTGTGCCAGGAAGATAACAATGGGCTGAAACAAACATTAGTCCCACTCAGAGCAGGCCCATTCATGGTTTAAGAGCATGAGTGAAGGACCGCCAAATGTGGCCCTCCAGGGCTCTCTATCTGGCCCTCACAACTTTCCCAAGGCCACACCTCTCACTGGTCCTGCCTAAGTGGTTCCACCTAGCTGGAATGTGTCCTGTATGTGTCCTATAATATGTTACGGGTCCAACTTGCATTTCTCTATTTTCTGAGGTTGCCAGACTGCTAACTCATGGCATCCTCAGTTGGATTTACAACCTTTGACTTGTTTCTACCTTTGAAATCTCTCCCCCCTCCCAAAAGAACCCGCTACTAATCCTTCACATCTCCCAGGAACTCACTGAGCATGTCTCCCACCTCCCCCGATCCATCTCATTCATCTGTCTTCTGCTCTTGTGCCGTTTCCTGCCTTTCTGTTTTGACTGGCAAAGCTTTCCCCAACCTCTGTTATTTTGGCACGTTTTCCAGCCCTTACGCAGAGGTGCTGGAATCCCACTGGAATAACTTCCATCTCTACCGTTACCGTCGCTATTTCCCAAGGAACAAAGCCGAAAATGGTCAGGGCCATTTTTCATACCTGGAATGACATCCCTAGACGAGCATGATTGGGAGAGGCAACATAAAGCTTTGAGCAAAGTCCTTAGGATCTCAAGAGTGAGAAAAGGAAGCCCTCCTCATGGAGTACCAATCTGAAAAGGGATCTTCAGAAAACTCAAGTTCCTCTTCCTTACCCCCCCCCCCCCCCGATTTCTCAACATGCCCGGCAAACATCACCTTGGCTGACAGTTCCTTGGCATCTTCCCATGTTGACGTCATGGTTTCCCAAACTTCTCCACCGTGCATGATTTGCAGATCACGGTTTCTGGTTTCCTAATTTCGGACCCACTTGTCTTATACAAGCCTATATACTTAAACCCGACACAGTTCCCTCAAACAGATGGATGGCGTCTTGTACACCTATTTCTGGCAACTCCTGCAGCCAAGCTGATGCCAAAGGTATTGCTCCGCTTTCCTTTGGACCACATCAGTGAGGCCAAGGGGGTCTTGTCATCTGGGCAGCCCAGCCCCCCCCCACACCGCCCAGGCTTGTGCCCCAGGGAGATCACTTTGGTGCAGCTAACACAGTGGATTGACTTCACCCCTGGAGGAGCACAACCATTGTCTCTCAAGACAGATGAATGCCAACAACAACACAGTGGTACCTCGGGTTACATACGCTTCAGGTTACAGACTCTGCTAACCAGAAATAGTACCTCGGGTTAAGAACTTTGCTTCAGGATGAGAACAGAAATTGTGCTCCGGCAGCGCGGCAGCAGCAGGAGGCCCCATTAGCTAAAGTGGTGCTTCAGGTTAGGAACAGTTTCAGGTTAAGAACAGACCTCCAGAACGAATTAAGTACTTAACCCGAGGTACCACTGTACTTAAGAACAACAACAGCAAAAGGTAAGAAGAGCTTATCTAGGTCAGTGCCCTATACAACAGTACTTTGGTTTTCGAACAGTTTAGTTCATGAACAACTCGGAACTCAAACATCGCAAACCTGGAAATAGCTGTTCCGGTTTGCGAACTTTGCCTTGGAAGCCGAACATCCGGTGCAGCTTCCGCAGTTTCCAATTGACTGCAGGACGCGCCTGCAGCCAATAGGAAGCCACGCCTTGGTTTCTGAATGTTTTCGAAGTCGAACAGACTTCTGGAACGCATTCTGTTCGAAAACCAAGGTACGACTGTATCAGCCCAAGAACAATCAGGAGTGCATGTGGTGTATGTTTGATCAGAATAGATCCATTTAAATGGGTGGACCTAAGTTAGTCGTGCTCATTAATTTGCTACAAAAGAAGTTAAGGTAGCCTATGAGTTACATATACACCTATTACATAGGCAAAAAAGCTTTAAGATGATAACTTGATGAAAGCAATCTCTTAGTCCAACAGTCAGCTTGTTTTCAAATGACTCTATCCTAGCCAACTCCTAGGGTCTTTGCGCCCCCCTAAAATATTTGAGGGGGCCAGGGCCTCCCAAAGTTAGTAGGCATTGCTATTCAAATAGGGTGTGTGCACAGTGAGTGACCTGTTATGTGGGGTGGGGCTTACCTGCCCCACTCCAAATATTTTATTCAAGTTGGCACCCCGACTCTTTCTTCTGGTGGTGGGGATGGCCAGTGTTGGCAGAAGACTAAAATGTCTTATTTTTTCAATTTGGAAAGAAATGTTTGCTGCAGCACATCATAAAAAAAGCAATTACACTTTCAGAGTCGTGCTCAAGTTGGTGTTCTGTTTTGTTTACCTGCCACGGAAGAAACCCTATTCATCAGAGCATGTCTGGCCACAGATATTGGCTTTGGAAAATATTTGCTTCATGTAACTGCACATTTTATTTCATTTTAATTGATCCACGTGTATTCTGTTTGTCAATGTCATTGGATATGGAAGTGAATCTATTGGCCACTGGGCTGAGGAACTGAGTTGTTGTTTTTAACTAAAGTTATCGCTTCAATGTTAAGGACCTAGTACCGTTCATTTTAATGAATAAAATGGAAATTAATGGGCCTAGTTCAGTCATGTCCATTAATTAAAGTGGGTCTACTCTGCACAGACTTTCATTGAAGACAACATGATATACAACATAACCATGTTGCAGCCACAGCTAATGGTCAACTTTTGTCAGGATGCTGTCAGCATCTCCTGGCTGGTTGCCCAGGAAAGTATAAAGTTTCTTACCATCCTTTTTTATGTCAATCTTTACATAGAGAGGCTATAGAACCCAGCCTCTTGGAAAATGGTGTTGTCCCAAGTGAATCTCCACCCCCCCCCCATCTCTCCCACGTCCTCATCATTCTCATTGTCTCCTCTATGGGCCCTCTGTTTTTGAGCTCTTTGCTCTCCTACTTTCAAGGCTCGCCAGGTTCTGGGATATGGAGGCTCTGGAATGCTTTCTAATGACAACGTGTCAGCTGGGTGTTGCTCTAGCTCTCCCATGATTTCCCAATTTCCCCCCTCATCTGCCTCTGAGCTCTGACCTCCCTCAAACCCCTGTAGCAAATCTACTGTCTTCCTCTTCCTTCGGTTAGGATGGGGAGGTGGTCTCCACCATTCTTCCTCTTCCCAGTCCCTGAGAACTTTGCTGGCAAGTAGACCAGACCCGAGTGACTGCTTCGCACACCAGGGTTGGGGTAACTCAGTAGCGGTGGCAACCCCAACCACTGCTTGCCACCACTGTTGTCGCTGGGGCTCAGTTGGCCTCAGTTGCAAACGCGTGCGATTAAGGCAGGCTATGTTAATACCTGTATATGGGGTCCATGAAAAAAGGAGACGGCTTGGCGTAATGTAGTGATGGCTGTGGCGGCATCTGAGCCTGAGAGATCTTGGGTAATACTTCACTGGCCAACAACTTCCTTTCTCCGTACACGTGGTTCCTCCGGGAGTCCCGGCTCCCATTCTGACTGGCCCGGATACGGTTGCCGATGCTGAGATCCAGCGGCTGCTCCTCCCCGGACGGGTGAGCAGGCGGGACTTTGGGGGGCGGCAAGGCTGGCTTGATTTCTTTTGGCTTTGTGGTAAGGTCGAAGGGCGACTCAGAGCTGGTGCTGCCCAGTTTGTGAAGGTCCCTGGGCGACTTTGGTTCTGCCTTGACCAGCAAGCTGTGGTTGAGGTTGCGGTCCGTAAAAGGGTACAGCGAATGGGGGAAGTTGGGGAGGAACTGGAAGGGGAACATGGAATGGTACGGGAGGGAGCCCATCTTCTTCTCCTGCATCCCCATGAAGCCGGGCCCAAAGTACTTCTCCGCGATGGAGGCGATGGCCTTGATGGAGTCGTTGGCTGCTCCCGCCATGGGGAGGAGCTGCTCTTCGGGGGGAGGGAAGAAGGAATGCTGCGAGTAGAAGAGAGGGAGGTCGCTCATGTTGTTGGCGGAACTGGTGGGCACTGCGCCGCTGCCGAAATCCGGCTTGCTCTCGGACGGCTTGCTCTTCTCCTTCATTTTGTCCCGGTCGCTCTCTGCATCACTCTCCAGGTCAGACCCTGTCCCGGTGGTGGTATCCAGGTCCGTTCCTGTGGTGGTATTGACGTCCTCGAAGTCGCTCGCGTCTGACATGTCACTGGTCCTGGCCTTGAGCTTCTCCAGGTAGGAGTTCCCCAGGTTGCTGCTGTTGTAACGCTCCTCCCCGGAGGCGGGGTGGCCGCTGTTGCTCACGGCCGAGATCAGAGGGAGGGCTGGGTTGCCCAGGGGGCTGGGAAGTTTGGCATCTTGAGTGTGGTTGAGGGGGCTTTTCAGCAGCGGCGTGGGAGGTAATAAAGGGGGCCTGGGGTACAGCGAAGGAGGGAAGATGCCCGGGAACCCAGGGGCGAGGGATGGGAACGCTGGGGGAGCGGGGGAGAAGGGGAGCCCTCCAGGGTGCTGCCGGGATGGGAAGTAATCGCTGAAGCCCAGGCTGGCATGGTTAAGGGCAGGAGATGGCTTGGATTTGTCCATCATTGAGCTGGGAGTGAGAGGCAGGCCTGGCCCGAATATCCCCCCGGGGTTGTAATGGTTCTTCCCCTCGCAGAAGCGACGGTGCTTGTTGAGTGAGGAGGTGGTGCTGAACATCTGGCCGCAGTCCTTGCACTTGATCTGGGTCCGGCAGTCGGCATGCATGCGCTTGTGGCGGCACAGGTTGGAGAACTGCGTGTAGGACTTGTGGCAGACCTCACCTAAAGCATCAACAGAAACCAAAACACCAAAACCCAATATGAAATTAATATGAAAGAACTGGTTGGAAAGCAGGTGGTGTTTCATAATAAAGTAATGGACAGGACTTAGTCGGATGAGTGGCTGAGAGATATTTGTAAAGAAAAAGATCAAAGGAACGTATACAAAGCAGAAAGAAATGATATTATACAATGTAAACCTGCGTAAAAAAGAATGTTATATCAAACAGTATAATGAGAAGGATGGGAAGGATTGTGCGGATGAGTACTTTTACTATGTAAATAACTTTGTCTCTTTTTTTAAAAAAAGATTTCTTTGTTTCTTATCTTTCTTACTTCTTTATTTCTTTATAAATATTCTATTTTATATAATTTTCTCTTTTTTTGCCTGTTAAGAGATAGCACATAATGTTTGTATAGATATGCAAATCTTTTAATCAATAAATAATTGATAGTTAAAAAAAAAGGACTTAGTTGGATGCAACCCGAAATCATGATTGTTTGTTGTTGTTTTTTACTGGTTTTGGGGGCCACCCTGTTGAAGTGGAGCATGGGGGGGGGGGAGTAACATAATTTGCAGAAATGCTGCATTCTAGAATTGCAAATTTGCAGAAATGCTGCATTCTAGAATTGTAGACTTGGATGGGACCCTAAGCATCATCTAGTCCAACCTCCTGCAATGCAGGAATCTCAACATGGGGTTCCCCATCCAGTTTGATACCACACCGGACCCTGCTTAGCTTTGCAAAAGAGCTAGCAGTTTGACTGCTGCCCCTCATGTGAACCCGAAGTCGTACTTTGGCTTACCAAGCCTATTACCTCACTGGAAATATTGGCTGAGACAATTCCTTGTCTAGAAGATGACGGTCACATCCACACCATATGTTTAAAACGCATCCACTGCACATTTAAAAAGCACAGGGCTTGTCCCAGAGAACCCCGGGAGCTGTAGTTTACCTATCACAGAGCTACAATGCCCAGCACGGTTAACAAACTACTCAGCCCTGTATATCTGAAGGAGCGTCTCCACCCCCATCATCCAGCCCGGACACTGAGGTCCAGCTCTGAGGGCCTTCTGGCACAATAAAGTTACAGGGAATCAGGCAGAGGGCCTTCTCGGCCTTCCCTAAAGAATATAACACCGGTCCATATAACACCGGTCCTGAAAGATCTTCACTGGCTCCCAGTATGTTTCCAAGCACAATTCAAAGTGTTGGTGCTGACCTTTAAAACCCTAAATGGCCTTGGCCCAGTATACCTGAAGAAGTGTCTCCACCCCTATCACTCAGCCCAGATACTTAGGTTCTCCTCCAAGGGCCTTCTGGTGGTTCCCTCACTGTGAGAAGCAAAATTACAGGGAACCAGGCAGAAGGCCTTCTTGGTAGTGGCACCCTCTTTGTGCAACACTTTCCCATCAGATGTCAAGGAGATGGAGAACTACACAACTTTTAGAAGTCATCTGAAGGCAGCCCTGTATAGGGAAGTTTTTAACGTTTTATTATGTTTTTATGTGTGTTGGAAGCTGCCCAGAGTTGGTTATTTCTGCCCAAGAAAGGGTGCAGGGATGAACTGGGGAACCGCTCTTTGCACAGACACAGGAAGAGCCTTGTGGATCAGACCAAAGGGTCCCCATCGCCTGCGACATCTACATTGCATGCAGAAGGTGCCAGGTTCACAGACATGCATCTCCAGGTAGGGCTGGGAGAGACGCCCCCGATTGACAGCCTGGAGAGTCCCTGCCAGTCATTGGAGGCAATTCTGAGCTGGAGAGATCAATGGTCTGACTCTGTATAAGGCAGTTTCCTATGTTCCTATGTAGGATTCGGGGGGTGGAGGCGTGTGGGTGTGGGTGGGTGTGCGCTTGCTGCAACGAAACGCGCACAGGCAAAATTGGCCCGACTGACTGCGGAGTTCAGCTTTTAACCTGTCAAAAACAAAAAACCCTGCCTCAAATGTTTACTGAAAAAACAGGAGCCGTGCGTGAAGTGGGGGGTGGGAATTGCGGCAGAATTTAATCTGGTGCTCTGACCTATAAAATTACAGCGGCTGCTGCTGGCAGAGGCCGGAGGGGGTGGTGGTGGAGGCTGCAGCTCAGGATATGTGCAATTATAGTGGCTGGCCTGCTCTCGGAGGCAGCCATGACAACTTACATATGAAAGGTTTGACAGTGCTGTGAATGTGCTTGTGCTGCTTTAAGCCGGAAGAAGTGGCAAAGGTTTTCCCACAGTCAGGGCAAGCGTGCGCCCGTGCGCCGACGTGCTGAGAACGGATGTGCCTCTGGAGGTTGCTGGGGTCAGTAAACACCTGGAAATAGGGAGTGCAGAAAGAGAGAGAGAAAAAACTTTTTTGAGCAACAAAGCCACATAAATTCATCTCACCGTGAAGTTCTGTTTACTGGTGACTTCTTTATTTCATTTCATTTATATCCCACCTTTCCCCCTCCTCCAAGGAGCCTAGGGCAACATATGTGGTTCTGCCCCACCTCCTTTAATTCCCACAACAGCCCTGTGAGGTAGGGTTTATTTCTGAGATTAAAGTGTCCTTTTCGCTTTTGTGTAGAACTGTTGCCAAGAGCAAGTCAGCAATAAATCATATGGAGTAAGTGAAGTTAACGCTTTATTAGAAGTATAAGGTCAGCTCAAGAGCACCAGGCCTAATGAGCACATCAACTCTTCTCAGTAGGTCTTGCACCTAAGAGGCAGTTGTGGGGACTGAAGGTCCCCGCCTTCCCACAGCAAGTCTCCTCCTCTCCCGGGTCCTTCCCAAGCAATCTGAGACTGTGCCTGCATGCCTGCCACTGTTCCTCCCTCTTCATGCCTCTCCTAGTACTGTGACTCCAGTGGTGAGGGGAGCCTGTTGTAGCAGGAGAGAGAGAAACCCTGGCTTCTTCAGCAAGACTCATCTCTGCCTCTTGGCCTCCCTCCTCTCTGCCTTCTGCACTTCCCTCTGCCACAGACTCTCCCAGCTCACTAAGCCATTGCCTTCTTAGCTGCCAATCCCAGTCTTCTCCCTCTGACCACTCATCTTCATCCCACCACCTCTCCCAGGGCTCTGAGCCTTCTTCCCTTGGGAGTTCCCCAGTGCTTCCCACCATTCCTCTGGGTCCAGCCAATCCATGATATTTGTTTCATTTCAAAACAGAATTTCTCTGTTCCTTTATTTGCCCATCTTCAAAGGAAGGTAGGGTTGATCCTCTTGAGTGGTTGGGACCACAACCAGAGTCAATCAATGGCGCCCATCACAGCCATACCTTTACACAGTTTTCACATTCAAATCGCTTGCCGCTATCGTGCGACATCTGGTGACGAATCAGGTTTGATTTCCAGTTGAAGGCCTTTGGACACTGGTCACATTTGTACTCCCGTTCCTCAGTGTGGATGATCATGTGCTGTTCCAAGCTGAAAGAGAGAAATGGGCGGACACGTTGCATGGATACTACAGTTCTTCCACTAATTTTGAAAGAGGTCTAACAGGGTAAGAGGGCTACAGAGTAAACCTGGTGCCCTCCAGGTGTTCTGGACCAACTCCAACCAGCCCCAGCCAGGATGCTCAGCATCTCACCGGTTCCCGGGTGCATTACCTGTATTTGTTTGGGAACATCCTCTCACAATCCTTGCACTCGTGGACCTGCCCATCGGAAGCCCCTTCCTGCTTGATCTCCTCGCTGAGGGTCTCATAGAGGGAGCTGACGGCATTGCAAGAGTATTTCTTGTGCCGCCTCATGTCCATCTTTGACTGGAAGAGTTCGTCGCAGTCCTCGCAGCGGTATGTGTGCACTTCTAAGGAAGGAAGGAAGAAGAGTTTGGATTTGATATCCCACTTTATCACTACCCGAAGGAGTCTCAAAGCGGCTAACAATCTCCTTTCCCTTCCTCCTCCACAACAAACACTCTGTGAGGTGAGTGGGGCTGAGAGACTTCAGAGAAGTGTGACTAGCCCAAGGTCACCCAGCAGCTGCATGTGGAGGAGCGGGGAATCAAACCCGGTTCACCAGATTACGAGTCTACCGCTCTTAACCACTACACCACACTGGCTGGAGCAGAGAACAGAACAACATAAGAAGAGCCCTGCTGGATCAGGGCTGTTCAGCCCAGCATCTTGTTCTCCCAATGGCCAACCCGATACTGAAGGAGGCAGGCCTGGGGTCACCAACCTAGATGGATTAAAACTCATGGAGCAGAGGGCTGGCTACTGGCCATGATGGCTATGCTCTGCCCCCACAGTTGGAGACAGCAATGGTTCTGAACCCCGGTTTCTGAAAACCACAGGAAGGGAGACCGTTTTTGTGCTCAAATCCTGATTGCTGCCTTCCCACAAGCATCTGGTTGGTCCCTGTGAGAACAGGTTGCTGGACTAGATGGGACATTGGTCTGATCCAGCAGGCTCTTCTTATGGTTCTTTCTGTATCATAGAGGCGAGGAACCTTTTTATGTCATGCGGCTAGCAAGTGGGGCCAGAGCCAAAACGATATGCAAAGAATATGCAATTGATTACCCCCCCTTTTTTATTTGTGTTGAAATGAATGGGGTGGAATGACGGAACGACAATGCATCTTGCATTATTTACGCAATCAATTGCGTAATTTGTTCTGCAGATTATGCAGGCTGCACAATTCTGTCGCAATGGCCAGTGAGAGAAGTAACGACGGTTTTGGCAGAAGGCAAACTGCAGCAGGATGGAGACAGCGCTGCATGGGATGACGACAAGGCAGAATGGAAAACCTTCTTACCTCCCTAACCTAGAGAGTTTAATCTGAAGGCAGACTTAAGGTGGGGGTGAGGCGGAGGGTGAAGGAAAAGGCAGACATTGTCAGCAGCACTGACAAAATGCAGAGAGATGCTGAACTAACCATTCACCAAGACCAAGATTAATTATGTCTTTCCAATGAGGAAAAACCAGCTGTTTAGGTTTTCCAGGGATTCAAATATACATGTAAAAGGGGAAAATAAAAAATAAAACTCTGTCCTCTGTTTAAATACGAAGTCGATTGCTAACCAGCCGCCACATGAGCGACTGAAGCCAAAGGGAATTCCGAGGCACAGCTCTCTCCATGCAGTCAAGGGGAAGAAGCCAAATTCTTTGTTTTAAAGAAAAGTGACGGGGGGAGGAGGGAGAGAGAGAAACCTTCTAACGCACATAATAAATTATTGTAGTCAAGGTCAAACAAATTAAAAGGAGGGCAGCTATTATTAAGTTTACAAGACAGCATCCTGACCAGAGTGCCAAACCAAACAATCGGCTTAGCGCTGTAAATTTTCCAGCAGAGCGGTTTCTGGGAGGAGAGTCGGGACAGAGCAGGATTTCTTCCTCCTCGCTTGAAACAGAAGCTTTGGTAAATTTCTTCTTCTTCTTTTTCCCCTGCTTTTGCTTTACGGTTTCCCACCTTCCTCAGCACTGAACTCCTCCGTTTCAGAAGCTTGCTTTGTAATTAAAGCCTCTTGCTCACTCTAACAGTTTTACTGCTAATATAAAGCCTGTAACTGTCACTACTTTTTAAACTGTTCTTATTCATATTTACAGAACAAACCATAACATTCAATTTAAAAAGATGAACAAATAAGAGAGGGGGGTTTGTATCCAACGCCAGTCCTTCACAGAGTAGACCACTGAAATGAATGGACCTAAGTTACTCACATCTATTGCTCCCCATGGGTCCATGCTGCATAGGACTACATTGGATACAACCTTTATATACAGCCACTTTTGCATTGCCCAAAAAGAGAGAGAGGGATCTTGAAAACAGAAGGTGAAAGATGACAGTGATTTCAATAGGGCTGTATACAGCTAGGTCCTGGGCGGAGTAGAAGCATTGAAATTAATGACCTAAGTTAGTCATGTCCATCAATGTTAGGTAGTGCAAGCCCTGGATACAACCCATAATGTTCACATGTTCTAATTCACATGTACAAATACAAACTTAGACAGAACTATAATCCTTTAAATAGGAATACAAGGCATCTCACTCTAGTGTGGACGACAGGGCTAAGGTGACTGGTGTGTCTGCTCAGTTTGTGTTCCAGGTCTTAAGGGGTTCCAGGTCTTACAGGGGTCTAGGTCTTAAAGGGTTGATGGGCAGGTTCAATGCTGCACTCTCTTTTTATGGTTCCTTATCTTGACACTGGACTGAGAAGACCATTCTCTCTAAACTGGGACATGTGGTCACCCATAGAGAGGCTGGTTGCTGGGAAATGGGGTCAGAGGATGGGGGGGCTCTCCCTGTTGTGCTTTGACTTCAGCCACTTCAGAAGGGGCTTCCCGGGTGCTGGCTCCTCCCCATGGTCTACAGGAAGAGCAGAGGGTCTAAATGGAAGCTGGGGAGGGCTTTGGGCAGCCAAGGTGGGAGGAACCTCTGAAGGCAGCAGCAAATGATCAGGAGCATGAATGAGAGGGCGTAGTCTTGCTGCCCAGAACCAGGCATTGCCTCCCACCCACCCTGGATGAATGGGGGCTTGCGATCCTCACATCCCCTCCAAGTGAGCGAGCCTCGTGGTCGATTGTGTCACGCCTCATACTTAAAAGCTTGGTGGGCAGGGTGTGGGAACTGTTGGGACATCTTCAGTTCTGAACATCTCGCCTGTTTTCTGCATTGTCATGCTTGAACTCTATGTCTGCTGCTGTGCCTCATGAATGAAGATATCCATTAGGAGTCTGTGTTGGGTGCAAAACAGGACACCTACTGCAGTCAGATATACTACAGTTCACACTGCTCAGTGGGAAATAACCAACCCCTATAGAGCTCTAAATCTCTCTCTGACTTTATGGGGAAGGACCCTCAAAGCAGGTCTGTGCAGGTCTGTGCAGCCTCTTTTTTTTTTTAAATTATATTTATTAGAAGTTTAAAAATTACAAAAAAAGGAGAAAAGAAAACAACAAAAAATTCAACAAGACATACATTACAATACATAAAAAAAGAATATAAAAAACATAAAAACCAATACAACAATACAACAATAAAAAACACACATCCAATATTCCATTTCTTTATCTTTCATTTGCTTGTTTCATCGACCTCCTCACACCTCCCTTTTTGTATTCTAGTTTAGTTAATTGTTTCAGCAAATCCTTTCCATCTTTCTCAATTTTTGTTAAGTAATTTAACGGTCTAACCTATTAATTCACTCAGCAAATCCTTGCTATCTTTCACTATGTTCTGTCATTCAATTTACCTTAATTTATTTTAACCTTATCTTACCATAAAATACCTTAAAGCTTAAAACTTAATACTTATTTATACATAACTCCTTATATCATTTCTACTAAAGCCAAATAGTTTCATTCCAACATTTTTCCTAATACTCATTAATTTTACACTAATTCTCAAAATAATTTTTTTTAAAAGCTTTCTTCCAATCTTCATCCAACGTCTCTTCTTCCTGGTCTCAGGTTATGTCAGTCCTTACTGTCCATTCCCTCTAGTCCATCAACCTGGTGCTCTTGTGTCCGAGGCTCTTAAGTCTCTTCCATGTCCCTTCTGCAGATCTTCTTCTTGTTTATACCTGCACTTTACCTTGTCTTCTGTTGATCTTTTTCTTAATTTCTTTCCTTTCTCATTGAGGAATAGGTCTCGGGGAGACTCCAACCCAAAAATATCTCCATCTCCCCTCAGCAGATCAGCCCATTCCCCACAGTCAGCACTGTAGTCCAAAAAGTATTTAAAAGCATGTTTCAAAGACCCTTCAAAATTAAAAGCCCCCACAACTCCAGTCCCCCCCCCCGGCCCACTCCAGATTCAATCTTCAAGAACAGCGGCTTATGCCCCTGCAGGGCCTCGGGTCTCTCCATTTGTGTTACTTGAGGTTCAACAGCAACCTCCTCCATTATCTTCTGCACTTGCACTTGCCCTGTCAAAACAGGTTCCTGAGTTGGTTCCTGAATGGTTTCTATATGAGTATTCGCCGTTTGTCCAAAGTTTTTGACTGCAACAGTCATCAAATCCATCTTCTCATGCATCTGCTCCAACAAAGCGCTTGTCTTGCAAAAAGCAAGCACCAAAACTTCTTCTAAACACATTTTTATACAAGGTCAGAGTCTGGTCTCACGATCCTAATCTCGCAGCTGTGAAATCCCCAGATCGACTCCAGCAACAATTTAACAAGCTCCCTCTAGAGGAGACAATTTCTATTTGTATCCATCTTTTGAAAGCAGGTCCAACAAAAGAAAATTACTTTCATTTTTCAAATATTTTGTTTCTTTTAGATGCAAAAGGCAGCATTGGAATCAATTTGTTTCTCTTTTTTTTAAAACTATCTGTCAAAAGATGTTCCATTCACAGTCAATGAACTTCCCCAAAAATTTCTGTCTCTGACACCCCGTTCCAGGTTTGAGACGGTGGAAATTTATCTTTCTTTACTCTCTCTCCTGTAGGCTTGAACAATCAAAATTCCCCCCCTTTTCTCCTGCTTCCAAGAGGGGTTTTGATGGTTATAACTGAAGGAAATTTAGTCCTTTATATATGACTTTCCAGACTTTAGCTTGCAAATTTTTGCTTTAGTCTATTTACAAAAGCAGAAGGCGGACTTCCTGTTTAGAACCTTCCCGCTTCAGTGCCAAATTAAAATGTTTCTTAATCCAATTTTCCGTTTTACTCACGGGTACTTGTTTAGAGTCCAATTGTCCACAGGAAAAAGTCAGCGCTCTCCGGCAACGGCTGTGCGGCTTCACTCCGTAAAAGTAGCAGTCGATTCAAAACACCGCGCCGCTCACCCCACGTTGCTTCGGATCCCCGAAAAAGGGTTTCCCTGCGAGTAGGGGAGGCGCTCCTGGTGTCAGCCGAATCCCACATTCCCAGGCTTCCTCCGCCTGGGATTTTTGAAGGGTCTCCGCCTTCGCCGCGGCGGCAAGACCCGATTTTTATGGAGCGGGTTCCTCCCGGTCATTGCCGATGGCGCTAACCCGGAAGTAGGTCTGTGCAGCCTCAGGTTTGTGGGCTGACCCTCCAAACCTTGGGAGTCTCCGCAGGTCACACACAGTGGGCCACCCCCTTCATTGGCCCTGTTCTGCATCTTCCCCTAGTGATTTTACCCAGAAAGCAGTGTGTTGTCTGGCCATGCCTGTACTTTTGCCACACCCACAGCTGAGGAAATGGGGCCCCCTGGTCTGGAAAAGTTTCCTCACCACTGCCCTAAAGCCTGTTAGTAGAGCTGGTTCACACATAATGCCAAGCCAAACCAGAGTTTAGTGTGAAGGCACAACTGTAAGGGTTCTGTGGAGAGACATAGATCAGTGGTAGAGCATCTGCCTTGCATGAAAAGGCCCCAAATTTAATCCTCAATATCTCCAGGTATCGGGCTCAGAGAGATAGTTCTATCTATCTATCATCTATCATCTATCATCTATCATCTATCATCTATCATCTATCATCTATCATCTATCATCTATCATCTATCTATATCTATATCTATATCTATATCTGCCGTAATTTTTGCTCTATAAGACACACCAGACCACAAGACGCACTTAGTTTTTGGAGGAGGAAAACAAGAAAAAATATATATTCTGAACCTCAGAAGCCAGAACAGCAAGAGGGCTCGCAGCACAGTGAAAGCAGCAACCCCTCTTGCTGTTCTGGCTTCTGGGATAGCTGCACAGCCTGCATTTGCTCCATAAGACGCACACGCATTCCCCCTTACTTTTTAGGAGGAAAAAAGTGAGTCTTATAGAGCAAAAAATACGGTATATAATCTATACCTATACCTATACCTATACCTATACCTATATCTATATCTATATCTATATCTATATCTATATCTATATCTATATCTATATCTATCTATCTGGCTGGGTTTCCCCAGCCACTCTATATCTATCTATCTATCTATCTATCTATCTATCTATCTATCTATCTATCTATCTATCATCATCTATCTATCTATCTATCTATCATCTATCTATATCTCTAACATATATCTATGTTTAACATCTATCATCTATCTATCTATCTATCTATCATCTATCTATCTATCTATCTATCTATCTATCATCTATCTATCTATCTATCATCTATCTATCTATATCTATCTATCTATCTATCTATCTATCTATCTATCTATCTATCTATCTATCTATCTATCATCTATCTATCATCTATCTCTATCTATCTATCTATCTATCTATCTATCTATCTATCTATCTATCTATCTATCATCTATCTATCTATCTATCATCTATCTATCTATCATCTATCATCTATCTATCTATCATCTATCTATCATCTATCTATCTATCTATCAATCATCTATCTATCTAATCTATCTATCATCTATCTATCTATCTATCTATCTATCTATCTATCATCTCTAACATATATCTATGTGAAACATCTATCTATCATCTATCTATCTATCTATCTATCTATCTATCTATCTAATCTCTATCTATATCTCTATCTATCTATCTATCTATCTATCTATCTATCATCTATCTATCTATATCTCTAACATATATCTATGTTTAACATCTACCTATCTATCATCTATCTATCTATCTATCTATCTATCTATCTATCATCTATCTATCATCTATCTATCATCTATCCATCCATCCATCTTTTTCTCCATGGAGCTCAAAGTGGCATGCAAGGTTCTCCCCCTCCCCAATCAATCCCCACAATAACCCTGTGAGGTCCCTGTGAGGTAGGTTCTGCCAAGAGTGAGTTACTGGCCCAAAGGTTACCCAGTGAGCTTCACAGGGATTCAAATCCTAGTCTCCCTAAGTGCGACACTCTAACCCAGAGCTTCCCAAACTTTTCATGCTGGTGACACACTTTATAGACATGTATCATTTCGTGACACAGTAATTCAGTTTTACTAGCAAACCAGAGATTAAGCTAACCCCTTTCCAGCCCTGCAGCCGACACTCTTACGTGTCGTGACACACAGTTTGGAAAGCTCTGCTCTAACCTCTGCACAACACTGGCTTTTACCTGAAATCATAATGGCTGAAATCCTTGAGAGAGGCTGCCCATCAGTGTAGACAGACCACTAGATGGACCAATGGCCACACTTGTTATAAGATGGCTTCCAATGTTCCTTGGGGTTAGATTAGGACTCATGGCATTAAGGGAGGGGTTGAATCTCTCCAGGCAATTCTTTTCTGTCATTCTTTCCTGCCCTCTTTGTCAAATTTGTGTTACACGCTTCTGCCTTATGTTCCATCAGGAACACTTAGGACATAGTGAGAAAGTAACCGGGGGAGAAGAGGAAGGGGAGAGGAAAAATTACATCAGGCCGTAATAGCTTTCAAAGAGACCAAGGGGAACATAATTGTAGGATCTACATGCTAATCTACCAGAACCGTATCTCAAAGGAATTCAAGAGCCCTGCTCAAAATTCCTGCAGTGATAAGGGGGTCTGCCACATTTGGCTGCGGCTTGGAGAAAAAGATTTTAATTATCTTTGTGCAGAACATTTTAACATTTCCTTTCTTGTGCAATTCAGAGTTGCACTGGAAAAGCAAGGTGGGGGGGAGAGACCGAGCCTTGTCGAAGGCAAAAAAAAAAAGGGGGGGGGATAAAAAAGAGGAAAAGAAGAAAGACAAAGTATTTAAAAAGTCAAATGTTTGATGATGATAGGTTATTATGTTTGGGAAGCAATTAGCCGGCAACTGCCTGCTACTTGATACGCTATTAGGAGGTGGTAGATAAATACTGTGGCATGTCAAAAATGGAACATTGTTGGAAGCAAGGTAAATGGGGTTTTTGGGGGGTTCGCCCCGCCCGGATAGATTCAGAAATGTGTCGTTTTGGAATGAAATGAAAGGTATGATGCTCAACAGATCTTCCAGAACTAAGCAGTCTACTTCTCCCATTTGTTTCAGAGCCTCCCTCAGTATCATCACACCTACAGTCCAGGAAGGACTGTACCACGTGGTGCTCGGAGCATGCAGTTTGGCTTAAGAGCCCAGTTCTGAGGATGGGTCAGCGGCATGGAAGCTGTAACACTGTGGCTTCAACCCAGAGGAAGATGCCTTTTCCTTTGTCAGACCCACTCTTCCATCTAGTTCAGTATTGCCTACACTGACTGGCAGCCCTGCCCGGAGATGATGGGGATCAAACCTGGGAACTTCTGCATGCAAAGCGGGTGCTCTACCACTGAGCTATGGAACTTCTCTTAAGACATGGGGAAATAGGAAGGTGCCTGATACTGAGTCAAACCCATTGGTCTACCTACAGTGACTGGGGGTGCTGGGGACAGAACCTGTAGCCTTCTGCATGCAAGACAGATGCTCTGCTTTTGAGCTACAGCCCTTCCCATGCCCACAGGGCAACATTAGAAGCAGAAAGGTCCACACCCAAGGCTGCTGATGCAGCCACCATGCCTGCAGAATCTCCCAGCCTCCTTGCCAAAAAGCATTGCATTTTACAGAGCAGAGAGTAGTGTACATGCCAAAGATCAGTTCCTCAGCATAGCTCTCCTGCAATGAGGATGAAGAAAACGAATTAAATAGCTGCCAACTCATCACCGTTTGCGGATGCAGATACTGTAGTCCACTTCTTGGCAGAGCTCGTCACTCTCATGATGGAAATGCTGCAATCACACAATGGGGCAGAATAACAAGCCGAAAAGAAACACTCTAGTGCATTGGCTCTCTTGGCTTGCCATACCAAGAACTGTGGTGCCGGCTCTCAGTTTCGTTTCAGTTCTGCATTGCAAGCTGCACAATTTGTTCCCTCCACAAACTGCTTGATAAAAAAAAAAAGGTGTCGATGCTTTGCATCCCCTCTGCGGCCTCCTCTTTATGATACATTTCATGAGCCACGCTGGGCCAAGGCAGTGTCTAGTCCAGCATCCTGTTCTCACAGTGGCCAACCGGATGCCCATTATGAAAAGCCCACAAGAAGGACGCCTCTTCCCACTTGTGATTCCCAACAACCAGCATTCAGAAGCATATTGCCTCTGGCAGTGGAGGGAGGACACAGCTATTGTGGCTAGTAACACTGATAGCCTTGTCGTCCTTGAGTTTGCCTTCTTCAAAGCCATCCAAGTTGCCGGCCATCACTATATATTGGGGGAGAAAATTCCAACTATGGAAGGTGTGTATGAGTCCAGTCCTGTTTTCTGACCTGAATTGTCCAGCATTCAGCTACATTGGATCACCTCAGGGTTTTATAGCATTATCCACTTTTACCAAATCATGCATAATTATAATTACCTCTATCATGTCCCCAATCCCTTATTCGCTCCTAAAACTAAAACACCCTACATGTTGGAACCTTTTCTCACAGGTGAGTTCTTCTAACTCCTTCATCATTTTTGGCTCGTTGTGTGCGTGTTTGGGGAGCTTCATGTCTTGAAGGAAATGGGGCAAGGTTGCAGAGTGTGTTCGCGTATCAATTCTTACCTTCCAAACTGGGTGGGATGTTCCCAGTCGGATAAGTACCTTCTTTCATATACATCAGCAGCTCTTCTCCGGGTTCAATTTCTTTAATAACTTTATAATAAATCTAGACATTTGCAAAGAGAGAGAAGAGAAGAGAAGAGGAAATATTAAATCTGCACAGTCACTTTCGTATGACTTAAAGGCCTTTTTTTCCCCAGAGGGAAAAAGAAAATTGCCCCTTGATCTGTTTGATCTTGGCTCTTTTCAGCTTCTACCCCACCCCCCACCCCTGCTCCCAGCTATTATTCATATGCTAAGTTTGCCAGATTTTCATGGACTCAGAGGAGGGAAAGTCACAATTCAATATAGCTCAAAGCACATGTCTTCCCCCCCCCTGATTGGCAAACACAAACTTGAATTGTTTGGAGGGGGAAGTTGGTCAGTGGTCTTGCAAAAGTCTCTTCACTTCTGCCCGAGCGAAGATCACAGTGCCCCAAGGGTGTTGCCTGCCAGGGAGAGGTTTTCAACACACCCCTATATGTGGAATGATCCAAAGGTCTGCATAGCTTTGATGTCTTCACAGAGCTTTGGGTGAGAAGGGGCTCCCAATGCCATTCAGCACTGAAGGACGGCTCTACTCTGAGAAGAATTAGATGCAACCCCAAATATTGGTCTCTATCATGCTTCTTGTACTCTTCTGATTTTTGTTATGCTTGAAATCTTCCTCTCTGATGCACGGAGCAACATCCCTCATGGGTACATGCAATGCTCCTCACTCAACCAGTCTCATCCACTTCAGCTGCAAGCCAAACTATGAGCGTGCAATAGTGATCTGTGGGTCAGCCACAAAGTGAATGACGGAAAACCCATTTGCCTATATGCAGGAGCTATACAGTCATGGCAGAGCCCAAGAAGTCATGAATACCAACAACCCCCCACTTCTGCACCAACCACCATCTCCAAAGTCACACATTCCTGGTAATAGAGAAGTACATGGAACAGGTCGCTGGTTCAAGAATGTTAGCTAGCACTGGGTTTATTTATTTGTAAAAAACAACAACATCCACACCACCTCTATTCTGCTGTATCATAAAATATCAAGGTGCTGTATAGTGATAAAACATAAAAGACCATTAACAACAGGGTTGTTTTTGAGTAGGAACTTGGGGGGGGGGCTGAATTCCCTAACCTTTTTTAAATTAAAGAATTTTTGTTATTGTCGGGGCTGGGGGCTGGAACGGATCTACACCCAATGCCTGAGCCAAAACCCCACCTATATCTGTAATCAATAAAGTTGTGGCCATTTCTAATCTAGATCATTGTCTGCTTGTGTTTATTAATCACATCTTACATTTAGCCACTGCCACTGGGGTGGGGTGGAGGTGGATGATCTCAGAAATTGAGCTGGGATAGAAAGGGTCGAGCAGTCCTAAAAGTATACCCATGTTTGTTTGTTTTTCAAGGGTTTTTCATATCAACACAAGAACCTTGAAACTCATCCAGTGGCACATTGGCAGACAATGCAGATGTTTTAGCAAGAGGTTCATATCTGGTTGACCATCTGCCCACCCCCCTGTCTAGCAGCCGCATCCTGTACCAGCTAGAGCTTCCACAACAGGCCCAAGATTTGTAATGAAAACGATTCCCAAAGGAGACAGTTCCGCAACCAATGTGCAGCCGTGATACAGGTCTGTGTTGTACTACTGATTTTGTGCTTCAAAAACAATCAAGGCTATTGTGGATAATTAATCCATGTTGTCCATGTATTATTATTTTTTGTCTTTGAGGGGGAGAGGGAAATTAATCTTGACCACAATTCAACAAATCACAGGATGCCAGTTGTCAAGTAACTCCACCACAAAAACAAAACAAAACACTGTCAGTGTCCCTTTACTTTGTTTCCCAAAAGAAGAAATCCAATCAGAAGACCTACAGCTTATAAATGCGGCTGAAATGTGCGTCACTCAATGTTGAACATGAATCATAAGAAGAACTTGCTGGATTGGACCAATGGCCCATTTAGCCCAGTATCCTATCCCCAGAGTGGCTAACCAGATGCCTGTGGAAGAACCACAATTAGGATCTGAGGACAAGATCCCTCTCCCCTCATGCAATTTCCCCTCTTTCATTACTGCTGCCAACTGTTGCAGCATGGCTGAGTCCCAGAAATATATAGAATAGAATAGAATAGAATAGATAGAATAGATTCTTTATTGTCATTACACAAGTGCAACATTGCACAAGTGCAACGAAATTGGATGCCATCCCTTAAAAACAACAAAAGCAAAACAACAACAACAACCAAACAAACCACATTCCAGCCACACCTACACCAACACCCATCAAACTCCCAGGTCACACTATCGAGTTACAGCATTCAAAAAGGCCACAGCTCTTGGATAGAAACTGTTTTTCAGTCTATTTGTCCTTGACTTGATGTTTCTATATCTCCTGCCAGAAGGCAGTAGTGCAAACAGACTGTGTCCCGGGTGAGATGAATCCTGCAGGATGTTGTTTGCTTTCCTAAGACAACGGGAACCGTACAGTTCTTCCAAAGATGGGAGAGGATGACCAATAATCCTTTGGGCTGTGGTTATGATATATCCAAACTTATGCCCTTTCCCCCTGCATTATAACTGAAAATTTAAATTTATAACAATGCAAGTAATGGGAGAGATTTCGTTATTATTGCTCAATTTATAACCCTCAGGGCGGGTTACGACTATTTAAAATACAGGCGTCCCCCTCACTTATGCACTATTCCCTCGTACGCAACCGTGTATATGCATAGTGCCAGGGTAGAAATAGAGTCAAACCAGGAAATGGCAGGAGAGAGCTGGAGAGCCCTCGTGGCTTGTGAGGAGACCCTTCCTGAGATCGGAGGAGCCTGCAGAGGATGTAGGTGAGGGCAGAGGAAGCCCCAAAGAGACCAGAGGTGTAGCAGGGCTTTGCTTAGGCTGCTCAGGTAAACATAAAGGTACATCGAACTGGACTTAACCCCTGGACGGGGTTAAGTCCAGCCAAAGGCAACTATGGGGTTGCAGTGCTAATAATAATAATAATAATAATAATAATAATAATAATAATAATAATAATAATAATAATTTATACCCTGCCCATCTGGCTGGGTCTCCCCAGCCACCCTGGGCGGCTTCCAACAAAGTATTAGAATACAGTGGTCTGTTAAACATTAAATGCTTCCCTAAACAGGGCAGCCTTCAGGTGTCTTCTAAAAGTCTGGTAGTTGTTCTTCTCTTTGACATCTGTTGGGAGGGCGTTCCACAGGGCGGGTGCCACTTCCGAGAAGGCCCTCTGCCTGGTTCCCTGTAACTTGGCTTCTCGCAGCGAGGGAACCGCCAGAAGGCCCTCACCGCTGGACCTCCATGTCCGGGCCAAACGATGGGAGTGGAGACACTCCTTCAGGTATACTGGGCTGAATAGGTCTAGCATTATCTACATCTCCCCCTTATGCTGTTCACTGGGGGGATACTTTTCCTTAATGTCAGCAGTATGGAAATGTTTGCAGATAATAATGATAATAATGAAGAAGAAGACAACAACTGAACCCTCTAAGACCATGCCCCTGGTTTATATTTGATGCCTTCCTTTCCCCTCTCTTTCTTTTGCTGCTTGTAAATAGCTGTCCTGACTTGAAACAGATAAGCTCATGAGTTTTGTGCAACCAGCCTTGCGAAAACAGCATATTAGCTTTTGACGCAAGTGTCCTAAGGCTGCATTGTCAGCACTCGCAGTGGAGGGGACCTTTCCACAGAGAGGAAGGGGCAGTTGGCTTGACACATCCCACAGTGCGATGTTTCACAGCCTGGTGACTGCAACTAGAGGCAGCAGCTGCAGTATTGGTCTTTCAATACTCGCGAGTCTCTTTCTAAACAGAAATCTTCACTAGAGTGAGGAGCTGGGAGATATAGCTGAGCCTAACCTGCGGCCTATGACATGGTGGAAAATGGCAACCTCCTCAGAGATGGGGAAATTTCCCCTGAGAACTTATATAGCTAGATATCCATGCTATCTTGCAAATTAATGACCAATACTCCAAACAAGCAAGCAAACCTTTACTCACCAAAATAGAGGGTTGCACCCAACTAAGCCTGACTCACAGTAGACCTGCTGAATTAATAGAACTAAGTTGGGACTAGTCATTTCAATAGGAAGCTATGGTTTTCCCAGTAGTTATGTATGGAAATGAGAGCTGGACCATAAAGAATTGATGCTTTTGAATTATGGTGCTGGAGGAGACTCTTGAGAGTCCCATGGACTGCAAGAAGATCAGACCTCTCCATTCTGAAGGAAATCAGCCCTGAGTGCTCACTGGAAGGACAGATCCTGAAGCTGAGGCTCCAATACTTTGGCCACCTCATGAGAAGAGAAGACTCCCTGGAAAAGACCCTGATGTTGGGAAAGATGGAGGGCACAAGGAGAAGGGGATGACAGAGGACGAGATAGTTGGACAGTGTTCTCGAAGCTACCAACATGAGTTTGACCAAACTGCGGGAGGCAGTGGAAGACAGGAGTGCCTGGCGTGCTCTGGTCCATGGGGTCACGAAGAGTCGGACACGACTAAACGACCAAACAACAACAACAACCGTAAACACTGGACACAGTCCAAAGTTCTTGACACTGCATTGGTTCCGATTCACCCCTAGTGCTCCCTCCAGGGCTGGCAGCAGGGCCTGACATCACTGGGCACCAGCCAAGGCCCCCACACCAGTAAGGGCCCATTGCCAATCCCTGGAGCTTCCTGGTCCACTCATTCCTCAATGTGCTGCTTGCTTACCTCTGCTCCCTGCATATGAGTAGCTGGGGAATAGAGCAGCAGCCTTTGCCTGCTTTGAGAGTTGGCGTGGAATGGGTGGAGAGAAAGATAGGAGTGGGCAGCAATGACAGTGATAAGGAGGAGGTGGAGAACACATTCAGGGAACGAGAGCCTGCTGAGAGCACAATGCCCACCTGCCCTGGAAAACCAGGAGCCAACAGTCGTTTCCTCTCCTTTCCCTCCCCGAAAACATCCATCCCCAACCTAGGGCCCTCCAGATGTTTCTGGACTCCAACTCCCATCAACCCCAGCCAGCACAGCCAATGGCCAGGGAGGATGGGAGCTAGCGTCCAATGAGAGAAGCTCCATCCGCACTGGCATTCCGCCGGCTTTGGAAGATCCACCTATTTACACAGGCATTCCTATGATCTTTCCACCTTTGACCTCTCATCTCTTGTTTTAATTGGTGTACTGTTTTAATGGAATTGTCCCCCCCCCCCAATTTTAATTATGGGTGCTTATATTTAATGCTTTAATGGGATTGTTTCAGTGTGTCTCTTAAGTATGGATGTTTATATTTTAATATCTGTGTTGCTGGCTTTCATACTTGTAAACCACTTAGAAGCCAATATTGCCATTAAGTGGTACGTAATTAATAAGTACCCGCAAGGGCATTTGGAGGGCAGCACGTCAGGGAAGACTAGTTTAAGTTTCTTAATATTAGAATCCCATGTGAGGGATCTGCTTTTAATTTTTGTCATGCGAAGTGGCACTCTTAGAAACAGGTAGCTATAAAGGTGTAGATAGAGGGAGAGAAAGAAAGAAACTTGCATTAAGAACCTAAAGCAACCTGCAATATTATTGATTTCTCATTCTTTTATCCTGTCCTTTTTCCTGGAATGCTTAACAACACACATATGTTATAAAATATTACAAAACAAAGATTAAAATGACGGTGTGCAATCCACACCGACAATTAAAACACAACACAGCAGAACACAGAATAAAGTCTATGTAACAACATAGGCTGCACATATATCGTTACTACTAATCTTATTGTTCCTCAGAAGCAAAATGACTCTGGTGGCATGCAGCGGCCCTGGGGATAATTTATAATTTTTTCTCCTCCTCACCACCACCAAATGTTCCCTTGAAAATCACACAGTTGTTTCAGAAGCTGTGAATTCGCTCTGAATTCGGTTTTAGCCGATATTTGGTGATGCCTCTAAGCAACTCCCGAGGAAATGCTGAAATTCCGTTGTGCTCAAAGAATGATTCATTCAGTGTGTGATATATACCACCCCGCGCAAGACAGAAGGAGCAGTATTTCATTCCTTGTTGGCCTTATAGGCACAAAACAACTATTGTTTCTCCTCTGTCTTGGTTTACCCTCTGCTTTTGAAAGTGAACCCATTTCTGACACATCTCACCCAGATTTAGCCAAATAGCCTGTCAGATATAATTTTAATAAATGGATAAGGCTGGATCACGAACTGCTGCTTTTTAACTTGTTGGATTTATGGACCTTTATTTTGAAAGGCATTCTCACGTTCTCTGAGGGGGTGCATCCGTGTTTTTCGTTCGCCCGCTAGAGGGCACCGTTTACCAATGAAAAGGATGTCGAGTGGCAAGGCAATCACTTCCCCAAAACTGGTATACTGTATATCCTACCGCTTCCTTCCTTCCTTCCACCTAGCAAGAGTTAGAGCCATCTCTCAAAAGCTTCCTTAAAGGTGGATACATAAAGAAAGGACCTTATTCCTCAAATAAACCTAAGTGCTAAACCGAAGCTAAAGCAACAGCAAAATCCCTTGTAAGCATCTTTTAATGCAGCAAAAAAGAACAAATAGAAATTCATTCCAGAAGGCACCATCCGCTCAGATAAGAACGTTCACAACCTCATGGCAGGCAAGGTTGAATCCTTCCTAGCACACTGTGGGAGAATATGCGGGACAGATCAACTTTTAAAGAGTGCTGAGATTGAAGGGGAATTCTGCACAGTTCATCTCCAGCTTTCTTTTGGGAGCAGGGGGGAAGTTGATCAGTCCAGTAATCTCATCTCATGAAGGTTGAATTTCAGAGTGGATGGGTTATCTCCCGCTAAGTTTTACTCGGGGATAAATCCAGTGAAATTCATGGAACCTAAGTTAGCTGTGTCCGTTAATTTAAATGGGCCTACTCTGAACAGACACAACATTTTGTTAGGGGGACACATGTCTATTGAGACTGTCAATTTTGGTTTCCTCCACCTTCTCATTTTCCTAAACTTAAGTCCAGTTCTCAACAATCTCACATCAGTCCTCAATTCCTCAAGAAAATTAGTTAGCGTTTCTAATAATACACACCTTTCGCTGGTGCAACCTTTTCTTTCTTTTTTTGCAAAGCAACATTCCCTGATATAATGCATTTTTTGTATGCTATTTTTACTAATATGTGCGTTTCAATGCAGGCTTAACCCTAGCATGTGCATTTTCTTTTTTTTTAAAAAAAACCTATTATTTAGTAATTTTTCACAGAGAGAAAAAAAACACTTTACAAATTTTAACTTAAACCATAAGTTACTCTGTCACTTGGCTTCCCGTCCTCCCCTTCCATGGTTTCCTTAAATGCTGCATATTTTGCCTATACTATTCCATTCATTCAATTTAACCTATTTATCTTAGTAATACATGCTGCTGCTGCTCATATTTCAAGTCCTGCTTGCGTTTTCATCTCGCTGCAGTAGTTCTTTAAATACTCAATGAAGAGTTTCCAATCCTCAATGAATTTTTCATCATCGCATGTGCATTTCTGTACACATTACTTGGCTGGAGAAGTGCATTGCAAAAATACAATACAAATAAAATCAGAGAAAGAGCAGCTTTTGAACAATGGCTGCGTTTTGATTTGCGTAAATATTTTGGAAAGTGAAAATCCGGTAGGTTGGAATTTCAATTAGAAGCAAATTTAATCTCTTCCCCCATCCCTACAAAGAACACGGGGAAGGGCTGTAGCTTAGCAGGATAGCACCTGCTTTTCGTGTGGAAGATCCTAGGATCAGTCTCTGCCATCTCTCTAGTATGGGCTAGGGATATTTCCTAACTGAATCCCTGGAGAGCAACTACCTGTCAAGGTAGACAGTACTGCACTAGATGAACCAATCATTTGATTCTGCAGAAAGCAGCTTCTGGTGGCCTTTTGTTCCTACATCTAAAACTTCATTAAGTTTCCTGAGTGAGGTGGAGGAAAGGGGCATGATGCTGTGTCGTGATGAGTTGGCAGTTGTACTGATTTCATTGGAATTAGGTCCGCTGTCCTTTAGATCCTGGCCCTAAGAAGCCCCTAGCAGCCCCTCTCCATCTACACTGCATTGCAAAGCAGAGGTTTAAAGGCTCCACAGAATGCAGGCATATTGATAAACACAAGGTGACAAAAGCTGGGCTAAGGAGAGGGAGAGGAAGAGAGAGAAAAAGCAACAATGAAATCTCTGACCTGCTTCTGCTGTGCAAGATCCCCCATCGGACAGACCCAGGTTAAATTTAGAGGGTCCCTGTGCTTTAATCCGGAATCAAGAGAGCTGACCACAAAAACCATTCTGTACGCGATTAGAGGGAAACAGCAGATATTATGGGCCTCAGGAAGCCGAGAGGGCGTGTGTGTGCAGAGTGTGGGGGATACTTCTATCTGCAACACAGCATCCTCAGTTCAGATTATCCCTCTCTTGCAAAAGTCTTCCTTTCACTTCATCCTCTCTCGGTTACCTAAAATCTTCACATCCGAGACACACCCACAGCTCTTATCAAGCCAGCCTCCTTACGCTAAGAATGTCAGAGAGAGATTGCAGCCTCCTTGCAATTTGAAGGAAAAGGATGTTTGGGTTATGGGAGTCAGGCGTCCAGAGTTTCGAAACTGCCTGAAAACTTCCTCAGGTTTTTTTTTTTTTTTTTGAGGGGTGGAGAAAACAAAAAGAAAACAGATAAAAACCCCCACAAAACTTTAAACTCAGCAACCAACAAGAACCCACTTCCCTCTTCATTATAATTCCTGGGATTAGAACACATTCAACAGGGATAAATATCCCAGGGATTAATGCTACTTTTAGTACCATTAATATTTGGACTCTAATGCCAGTCCTACTCAAAGTAGACCCACTAAAATTAAGGAACACGGCTAACTTGGGTCAACGGATTTCAGTGGGTCTACTATTATTATGTCTAGGCATAACATTCTGTTGGTTTGTGAACTGCCTGGTCAAGGTGCTTACATTTTACTGGTTTTGCTCTGTTTTCTGCCATTTCAACAGAGAAAGAGAGAGAAGATTTCTAAGGTGGCCTTAAGGATGCCATCTGTGACACACTTACCTGGGAGCAAGTCCCATCCCAAGACTTGTTTCAAGTCAGCATCTATACTTACGTGCTACACAAGCAATTCATGGCTGAAATAATCTGTTCGCTGCTACGTGAATCTGAAAGACTAGGTGCTTGTCAAAGAAAGCACATGCTAGGCTCAGTGCACTAGCCTTTTAAGGAAGCCGGGGTCTCTCTGTAGTTTTCACAAATTAATGTCACCTCACTGCAGCTACAAGAACGTTTCATTTCTGACAATGTGGACGAGGCATGAATATTCTGTCTTCTTCAGCAACTAGCGAACTTGAATTTTTTAAAAAAGGCATTGGAAATTATTGAGGATAAGTATGTGTTGGCTTCTCTTTTTAACTACAAAGATTTTTATCATTTGGATAATTTGCTAATTCCACAGTAGGTGTTACAAATGTTTGCTCTTGTCGTGAAAAATAAAAACAGCATTTCTGAAGTATGGTACGTTCTCTTGGATGCTCATACCAAGTTCAGAATGCCGCAAAAAGCCTCATCCCAAGATCTGAAAGAAGAAAAGTACGGAAATATAGGTAAATGCATTTAGCAAAAACTGGGGGGGGGGGGGATTCAGAACGCCAGAACAACCTCAGGATGTCTGATTTCCCGAGTTTGCAGTTGAAACTGATAAAAAGGCTTTTTAAATCCCAGAGTGTAATTATTTTAGCTAGTATCAATACAAGAAACACACAACCAGTCTAAGAACTGGACCAGAAATGATTAAAGTGTAGAAATATGAATGAATGAAATGCCTCAGAAGCACGTGGGAAATATGCATCTTTGCTGAATAATGCCTACCAGTGACTATTGGAAATATATAACAAAGCTCCCAGATGCAGCAACTTAAAGAAAATTCAAGGGTGAATGGGGGCGGGGGGGGGAATACAACACGTAACAGAGGAGTACCTTGTCTTACCCGATGCAGAACAGCTTGCCAGACATAGTCAGGTTTCAAAAACCATTCACTGCCAAGTAAGTATGCAGTATCCACTAATTAGTTCTGAACCTCCCCTTTACGGCATTTGAGATACACATTTTGGAGATGGACGAGACTGTGGGTGGGTGATATCACTATTTGGTGGGGATGAATGGAGATTCAGAAATTCTAGAAGCGAGCAAAGGGATTTATCAGAATGCTTAGCAATGTAACATAATATCTCATACGTATATCTCCCCAAAATGGTGTCTGTTTGGCTAGGTGGTTTGTTTGTCTTTTGAGCCATGTTTGGCTACGTAAAATATTTTACAATTGAGAGGTTGCCAGAAAATCCATTGTGCATATAATAATAGCAAGAGATGAAACTATGAAAGATGAGTTAAACAGAATGTTGAATGATGTGTTTATGGTGAAACAGTATTCACTTGGGAAGGTGATAAATGCCGATATTATTAATGCATAATATCAGTACTCTCAAAACATTGCTAATCATAATGGATAAAGACAGGTATTGTTTGCTTCATGAAAATCTCTCGGTAGTTTAGTGGAATAGGCAATTCGTTCAGAATTTTCCCTTGGAAATGCCAATAATCTGAAATGCTTTGTGAAGGAGAAGTAATAAATGTAAGTACCGTTTGGTTACTGGGAAATATGTTTGTAAATTTGCTGAACTATTTGGAAATATTATTTTGAAGGTACTTTAATCTTGAGTTTAGATGTATGCATATATTGTGTGTGATACTCTTACAACTCAAAATGTAAATGTGAATTAAAAGATCCTTTGCTCAAATATAGTTCTGAACCAGATTTTCGGTATAAGAGCTGGTCCAAGAGTTATGATCCAAAGACAAAGGCTATAGTAACTTTGCTGAAGTTAGGCAGGTAAGGGAAATGAGTAAGAAAATGAAGAAAAAGAATAGTTACAGCTCGTAGTGGAATAAGCCTGGACTAACAGGCAGACAACAGGGCCTTTCTTCTTGTGACTCTGTTATCTGCAGTGCAGGGACAGAAAGAGGACATGTTTTGTAGTGGCACCCCAAATATAGAATAATTTTCCTAGGGAGGCCTGCCTGGTATCACCTTTTAAGTCATTTTGGCTCCAGGCAATTACTATTATTTTTTAATTCCTAGGCTTTTAATCTATGCTGCTTTTATCTATTAGGTTTGTTTTAACCATTTTGTTGCATTTTTTGAAATTATAATTTTGCTAATATAAGCTACCTCAGTGAAATTGTCTAAAGGGTATGGTGGACACTGCCACAATCCATCAATAGAAACAACAGATTGCCAGAGACCAGACATAATTCTGGGGAAGCAGAATTCCCCGGAAGTTCCCTTCTCCACATTCCCACACCAAGTTTGTGAATTCTCTCTTTCTCTCTTTTGATCCTCGTGAAAAATGATCGAAAGTTAGCGTGCACTTCTCCTAAGATGCACATTTCCCATGCAATTGTCCGAATATACTGTAGTCTTGCATGCTATTTTCAGCAACATATGCATTTTTCTGGACACTTTGCCCTAATGTATCCATTTTTGGACACTTTACTTGGCTAGAGAACTGCATTGCAAAATTCAGATAACAGCAAACGGCTGTGTTTTGGTTTGTGCATTGTATCAGAAAGCACGAATTAGGTAGGTTCACCTTTAAATGCAAAGTGAATCTCCCCCCCCCCCACAGGTGCCAACTCCCTGGGGCCCTAGGTGCCCACAAAATTCTCCATAAAAGGTCTGGGCACCCACAAATTTTGGTGCCAGGGTCATGCATGCTGCATGGCACGCACAGCCGTGGGCTCAACTTGGCATTCCTGCCCCCCACTCCATCATTGATTCTGAGTAGACCTAGCTAAGACTGCACTGCAATGGGCAGATACGAACATCCCATATTAATTAATTAAGTTATTGTCTTTCTAGCCCAACTTTCTCAAGGAGCTTGGTGACAAGGAGCTTTATGACTGAGTGGGGATTTGAACCCTGGTCTCCCAGATCCTAGTCCAACACTCTAACCACTACACCACCCAAGCAATGTCACAGCTTCCACTATCCACTACAGCCCCTTAGAGTTTTGGCTTCTGGGTATAGGTAAATATAGACACTGAATGTTCTATGCAAATGTTATTGGTCCAGGCTGGGATCCAGTACCCAGCTGGCTGCACTAGCTGGGGATGATGGGATTTGTAGTCACAAACGCCTGGATTCTTGAGGGCACCAGGCGAGGGAAGGCTGGATTAGATAGGCAGACACATATATGAAGTATTCAGAGGTTATTTCTCCCCCAGTATTCATTGTTACAGCAGCCCTCCCAAAGTTCTGAAACTGAAGAGATCTGAGGAGGGGAAACGACAAGAGCCTCACTGTCGGTTCACTTCCAAAATGATTTCCAAAAGGAATTAAGTAGTTTTGGCAGAGAAATACCTTTTGGAACCAAGTGGTAAAGAACGTTGTGACGTCATTTTATTTTATTTTATTTTTTGCAGGGGGAAGAGGAAAGGAAGAAGAAATACAGAAATTGTTTTGTTGAAATGGGTTTTGGCGATATAAAACACCTAACATATCCTCCTCCTCCTCTAGAATCAATGAATTTCCTCTCTTGCCAGCATGTCACTTATGTTTCAAAATTAAGAAAGCCACTCACCCCACTCTAGGGTTGTACCTTTTAAAAAGTGCTCTTTATTTTCCTACCTTTGCTAGCTGACCATTCAAACGAGCTGATCATATTGAACAAAATTTCTATCTGAATGCTCACTTTGGGAGCCTCGTTTCAGCTACAATAAATAAATAAGTAATAAGTAATAAAACCCTGAAATCATATTTTAACCATCTATTTACTGGAGATTCCCGCCCCTCCCCCCAAAAACCTGGTCATGTCACAAAACAACTCAGCACTGGTCATAGTGGAAGTGCTTCCTGCTGATTCAAGAATGCTAGCTTTCGGTTTTCAACATACATTTGAAAAACACTCGATATCAGAAACTGCGTATCTATATAATATATACATATTCATATATTGACAATAGCTATGTTTTGCCAAGTGCAGGAAAAAAAACCCAGAAAAACAACAACCCTGAAGTGTAAACAGCTTAATAAGATATTGGGGTGAAGGAGATGGACAGTTCAGGCTTCAGTCAAACTAAATGCTATTTAACGCTCTGAAACTAAAAGTGGAGTTTCAAGCATCCACAGCAGCAGTGACTTCTGTTATGACTTTGACTGCTGAAGCTCAAGAACCGATCAGCGGTTTTTTAATTATTTTTTATGACTTAGCATTTTGCTGTTACATCTGAAATGAGCCAAAGTGCCACCATTGCCACTACTCAAAAGGCGCTTTTGGTTTTTGCGGCACTCCAAGAAACCTGCCAAACCCGTTTCCCCAGAATCTACAGCGGCATGGGTGCTCACACTGCAAGCCGCTCTGGCTCCCATTAGCTCTTGTTTCCAGCCAGAGAGAAACACGTGAAAGGAGCTGTTATAGAAGAGAAGAAGAAGAAGAGTTTGGATTTGATATCCCGCTTTATCGCTACCCGAAGGAGTCTCAAAGCGGCTAACATTCTCCTTTCCCTTCCCTCACCCACAACAAACACTCTGTGAGGTGAGTGGGGCTGAGAGACTTCAGAGAAGTGTGACTGGCCCAAGGTCACCCAGCAGCTGCATGTGGAGAAGCGGGGAATCGAACCCGGTTCACCAGATTATGAGTCTACCGTTCTTAACCACTACACCACACTGGCTCTCTATACCATTTGGGCTGCTCCAATGCCCATTATCCAAGAAGACTGTGTGTTCTAGAAAGAGCAGTGTATCAACAGGTTGCAGGAAGGTTGCCCTGCCTTTTTTGCCGCCTTCCCTCCATAGGTGCCCTACGGGAATGAAAAACCACTGAGTCAAATGATCCAGAAAGTTGGACCTGCCATTTGCCCCCGTCCGGGAGAGAGAAGTGAGGCTTGCCCCCACCCCAAAACACACCACAAGCTTCTTTAGAAACCATGATGGCAGGTATTTTGCCTTGCAGACAGAAAGCAAGGGTGTAAGTAGTTCACCGTGCTCAATTTGCAAGAATGGCAATAAGCAGATATCCGGGCTGAAAGGGCCAGGATTTTAATTTGATAGGTGGAAGCAGTGGCGTAGCGTGGGTTGTCAGCACCCGGGGCAAGGCAAGTAATTTGCGCCCCCTAACCCATGGATTTGCGCCCCCTAACCCGTGGATTTGCGCCCCCTAACCAATGGATTTGCCCTAACCCCAGATGTTGCGCCCGGTGCGCCCGGCCCCCCCTGCAGCCCCCACGCTACGCCACTGGGTGGAAGTCTTATCTCTGCATTTCACTCAGGATCGTCATTTGAAATCAACGCTTAACTAGCGCAGCCTTTGTGCTTGGATGGGCTAGGTGCCACTTGCACTGCACATCTAAAGTACTGTGAGACCACTTTCACAGTCATGGCCTTCCCTAAAGAATCCTGGGAACTATAGTTTGTTAAGGGTGCTGAGAGTTGCCAGGAGACTCTCATTCCTCTCTAGGGTGGCCAGATCAGGAACAACCTAGGCCCTGAAATTCCAGGGCCCAAACCTGAGACCTAGCAATGGCCCTTGGTGATGTCATGGGGGCAGGTCCTGGAGATGGAGGTTAATTGGAAGAGGGGAGCAGAGGAGGGCAACCTCCTCAGAGTGCAGCCAGCTCCTGCCAGACTGAAGCCTACAAGCTGTATGCAAAGTCTTCTTAGTGATTGTTAAAATTGTTATTAGATACTCTTGCCCACCTGGAAATTCAGGCCTTCCACCAGCCACCTGGAAGTGTCGAAGCAAACCTGGAGACTTCAGGTAGCTGTGCCCCTGAAGGACCAGGTGCACAGCCTGGGAGTCATTCTGGACTCACAACTGTGCATGTCAATTCTGTGTCCAGGGTAGCTGTCTACCAGCTCCATCTGGTACGCCGGCTGAGACCCTACCTGCCCACAGACTGTCTCGCCTGTTTTTCGCTGGCTAGGTTCAATTCTAATCCTTCTAACCTCCTTTGGGGTAGGTATGCAGGTATGGCAGAAGGAGGTAGGATCTGCCCATGTGATGCCCACCTGGTGGAAACTCTAGCTCACATGGCCCTTAAATGTAAAATGTATGATGATCTCCGCCAACAATTTCTAGACCATCTATGTATTCCAATGTGGAAAGCAGAGACGGAGGTTATACGGTTCTTATTACAGGGGAGAGACCAGGAGCTCACCAAGACAGTAGCTAAGTTCCTCTATTTGATTTTCTTTGGCGCCAAAGTACGCTACAGGATACTGCCCTTGCTGGAGACCCACAGAGATGAAATAGATTGCTCGCCTCTTCTTCCCTTTGGCAAATGACTGTACTGTTGAAATGGCGACGAGCACAATTCAAAGTGTTGGTGCTGACCTTTAAAGCCCTAAATGGCCTTGGCCCAGTATACCTGAAGAGGTGTCTCCACCCCCATCGCTCAGCCCAGATACTGAGGTTCTCCTCTGAGGGCCTTCTGGTGGTTCCCTCACTGTGAGAACCAAAATTACAGGGAACCAGGCAGAAGGCCTTCTTGGTAGTGGCACCCTTCCTGTGGAATGCCCTCCCACCAGATGTCAAAGAGAAAAATAACTACCAAACTTTTAGAAGACATCTAAAGGCAGCCCTATTCCCCTAATGCACAATGTGTTCACAACCCTTACAACAGCTGCAAGTTGGCATCATTAATTATTACATCCCAAGATAACAAGGAAAGTTTGATTTCTCGCCAGCATGGAACCACTTCTAAAAGTGCCAGTTCCTCAGGTAAATGCACTAAAGTGGGTAATCTGGTCCCGCCTTGAATCTGGTGTGCTAACAAATGAGCAGATCCTGGAGAATATTGTTGCGTGTTAAACTTGGGGTACTTTGCTGTGGTGTTCCGGTTTTTCTTTTTAAATGCAACCATTTATCAATTCAAATGATAAATCATCAGAACTTTCTCCTGTGATACACTTAACTCCACTCTCACTGCCCAACTGGCCCCCAAAGGTTCATCACAGCGGCAGAGACACAAGATGGCATGGGGAAGAGAAGTGGATTCCATGGAGCCAGATCATACCTGGTCATTCACAGGACACACGGCTAGGTTTTGTTCTTCGCTGGAGCAGGCCACTCGGATGTACTTCAGCCAGTTCCCGTTTCCTGTCTGGTTGGCATCGACGCAGAATTTCTCAGTGCCCAGGTCATCGCCAATCTGAAAGAGAAAGCAGTGTTAAACAACCAAATTGGAAGACCATAAGCCAGGGGTTCAAAAGCATGTCAAAGTGCAAGTAGATAAATAGGTACCGCTCCGGTGGCAAGGTAAACAGTGTTTCCGTGTGCTGCTCTGGTTCGCCAGAAGCAGCTTAGTCATGCTGGCCACATGACCCGGAAGCTGTACGCCGGCTCCCTCGGCCTGTAAAGCGAGATGAGTGCTGCAACCCCAGAGTCGGCCACAACAGGACCTAATGGTCAGGGGTCCCTTTACCTTTACCTTTAAGCCAGGGGTTGGGAACAGCTTTTCAGCTGGAGGGCCACATTCCTTTCAAGGCAATCTCTGGAGGGCCACATGGCACCAAGGGCAGAAGTGGGAAGAGCCTGAGGTTCCCTACCCCTGCTATAAGTATTTAAGTCAGGGGTCAGCAAACTTTTTCAGCTGGGGGCCGGTCCACTGTTCCTCAGACCTTTTGGGGGGCCGGACTATTTTTTTTGGGGGGTGAATGAATGAATTCTGATGCCCCACAAATAACCTACAGATGCATTTTGAGTAAAAGGACACATTCTACTCATGTAAAAACACGCTGATTCCCGGACCATCTGTGGGCCGGATTTAGAAGGCGATTGGGCTGGATCTGGCCCCCGGGCCTTAGTTTGCCTACCCATGATTTAAGTAAAGACATGAGCAGGGTGGGAGGGAGAAAAACAGCCCAACATTTATTGGCCAGTTCAAATTGGTCTGGAAAAATCAGTTGCGTCTTGGAACTCATGACCTCTCGTGGCCTTTCTTCCTTTGTGCAAACTGAGAAAGTGCACAGTTCCAGCCCATGGTGACATCCACAATTGTGTTTCCTTTGGCAAGGGGGCCATGCTGCCATAACCATGCCAAAGGCCATAGCTCCATGGTAGAGCATCTGCCTTGAATGTAATGGCTCCAGAGTTCAATCCCTGGCATCTCCAGGTAGGGCTCAGAGAGGTCTCTCTCCCTGAAACCCTGGAGAGCTGCTGCCAGCCAGGGTAGACAATACTGAGCCAGATGGACCGACAGCATTTTCCTATACTGTGGGCTGCTTCCCTGAATCCAGCAATTTATGCCCAAGTTTCACCCTGAAATCCTGCACACAGAAGGGCTTATGTGGGAAAAAAATGAATAAGCCAGTAGTCGGGTTGCTTATGAAAACCAGCCCCTTCAACAAAGTATTTCTGGGCATGCACAGAGTGCCTTTAACCTAGCTACAATTGCAATCAGTCACTACACATTTGGGTTTGAGGTCAAAGGGTGTGACTTCTAGGCAGAGATGGATCCAGATTCCTCCCCCCTTTTAAAAATAATAATAATTTATTATTTATACCCTGCCCAACTGGCTGAGTTTCCCTAGCCTCTCTGGGAGGCTCCCAATCGAGTGTTTAAAACAATACAGCATTAAATATTAAAAACGTCCCTAAGCAGGGCTGCCTTCAGATGTCTTTTAAAGGTAAGATAGCTGCTTATTTCCACAGGGTGGGCGCCACTACCGAGAAGGCTCTCTGTCTGGTTCCCTGTTACCTCACTTCTCACAATGAGGGAACAGCCAGAAGGCCCTCGGAGCTGGACCTCAGTGTCCGGGCTGAACAATGGGGGTGGAGAAGTACAGTGGTACCTCAGGTTACATACGCTTCAGGTTACATACGCTTCAGGTTACAGACTCCGCTAACCCAGAAATAGTACCTCGGGTTAAGAACTTTGCTTTAGGATGAGGACAGAAATCATGCTCCGGCGGTGCGGCAGCAGCAGGAGGCCCCATTAGCTAAAGTGGTACCTCAGGTTAAGAACAGTTTCAGGTTAAGAACGGACCTCCGGAACGAATTAAGTACTTAACCCGAGGTACCACTGTACATTGAAAGAGAGAATGGCTTGATTAAAAGGCAGCATGCTTCATTCTCAATCTAAGCAACCTTCCCCAACCTGGTGCCCTCCAGATACTATTAAACTCCACTGGCCCATGCTGACAGAGCCCATGCTGGGATTGTGGGAGACGGAGTCCAGCAACATTTGGAGGGCACCAGGTTGCAGAAGACCGGGCAAAGGCAAGTTATCTCGGCTGAAGCCTAAGAACAGAAGCCCAGTTGCGATTAACAGAAGCCCTGATGACAGACATGCTCACAGATACTTAGAAGATACAAATGTGCAAGTGTGGGAAATAGAATGATGGTGGTGACCTTTTAAAAAATCGCAGTTGTTTTCTGTTTCTCTCTCTTTCTCTTCTCAAAGAGCCTCTACTTTCTTCACACAGGAAAGCTAGCAAGTTATGTGAGATTATCTGCAGACAGGTAGCAAAGATTTTTCACACACGCCCTTTTCTTTCTTTCTTTCTTTCTCGCAGAGGCAAGTGGGTGTTCTCAAGAGCTTGGGTACTTCCCCAGTGTGATTACTGCAATGTGGTTCAGAGTTGTGAGTATGGTTAAGGAACTGCAGCTGGGATAGGACATGATTCCCAGGCTATTGGCTGGGGTTTGGTGCATGGAGGATAGGGCATCACTGTTGTAAACCTGGGAGGTTGCGCAGGAGCAGGAATGTTTGAAATTGGGACCCAGACAGGTCTGGCCTGGATCCCTTTGTTAGACAGGTGATGTATTGCCTGGGGTGCTAAATAGATAGCCAATTGCTTCTACAGATGCTTGGGTTGCGAACGTGATCCGTGCAGGATGCACGTCCGCAACCCGCAGCGTCCGCAACCCGCAGCGTCGCAGGTTGCGATTCAGTGCTTCTGCGCATGCGCAAAGTGCAATTTAGCACTTCTGTGCATGCAAGACCACCCAAACCCGGAAGTAACCCATTCCGGTACTTCCAGGATTCAGCGGTACGCACAACGAAAAAAATGCAACCTGAAGCATCTGTAACCCGAGGTATGACTGTATTGGGTTTTTTGGGGGGGGGATAAAGATGTAAGGGACGCGGGTGGCGCTGTGGGTTAAAGCCTCAGCGCCTAGGACTTGCCGATCGAAAGGTCGGCGGTTCGAATCCCCGCGGCGGGGTGCGCTCCCGTCGTTCGGTCCCAGCACCTGCCAACCTAGCAGTTCGAAAGCACCTTCGGGTGCAAGTAGATAAATAGGGACCGCTTACCAGCGGGAAGGTAAACGGCGTTCCGTGTGCTGCGCTGGCTCGCCAGATGCAGCTTGTCACGCTGGCCACGTGACCTGGAAGTGTCTGCGGACAGCGCTGGCTCCCGGCCTATAGAGTGAGATGAGCACACAACCCTAGAGTCTGTCAAGACGGCCAGTACGGGGAGGGGTACCTTTACCTTTACCTAAAGATGATGTAATCCAGGCTCGTTGCAGTTTTAAGGGGGAGGTGAGTAACACAGAGAACTAAACATTGAGTTCTGGCTGCATTTTAGGGTACCAGCCATTGCCCTAGAGACCTGACATAGCAGCAACTATGCCTTTCAGAGTTCTTATTGTGTAGGCACACAACTTAAGTGCTCCAAAAGGCAGCCTGTTGCTCCACACCCCACCTGCATATTTGTAAATAAATACAACTACTACAATATGGGATGCGGGTGGCGCTGTGGGTTAAACCACAGAACCTAGGACTTGCCGATCAGAAGGTCACGGTTCGAATCCCTGTGACGGGGTGAGCTCCCATTGCTCGGTCCCTGCTCCTGCCAACCTAGCAGTTCAAAAGCACATCAAAGTGCAAGTAGATAAATAGGTACCGCTCTGGCTGGAAGGTAAACGGCGTTTCCGTGCGCTGCTCTGGTTCACCAGAAGCGGCTTAGTCATGCTGGCCACATGACCTGGAAGCTGTACGCCAGCTCCCTCGGCCAATAAAGCGAGATGAGCGCCGCAACCCCAGAGTCGGTCACGACTGGACCTAATGGTCAGGGGCCTTTACCTTACTACAATATGCCAGGGACCTCCTTCCTAAGAAAATCAAAGTTTTGTAAGTGTTGGGCCTTCGAAACTTTTTGCTGCTCTAAGAAGTGGAGCAGGCTTAACAGTACTAACTTGGACTAAGTTACTGGGATGTTCTGGGCTCCATTCATGGTGTGGAAGTGTTAACCTTCAAAGCCTCCTGTTTTGAGAGATGTCTGGGGTTTTTTTATGGATGATGAATACAATGTGCAATTAGCCGAATGTGGAAAAACCCAGTGCATGCAACAATGATTTGCATACCTTGCAAGAGTGATTTGGACCTTTGGCAAGCAGAAAATGACATCTCTGCTTTTGCAGATAAGTATCTCCCAAACCCGCAAAGCTAGTGAATGGGAAAGGGGGAGGGGCAGGGGATGGGGGTGTCCAGAAGAATCTCTGACAAGATGGTCACCCCACTTGTGTTTAAAAGCCTCTAATGAAGGAGAGGCCGCCACCTGCCGAAGGAGCCCTTCCCACTTTCGAAGAGCTCTTACAGTCAGAAAGTTCTTCCTAACGTTGAGTCAGAATCGCCTTCCTTGCAATGGGAACCCATCTGCTTGGGCTCTACCTGCCAGAGCAGCAGAAAGCAAGCTTGCTCCATCTTCTGTGTGACAGCCCTTCAAATATTTGAAGATGGCTAAGTCTTACCGAAGGGACGCGGGTGGCGCTGTGGGTTAAACCACAGAGCCTAGGACTTGCCGATCAGAAGGTCAGAGGTTCTAATCCCCGTGACGGGGTGAGCTCCCGTTGCTTAGTGTCCCTGCTCCTGCCAACCTAGCAGTTCAAAAGCACGTCAAAGTGCAAGTAGATAAATAGGTACCGCTCCGGCGGGAAGGTAAACAGTGTTTCCATGCGCTGCTCTGGTTCGCCAGAAGCGGCTTAGTCATGCTGGCCACATGACCCGGAAGCTGCACGCTGGCTCCCTTGGCCAATAAAGCGAGATGAGCGCCGCAACCCCAGAGTCGGCCACGACTGGATCTAATGCTCAAGGGTCCCTTTACCTTTACTTAAGTCTTACACAGAGTTGATTTGTAGAAATGGACAGGCCCTAGTTCATCACGTTCAGTGTGACGACTCAGGGTAGGATTGATATTGGGTACAACCCAATGGGTCTACTCTGAGTCTACCTTGATACAAACCACAGTGTTTTCAAAAAACAGCAATACATCTTCTGCTTGGGTTATTTCTGTATTATCAAAGCCTCCTGTGTGGACCCAGATAGGGAAACAGGGGAGGTGATGAAAGGGAAGGCAGCTGTCTGTGTGGAGCTGGGAAAGGATTCTACCCCTTGACAAGAGGTGACAATGCAATGCTTTGCTGGCTGTCTCTGCATTTCTTCACTCATCACTTTTGTCTGGGCTCAACTCTGTCCACCTCCAGGCATGTTGTTTTGATCGCCTCACTCTTCTGCATCATTCCTTAGGCTGGCCATTTCTGCTTTCTCATGTTCAGTTCTCTTATGGGACTGAGGCGCGGAATTCGCTGGCATGGGACTTAGAGATGGCCTTTGGTTTACATAGGGTTGTAGCCGATGCTAGTCCTACTTGGAGAAGACCCAGTATGGTATATGAGGACCTAGGAGACCAGGAATCAAATCCCTAGGACCTAGCAGACCAGGACTTGAAGCTCATGGGGTGACCCTGGCCAGTCACTGCCTCTCAGCATAATTTACCTCACAGGTGTTGTTGTGAGGATAAAAATGAGGAGCAGGAGAATAACTAGGTGTGCCCCCTTAAGCTCCCTGGAGGAAAGGCGGGATGTAAATGAATAGAATAGAATTCTATTATTACGGTCACAGATCAGTTCCGGGTCACTTACAATATCAGGAAAATCATAAAACACACAAGGAATACATTGTATTGCAATTGGGTATAACAGAGACAATTAAGATATAGCGGCAGTTAATAAAAATATATTAAATCTTGATCACTAAAATATAACCTAAAATTATCATTTAAAACCTCAATCATTTTGGTAGTACAACTTCTTCCCTAAGTTTTATGGCAGTCGCACAGAATTTGGCAACCCACAGACGCACAGAATTTGGCAGGATGTAAATGTAATAAAGAAAGAAATAGATTCAAATTAACGGGCATGGCTCACGTCCGTCCGTTAACTTCAGTGGGTCTACTTTGAGTAGGACCCGGATACAGCCAGTGTCTTTTAAAGGGAAAGGGGGCGTTGTGGTGGGATAGGTTCTTCAACCATGACAGTGAAATGGGACCTTCCATGAAGGGCTGTTTCCTTCATGCGCTGCATGTGGGCTTCCCAAAGGTTCACCACTGAGGGAGTCAGGATTAGATGGAGCCTTGGTTCATTAGATGATGCAGGGCCCTTCTTACATCCTTAGTTCAAAGCCTTGGGTGGCTTTAAAGGAGGATGGGGCAAACTGAGGGAGGGTAAGCCTATCAATAGCTCCTCGTTACAGTGGCTGTGTTGAGAACACAAGAAGAGCCTGCTGGATCAGGCCATTGGCCTATCTACTCCAACATCCTGTTCTCACGGTGGCTAACCTGCGGAGCCTGGAAGCAGGATCTGAGCACAAAAATACCCCTCCCCCTCTGGTTTCCAGCAACTGGCATTAAGAAGCATTGCTGCCTCTGATCATGGAGGGACAGCAAAGTCATAGTACAGTAGTACCTATGGTTATGTACATAATTCGTTCCGGAGGTCCATTCTTAACCTGAAACTGTTCTTAACCTGAAGCACCACTTTAGCTAATGGGGCCTCCTGCCACCGCCGCGCCGCCGGCACACGATTTCTGTTCTCATCCTGAGGTAAAGTTCTTTTAAAAAAATAAATAAATCATTTTTTAATTAAATTTTTACTTTAACAATCCAATCAAATCACATTAAATATTCCAAATTATACATATATATATCAAACAATCCAAATATTCTGCCAAATTATAATTTTTTTTAACAGGACTTCCCATGCTTCAAGTTTGGAGGGTTCTGATTATCTGAGGTAAAGTTCTTAACCCGAGGTACTACTTCTGGGTTATTGAAGTCTGTAACCCAAAGCGTTTGTAACCTGAGGTACCACTGTAGCTCGTAGCCATCAATAGCCTTTCCCTCCATGAATTTGTCTAATCGCCATTCAAGTCGGTAGCCGTCATTGCCTCTTGTAGGAGCAAGTTCCATAGCTGAAGTGTGCTTTGCATGAAAAAGTACTTTCTGTTATCTGTGAGAGGCCTTATGGATACCAGTCACCAGGAATAAGTAGAATAATAGAATTGTCTAGTCCAACCCCTCCCCCCACAATGCAGGAATATGCAGCTGTCCCATACGGGGATCGAACCTGCAACCTTGGCGTTGTCAGCACCACGCTCTGACCAACTGAGCCAAGTAGGGAGAGCACGGTTGCACTCAAGGCCTGCTTGCTGGTTTTCCACGTCAAATGTATTGCCTGTTATTATAGGACTAAATCATGTGCATCAAAATAAAGGAAAGCAATCCATAAATGCAGAAACAAAATTTAAGTTTCCAACAGCTGAATAAAATGGAGGCATAGGGTGTGTGTACATGAAGCGCCACATTGCTCACCTGGGGGGGGGGGGGAGGCGGCACCCTTTGATCTAAGGCCAGCCCTGGAAATGGGTGTGGATTTGAGCAGCGGCCCAAAGCGGCAGCCCTCTCCACCCACCCAAAAAAGCTTGCCGGGTCCTCCTTGCCGGTTTATAGTCCCATGTCAGCAAACCTCACAAGTGCTCCGGCAGTTGAAATGAGAAAACATTGGTCTGAGATCCGGTGTGGGTTTTCACTTTTTAAATGTGCTACCATTAAACTGCAGGAGTTCACAGGGCAAAGGGTTGCAGAGCGAACCACAGAGCTGACCACAACTTTACACGTTTGAAGCAGAGAGTTCTGTGTTTTGAAATTGCCAGCAGAGGGAGAGGAATAAACTGCGCCCTCCCAGAGCAGCTACTGAGAGCAGCAAGGAGAGTGGGGTTTTAGTAAAGCAGGAAATTATGTTCGGCAAGGCAAAAAGAGTGCTACAATTGTGGAAAGAAGCCGTGTCCTCATAACCTTTAATGATTATTGTTATTTTGAAAGATTATTACCATCGCCTCCTTTTTTCTGCCAGCAAACACATCTTCTGCTTTTTTCAAAAGGTGCAAAGAAAGAAATCTTCTGGGTACTATTTGCACCACAAGGTGGAGAACCTGTGGCCCTCCAGATATTGATGGATGCCAGCTCCCATCAGCTCCAGCTACAAATGGATGAATATGTCAATTTTGGGTTCTCTTTGGTCCTCATTTTTCTCCTTCTCCTCTACGACCCCGGGTCAGACCTGACCCAGGAGCAGAGCTGCGGCCGGCTAGTGGTGTTGGGCCATCACGCAAGGAAGCTGTCTCCATAGCTCCCTCGCTCACTGGAGCCAGGCTCCAATGAGGGAGCCTGTTGTGCGGCATCTTGCCGCGCACCCCCTCAAAAAAATGCACCCGGGGCCACAGACCCCCCAGCACCCCCCCCCCCACTATGCCACTGACTGGTCCAGGGTCACCCAGAGAGCTTCATGACTGAGTGGGGATTTGAACTATGGTCTCCCAGGTCAAAGCCCAGCACCCTAACCACTACACCGCACTGGCTCTCTTATTGAGAAGGACTGCCAGGGTCTTGCCCTGTGTCTTGTCTAGCTGCAGACATTCCCACCACCCAGCAAACCCTGCTGTGACTGGGGCACTGATCCTGCAAGCATGCAGGAGGCAACCATAGTGTGGGGACGACGACAGTGGGGAAGTCCTTGGTGGTCCTTCACAACACTAATAATAAACCCCATAAAGTGCTGCTAAATCCAGGCAAAATAAATTTGCCTTCTGGGTTTCCCTTCCTTTGCCCATTGGGTCGCTTGTCCCCTGCCTTACGAACTCTCCTCTCAACTTCATACAAAGTCCCCATTGTCAATGGACAGTCGTCTTAAGAAGGCCTTTGCTGAATCTGAGTGTGCAATAGGATGTCAGGCTTACGTTCCAATAAATAAATCAAACACACTTAAGACCCGTTAGACACTCCAATCACCTTCTTATTTTATTTTATTTTTAACCCTATGCCAAGTTAAGTTTTTATTGGATACACTCAACTGATCCTACAGTACTGTAATGGGTCTCTCTCTCTCTCTCTCCTCCCCAGCCCACCCCCCAATTTTACGGACAAAAGACCTTTTCTTGTCTTCAAGGGCTGACAAGTTTATCCAAATATTCTCGGCTTAGTACTAGCCCCTTTCTGAATTGATCAGCTCAGTAAAAGGACACTTTGTACCTTTAAAAAAACCCACACATACATGAGAGAGACCAGCAAAGGGCAGTTGGTAGGGGGTGTGGAATGTGCTTAAACTGAAGGATGGTGTCAAACGGACAGAACTGGGGTATAACCACTCAACTCTTCTGCATTTCAAACTACTTGGGTAACCCACAGGAGGAGCAAATGGTATAATCAACAGTTCCCCTCCCAATGAAACTCCCTTTCGCCTTTCAGGTTGGCACACTGCAGGTGTGGCCATTAAGTGTCAAATATATACAGTGGTACCTCGGGTTACAAACACTTCAGGTTACAAACTCCGCTAACCCGGAAGTACTACCTCGGGTTGAGAACTTTGCCCCAGGATGGGAACAGAAATTGTGTGCTGGTGGCACGGCGGCAGCGGGAGGCCCCATTAGCGAAAGCGCGCCTCAGGTTAAGAACAGTTTCGGGTTAAGAATGGACCTCCAGAACGAATTAAGTTTGTAACCCGAGGTACCAATGTATATATATTCTGGGATGAGAATTCTAGCCCTGCCTTCCTCTTAGAGACGTACAAATGTATTAGTTTCAGTTTCTCATTGTTCCAGTCCTAACTTTAGTCCTGCACTTCTGTGCATCAGGATTTTCTTTGGAAGTCCTAATCAAAATTGATCATCAATTTTAGTGCGCATTTCTCCTAAGCTACATGTTTATGTATGCCGAACATACCTGTTTTTGCAAGCATTCCCCTTCCCCCAAAGGAAAGCATTTTTGCATGTGATTTCCACAGACATGCACATATTTTAGGCTCACTTTCTCCTAATATACAGTACAAGCGCATGTTATTTGCAGTTAACTTGCGTGGTTTCTACCACATGTAGTTGAAAGCAGGCTGGTTGAATCTGTGCATGCTAAGCCCAAGCAAGGCTGAGAGCTTAAAAGCTCTTTGTGCACTGAGTCCACTCACAGAAGCATCCCAGAGCCCTGTGAGATCTCACGCGAGCATCCCAGAGCCAGAGCGCTGAGCAGGCCTTACCCCAAGCTCAAGGCAGAGAGTTTAAAGACTCTGTACATGCCAGGTCCCCTTGGGTTACCCAGTGTGCAAACAACGTGTAAGCTTTCTGCCCTGCTTGCTGGGCAAGGCCTACTTGCTACATGAGCTCTGGGAGTATGTGGGAATCTCTCTCTCTCTCTCCCTCCCCCCCCCCCACTAGCCGTGAAGGTGGCTCTGAGGGTTTGGGTACCCACAATTTTCATGTATACATGGAACCCTTGGAACAGAACCCCCATGTAAGATGCAATAGTACTGTACACATGTTTTGTAAGCAATCTTTGGAGAACTGCATTGCAAAATTTGGAGACCTGAGAAATCTTATTGAGACATTTTGCATCCCTGGAAGTTCTTCAAATGCTTCCCCCAAGCAAGAACTTGAATCATTTTGCTGTAGGTAAGCAAAAGCAACTCAATATTTTCCCCCAGCTTTCTCCCAAACATGGAGAGTCACTCCACCAATCTCAGAACCCCAAGGCAGTCCTGCCTAGACTAGCAGTCTGCTCTCACAGTTGCCAACCAGATGGCTACGGGAAGCCCGTAAAAGGGACATAAGGGCAACCGCTCTCTCCTCTAATGTAGTTCCCAGAAACTGGTCCTCCTGATACAGGAGAAAGGATATAATCAGCATTACAAGTAGCCATTGATGGCCTTATCATCCATGAATTTGTCCAATCTCTTTTAAAACCTGTCCAAGTTGGTGGCCATCACAAGTGGAGTGAATTCTATAATTTAACTATGTGTTGGGTGCAGAAATATTTCCTTTTCTCCACCCTAAATCTCCCAGTCTTCAGCTCCATTGTATGCCCCCAGATTCTACTATTGTGAGAGAGGGGGGAAAACATCTCTCTCAGACCTTCCAAGTGTCCCTATTTTCTAGGGGCAGTCCTGGATTTACAAAAGCTGTCCCAGTTTCTGATTTGATCCCAGAACGTCCAGCTTTTTCTTAGGATGTCCCTATTTTCATTGGAGAACTGTTGGAGGGTATACGCGACCTCCGAGCCAAGGAGGTAAATAACCATACAACCTTTAGAAGACATCTGAAGGCAGCCCTGTACAGTGGTACCTCGGGTTAAGTACTTAATTCGTTCCGGAGGCCCGTTCTTAACCTGAAACTGTACTTAACTTGAAGCATCACTTTAGCTAATGGGACCTCCTGCTGCTGCCGTGCTGCTGGAGCACGATTTCTGTTCTTATCCTGAAGCAAAGTTCTTAACCTGAAGCACTATTTCTGGGTTAGCGGAGTCTATAACCTGAAGTGTATGTAACCTGAAGTACCACTGTATAGGGAAGGTGTTTTGTTTTTTTTAATTTAAAAAATGTTTAATATTTTATTATGTTTTTATGTATGTTGGAAGCCACCCAGAGTGGCTGGGGCAACCCAGTTAGATGGACGAAGTATAACTAAAATTATTATTATTATTATTATTATTATTATTATTATTATTACTACATAGGACGTTCCTATTTTCATCTGTGAAATGTTGGAGAGCATGCTCTCTGTCCATGTTCCCCACACCACACATAATTTCATATACTTCCACCGTGTCCTCCTTACTCCCATTCCAGGGATGCGGGTGGTGCTGTAGTCTAACCACTGAGCCTCTTGGGCTTGCCAATCAGAAGGTCGGCGGTTCAAATGCCCTCAATGGAGTGAGCTCTGTCCCAGCTGCTGCCAACCTAGCAATTTGAAAGCACACTAGTGCAAGTAAATCAATGGGTACCACTGCGGCGGGAAGGTAAACAGCATTTCCGTGCGCTCGGGTTTCCATCACGGTGTTCCGTTGCTCCAGAAGCAGTTTAGTCATGCTGGCCACATGACCCGAAAAGCTGCCTGAGGATGGCCTGAAAGCGAGATGAGTACTGCAACCCCATAGTCGCCTTTGACTTAACCATCCAGGGGTCCTTTACCTTTTCTTACCTTTACCTTACTCCTGTTCCCCTGCAAACAAAAAAACCCCCCTAAACACACCAATGTCAAAATCTTTCTGTTCTTCCTGCCTTAAGAAATATGGCAAATGGCTTTTCTTTTCAAGAAGAAATTGAACCTCCTTCATACCAAATCTATGCGTCAGCAGATAAATACCCATAAATCTCCCTGCCTCTGCCTTATTAGAATGGTTGCTAGGTAACTGGAACCAGGCCGGCCTCTCCTCCGGTACGTGTGCTGCCTGTCAGGGTCGGTCAACAGCATGAGTTGTTGGCAACGGCGCAGGGATATCCCTGGGACCATGGGCCACAGGTGCAGCCATCGAGACATTAGTCAATGATTAGGCCTCGTAAAATATATGAATAGTGTTTCTTTAAGAAGCTATAAAGTTTTATGGAGGAAAAAATCCATGTGTAAAGCATTTTGGTCTGCTCCATGGCTGGTCATTCAAAATTTCACTCGTTTCTGTCAGGGCCCTGATAATTAAAACTGTGGCAAGGGTCTGGTTTCTATAATGTCGCCCATCTGGCTTTCGAAGATGAAGCAAATGTAATTGCCGGGGCAGCAAAGAACTGTTGTTGGTGTGGTGTGAGGGGTTTTTTTTGGTGTTTTTTTTTTGCCATTTACTGGGCTTTCATTTTGTCTCTAAAACCGGAGGCTTGGGGCATGTAGCATAAACTTACAGAGCACCAAAGATCGTTAATGGATGTTGCGAAGCAGCGGGGAGGACAGGAGAGGTTACGCCATGTGCTTTATAAGTTTGACACTAGAAGGCCCATTAATGAAAAAGTTAGATTTCAATCTGTGGGGCGGGCGATAATTGTTTGAAACTGTTTGCTAAAAGGTATGTGTGTGTCTGTATGGTTTTGTGCATGTGGTTTAGGGACTTAAGAGGTGTCGCATTGTCCTTCAGGGCACCTGAAGTAATAAATAATGGCCTGTCGTTAAGGAATCAAGTCATCTTCTGATGCCTTGAAAAGATAAAGGCATTTGTGTGTAACTGTTGTTTTGATTTTAATTGTGGCACTTTCCAGCTTTATAATTTGTAGATTTGCCTTCAGTTATCATCTTTTGCATGTTTTTAGCTTTTTTCTATTTCATTTTTATTGCTTTAATTTGTGTAAGGTGCCTTGAGTCCTGGTGTGAGGAAAAGGCGGGGCATTAATAATAAGAATGCCTTGTGAAGTTGAGGAGAGGAGAATTGTGAAATGCATTGAAAATAAAGCAGGAGATCCAACACAAAGCGAAAAAGCCAGAGTGGTGCACGGCTGGCTTTTGTTTTTGTTTCGTTTTTTCTCCACAGAGCTTCTTTCTGTAAGGTCAACTCGATGTCTTTGGAGGGTAAAAATCCCCAAGCCGTGCTGCCTACTTGCTGACTACAAAACAAGATTGTACAACACAATGCCTTGCCTGATTGTCCCACGCAGCTATCTCACATCATGAAAGGCTATCTGTGCTGCTGAATGGCAACACTGTGTGACAAGACAGTGTCGGGATTGTTGGAGCCGTGTCTTCACTAAGTCAAACAGAAAAAGGTCCCCCGCCTTTCCTCTTCTTCTTCTTTGACTGGGAGAAAATGAGCATATGGAAAATCCCAAGCGGACAGTACTTTGCTCCCCCCTTTTTTTTCTTTGACCCTAATGGGAACATCAACGGCACATCTGGTATCATTTTAGGACTTTCTGAAGATGTTCCACTTTGGAAAAAGGCAGGAACACCTCCGGGGTGGATGGAAAACAGAGAACTGAGGGCTTCTGTGTAGAAGTTCAAGAATAATGGCAACAGCGGCTGTCAATGCACGTCTAAGGATGTGACCAGACAGTGGTGATGAATGGGGAATAAGATATGCACACAGAGAGAGTGCAATCCCACACTTGATACACTCCACTCTACTTTCCCCACATTTTTGCAGCATTAATTTATGTCAGGGGTCACCAATGTTTCACCCTCAGGTGGGCCCATTTGCAAACCAAAGAGACTATTGTGGGCATCACTTTTGCACTGCGCCCTCAGTGCAATCTCCACCATGTCTAGGAGGGCTGGGGAAAAGACTTGTGTCTGAAAGCCCAAAGAGACACTGCCAGTCTGAGCAGACAGTACTAAGTTAGACAGACCAACAGCCTGACTCTGTATAGGACAGCTTCTGAAGTTCCTCTGTAGAGTTGGTGTCAGTCTCCCTTACCTGAACACGACGACAGAAGCTTTTAAAGTATGGAAGGGATATTTTTAAGGCTAAAAGTGCAAGGAGCAGAAGCCAACATTCCAAGGTCCATGAGCAGGGCAAGAGGTTCATAACCGAACAGAAGGTAGGAAGATGTCCCATCAATTGGCATGCCCTGCTTGCCAAGCTTTTAAAGATGAGGTGGTGTGATCTCGCTCACAAGATCCTGTCTCTCTCGGGTTGTGCTATGTGTGCACACATGCGCTCCATCTGGGTGGGTGCGTCTGATCCCATGTGCCAAGGCGGCACCTGGTTCTTGGCAGCAAGACTGTGCCTTGTCCCTTTGTCTCCAGCTCCACCACCACCACCTCTTGTTGTCCCTCATTCTGGCTGGCGGACGTCCTTCTCACTCTCTGATGGCGCTCTGCACTCCACAGGAATGCCAGGAGAGAAAGCAGATGATCTACTTCCTCCTCCCTAGCGTCGTCAGTCACAAGGGGTGGGCCTGCATCCCTGGGTGACCAACTTCCAACCTCCTCCAACTGGTGGAGCCAAGGGGCCCATGACAGTTGGCAACCACCATAGGTACAAAACAAAGTTATCTCTGTAGCGTAATAAATTAGCAACATCGTTGCTGAAGGCAGAGGCAAAATTCCCACATGTGGTCCTCGTTATTATACTCGCTCGGAGATGAAAGCGGACAGGAACATGATAAATTGGACCATGCACTCAAAACTGACGAAAATATTTTCATTGCTGCGTTCTCAATGCAATTATGGGGCAGCTTCCTTGTTGCCCACTGAATCGCTAACATTTCTAATTAGACGTGCTCGCTTCATTCAACTGGCAGCGGCACTTAGTTGGAAAAACCGGGATTCTTAAACTCTGCAAAACGGCCTGCCAAGACAGCGGTTAATGGGCTAACCTTTATTAATTTGTCAACATTCTCTTTAAGTAGCCATTCATGAGCAGGGGGAGAATCACGGTCTGCAACCAAAACAGAAAGTATGCAGAACAGTGCAAGAAATGTTAACCTTTTCATATCTTTTTCCATTCACAAGCCTATTTTTAGGGACTGCAGGACAGGGGAAGGACTGCAGCTCATTGGTAGAATATCTGTCCTGAAAGTCCCAGGTTCATTCCTTGGCATCTGGAAAAAGCTGTTGTCTGAAACCCCAGTGAGTTATTGCCATTCGGAGTAGACAGTTCCAAGCCAGATGGACTGAATCAGTATAAGGCAACTTTCTGGGTTCCTATGAATTTAGGATTTAGCCCATTCAGACATGCAGGGCTCGGAAGGGCCCACTTCTCCATTCTCATTTTGCCACACAGCTTTTGAGAAGGTCTGAGTCCATGGCAGTGCCAATGGCTTGGGTGGAAGGACCACCATTTTCCATGCCACACGCTGATGCAATGTTGCATCCCCAGCACAGCAAGAGACATTGCTCTGCCCTCTTCACGAAGAAAGTAGGATTGTTTAGGTTCATAGGAAGTGGACTTAGACAGAGCCAGACCCTGTCTACATCCATCTGCACTGGCTCTCCATGCTTTCAAGCTGGGGACATTCCCAGCCCTACCTGGATATGTCATTGGAGAATGACCCTGGGCTCTGGGCTCTGCCCTGAACCACAGCCTGTTTCCTCCTAAAAATGGAAAGTTTGATGGGGGAGGGGGAAATAAGGAAGCCTAGAACGGTCTTCCCCCCCATCCAGATGTTTTGGGACCATGTTTTGGGAGGAGAAAGAGGCTGCCAGGAAGGGGGAGGTGCTGGGAGTAGAAGGGAATGAAAATAAAAGTTGGCATGAAGGTGAAAGAGAAAATAAACCAGCAAGGTTTATGAGAATCAGTGTTGATAGGTGGAGCAGGAGCTGAAACTCAAACTCAGAAGTTGCTGCAAATAAGGATTTGCTACACATGGTTTTGATATAACATAACACTACAACACCATCTAGAGTATCGTGTGCGTGTGTGCGTGTGCGCGCACTATTATTATAAGCAGGACACAAAGCTAATCGGTGCCCTAAAGCAGATGCACATGAAGAAAGCACTCCAATAAAGGTAGACCAGGTCTCTGAGGAAAGGAAAAACCGTACTAATATAATATTTACAAATGAGCAGGCTGGCTTCAGCACTCACAGGCGTAATGGAGAAGCAAGGAGACATGGCTTCCCAACATGACCGAGCTCTCAGTGTATGCTGAACTTACTTTGCTAGGTTGCAACAGACGAGGGTGTCCCTTGTGGGAGCAGTGGGGAAGGAGAACCTCACACAACCCATCTCTCTGTTGGTGTTCAGATTGGGCAGTTCTGAAAGCTCTCTGAGTTTCCTAAAGGAGTTACTATGCATTTCCTAAGCATCTTTGCATGAGCAACATCCAAGGTTTCACACACACACACACACACACACACACAGCCACCCACACCCACACACCCCAACCCAGGACACCATGGTGGGAGAGGCAAAACATACCTAATTTTATTCTTCTACTTGCAACTTGCAACTTTGCTGCACAAGCCCACCTACTGGCCTTTCTGCTTATATAATGGACACCACCCCAGGCAGAAAAGGGTCTGCTGTAAGCTGGTCTGCTGTAAGGTGACTTCCTACTTGCACAGCGCCCTGAGTACAAGAGAGGTTACTGCTAAGTAAATTTCTTTGGAATTGCAGCTCTCCTGCATGAGCCTCCATGTCTACTCAGACATAAATCCTACTGAGCTCAATGAGACTAAGGCCCGGATATTTTCATTTATTGGTGATAAGGTACCGCAAAAAATGGCATTCTGCACGCAAGCATGTGTACTGTTCTCGTAAAACTTGGTATAAATATATAATACAACTTTCACTTTTCCATTAGAATACTTTAACTTCAAAGATGTATATTGCACTTCCTAAAACTTTTTTTTTTAAAATGTGGGATATTAATTGCTGTCCTCTAAAAATTCTGTTACGACTGTTATACATCTTGTTTATTGAGAAATCATGTATATAATACACTATTCAGTTCTGTGTGGAAGGGGTACTATTACAGGGGCTACATAATATCCATTTGGTATTTGTAAGAAATCAATCTCTTAGTGTGGAAGCGCCTGCACTGCGGAACTCCCTGCCTATTGACACAAGGCAGGCACTTTTCACCGCACTCTTTGAGGCACCTGCTCAAAACAATTTTGTTTAGGCAAAAAGAATGACTCAGATACCTAGGATGCCAATATGTGCTTCAATCCGATTTTGGTTTATTGCCAATTTTATTTTATTTTTGGAATGTTTTAAATAGCTGTATTTAATCAATGATTTTATTCTTTCATTCTCTTTGTAAACCAATTTGAGGTTGTTGTTGTTGTGTTTTAAAAAACCTAACTAATCAAGCTGTGTATATTTTTAATGAAATAAATAACATGGTTATTTTAACAACTTTTTTTTTTAAGATTTCCCTGACAAAGGACCAGTAGAAGCTGAAACATGCTGGACTAATAAATATCTCTCATTGCTTTTTATTCCCTATTCAAGTCATCAAAACATATGAATTGTTTGCAATGCACCGAGATAGGAAAGCCAGCAGGCTATTCCATGCTGATGTCCATTTTGCTTGTGCAAAGGCCCAGAATGCTAGAGCCTTTCAAAGACAGGCGCATGGGGCCATCCCGAGTCTGGTTTTAATACGGAGCCAGCCAATCTCCATCTCTCTCCCCCCCCCCATTCAGCCCCAACCCCCTCCTGCCCTTCTGGGTGGACATATTTGGCTCCCGAATGGTTTGACAGTAATGATTAATATAGTGTATTAGGAGATTCCAGTGAAAATATTCGGGATCAAGCTGTGTAGTTTAGTTCTCATCAGCTGGTCGGGTCTACAGGCCTATTAAAAACAGCAGGGGAACTGCAGACTTAATCACAGAGGCTGTGCCCACGGAGGGGAGATGACACACAGACAAGCCGAAAAGATGATGGAGCCGGCCCAAGACATTTGGTGTCTAAATGTCACTCCCTCCCCTCTCTCTCCCTCCCGCTTCCAATTAACACAGGGCATAGGACAGAGGAACATAGGAATCTGCCTGGTACCGACTCAGAGCATGGTCCACCTAGCCCAGCATTGTCTACCATGACTGGCAGTCATCCCTTGCCCTACCAGCAATTGAATCTGGGACTCTTTGCATGCAGAGGAGATGCTCTCCCCACTGAGCTGTGGTCACCCCTCTAAAGTAATAGTCTAGTCTTCATGGTCCTGTACAAAGAGTGGTTTAAATAGGAACAGAGCAAGGTGGCTCAGACCATTGGCCCATTAGTTCAGCATTGCCTACACTGACAGGCAGCAGCTGTCCAGCTTTTCAGGGCAATCGCAGCCCAACCTGGAGACACCCGGGATTGAACTTGGGACCTTCTGCGTGCAAGGCAGATCCTCCAGCATGGAGCTATGGTCCACCTCCAAAGATCCACCTCCATTTAGGATGGTCTCCTTGTTCTCCCCTTAAAAGAAGGGAAGGTATGCACGGGTATTGTTTCAGGGGTAAATCTAAGCCAGATGAGCAGAGGGACAATTGCAGGCTTCCCTTGCTCCTCGATCTGCTGGACAGCCGAAGTAGACAGAGAAGAATCTAAACCTCCCTGCAGTGGGATGCTTCCAGCTGGGCTTGAACTGGAGAATCATAGAATTGCAGAACTGGAAGGGACCCTAAGGGCCATCTGGTTCAACCCCTGGCAAAGGAGGGACCACAGCTAAAGAATCCCTGGCAGATGACCATCCAACCTCTGTGTGTCGCTTCGAACACCAGATAACGTTTTTGCTGAGGGCTCCCTCAAACCTGGAGCCTCGGAAATGGGACTTGCGGAAAGCTTCAAGCAATGAAAGCCAATATGGTGTACTGGTTAGAGCACTGGTCTAGGACCTGGGAGACCAGGGTTCTAATCCCCACTTGGCCGTGAAGGTCACTGAGTGACCCTTGGGCCAGGCACTCACTCTCCACCTAATCCATCTCATAGGGTTGTTGTGAAGAATAAAATGGGGTGGAGAAGGAGTATGCATGTCACATCGAGCTCCTTGGAGGAAAGGTGGAATAGAAATGTGATGGATGGATGGATGGATGGATGGATGGATGGAAGGATGGATACATAGGATTAGGGTATATTTTGAGGTTGGCTTGGGAACTGGGCTACCAAGGGTTCCAGGAACGGACAGGTTTTGAGTTTTAGGTCCCCCCCCCCCTCTCTCTCTTTTAAAAAGAGCATCCTGCCAACTATGGTTTTGGCTGTCACCGGAGCATCATGCGCCAGAGAGGGCTAAGAAACAGGGAGAAGAGGGGCTTGAAATTCTCCTATTGATTGGAACAAACCAGCCAGCTCCTTCCTTGGCTGTGGGCTTTGAGTGTGATTCTTAACATTATTAATTAGGAATCGTGACCTAGGGCTCATTCAACTGTGAAGCCCTCTGGGCTAAAATGAAATAAAAATAAACACAATGCAACCTGAATGGAGAGATTAGGTCTGGGGCAATCCTAACAGGGGCTACTGCCACTTACTGGGTCTCATGCAAAGAAAGGAAATTATAATTATTTGATTCATTGAAAATATGCATCTCTTGCCTCTCTGTTCAATAAAAAAAATTTAAAAAAGACAAAACGACAACCAAGGGTTGTATCCAGCTAAGTTATACCCAGAGTAGATCCTTTGAAATTAATGGGCTGAAGTTAGACACGCCTATTGATTTTTTAATGGGTCTGCTCTGAGTAGGACTACAGTTTTTGAATACAGGACTACTGAGTTGGCTACAGTCCCATGTCAGAATCCTGCAAGATTAAAACAATCCATTTTGAAACACATAGAGATGCTGGTAATAGAATTTTTAAAAAAAGTGGGAGAGCCCAATCAAAACATAATTAAAACATGATCTTGTGATGGGATCCATTACAGTAACCAATATATATTCAGTATAATTTTACCAACAAAATAAGAACCCTTTAATGTGGCAAAAATGGCAGGTAAAAAAGGACATAGGCAGCTCCTCTTTCTGGCATTCTTCATCTGCCTCCATTGGTCTAAATCAGTGTTTCCCAGCCTTGGGTCTTCAGCTGTTTTCAGACTACAATTCCCATCATCCCTGACCCCTGATCTTGTTAGCTAGGGATGATGGGAATTGTAGTCCAGAAATAGCTGGAGACCCAAGGTTGGGAAACACTGGTCTAAATCATGCCAGCAGACAGTCATATGGAATTGAACCTTTTCTTTTTTAATAGACTAAACCGGGCATTGGGACCATGTTTGGCCCTCCAGACATTTCTATCCAGCCCTTGAGATGTTGCCCCAGACCACACTCCTGGATGTCAGAGAATTCCAATGGAAACAGAAAAATGGGAATTGTCAAGGGTCAGGTATTTGTCCTGTGTCCGGAACAGCAGCAGATCTCCAGGGTCCCAGCCTTGCCCAGAGCTACCTAGGGAGTTCCCTCATGTGTGGAAAGCGAGAGCCATCTCTCTCTCTCTCTCTCTCCCCCCCCCCAACCAACATCTGCTCTGACTGTCAGTCAAGGGACATTTCCTTGCTAGCGAGGACAGCTGTTCCCCATCCTGTGAGCGAACTGCAGGGGCAGTAGCCTGCAGAAGACTCAGCCCAGCTGGAGATCCCCCTGCCACCATGCTCAGGTTTCAAGCGCAGCTTCCTAATCGTGTGTAGATGCTGGGAAATTCAATCTTTGCGCCGTCCAAGCAGGCCATAAAACAGGCACAGGCTCAGAAAAGGAGGGCGAGATGTTGGTGGCGCCTGCGGGGGAGCAAAGCAGGCAAAGGAAAAAAGCAAAAAGCATTAGATTGCCTTTTACTGGGCCTGTGTGCCCTACAGAGGGGTGGCTGAAGGAGTCTAACTCCTGCAGGTGTTCCGCATTTCTGTTTCAGGATCCTACTTCGGCACCGGTCTGTAGGTGTTTTAAATTAGCACAGAAATCCACATTTCAATCTGTAAGCAGACTCTCAAACCGAGCATCGCTAAATGTATTTTCTTTTGCAATGTGTGTTTCTCTCAAAACGTAGCATTTCGGACACGTTTTCTGGAGACAGTGTTTGAGCCAAGAACATATCCCGACGAGTGAGAAAACAGGCAGGTAGCTAAATTCAAATGCACACCATTGGCTAGGAATTGCAGGGCAGGTTAGTTCACGAGTAGGGAATGTATTCCAGCCCAAGGGCCACACCCCCTTCTGGGCAACATTCTGGGGCCCACAAGCTAGTGGTGGGTAGGGCCAGGTGCAAAAGTAGGAGGAAACCTCTCTCTATTCTCCATCCAGACACCCAAGCAAAAACACTAAAGGGGTGTGTGAAGCAAGGCTGGTGAGAGGTGTGGCTGGGTAGAGTTTAAGGGGCCAGATGGAGGGCCTTGGGGGGCCACATTTGGCCCTGGAGCTGACAGTACCAACCCTGGTCCAGTTCATATCAGACTTCAAAAATAACAAATTCCTCATACTGTACTTCTCTAGTTCTAAACTATTACCACTGTCATTTCAGCCACTATTCCTTTTCTGGATTTCTAATTTTCACCTGCACAATTTGTGTGTGTGTGTGTAAAGTCAAGTACATTTAAAGTACACAATTCAATCACATTTGACTTACTTACAAACAGAAAAGAAAAACTTGAAAGCTATAGAGTGCTTGTTTGATTACCTTTCTAAAAGTTGCAAAGATTTTTCTACAGAACTGCATTCTAATCATGAATACATCTGTCATCCCCCCCAAAAACCTCAATCTTGTGAAGTAGGCCTCTGTACATCCCATTTTTACAGACGGGCAACTGAAAATGGAAGGCTGTAACAAGTCCAAGACTGCGCAGCAGGACCCAAGCAGGTGTGGGACTTGAACAGAGGTTGAAGGTCAACTCTTCATCAGATGAGGCTACAAAGACCTAGTGAAGACCTTCAAATATATTCCACATGGGTAGAAAGTGGGGCCGCCATCTGCCTATTGCATGAACCCTTATTCAGCCATGGCAGCAGAGAGAGGTGAACATGTTCTGGTTTCCCCAGGAGGAAAATCAAAATGGCACATGCATACCACCATTGTCTCCTGGTGGTGGTGGGAAATGGGCCAGATAATTTGGTTGCGATATAAAGTGATCTGAACCACCACCAGCCCCAGTCTAATGTGTAGATAGGAACTTAAGTTATCCGTTTGCTCTTGTCCTTTCCAAATGTTATCTGTTTGCTCTTGGACTTTCCAAATGTTTTGACACAGATCTCTGCTCAAACTTAAGACAAATAAACGTACGATGAGAAATGTGCATTTGGGGAGACAACAGGCTTTTGAAGATTATTTAAATGCATTTTTTTGAGCAGATAGATTGATAGATGGGTAGATAGATTGATAGATGGGTAGATAGATTGATAGATCTGATAGATAGATGGTAGATTAGATAGATAGATGATAGATAGATGATAGATAGATGATAGATATAGATATAAATAGATGACAGATCATAGTTTATACTGAAACAGAATGGTTCAGAAAGCTGGCAGAACACCTGGAAACATGGTATGAACCAGAAAGTGACTAATTCACTTCCCTAGAGGTTGGGCTGGCCTGGGATAACAAGGGCTGCCCCATCACTTACAGCCCAGCTTTCTTCTCCTTAGTCTCATTGTTGCCCTTCTAGGACTCGGCAGGAAGGAGGGTGGGGAGCAAAACTATTGGTTTTGTCATTGGCTCTGGCGCCACCTACTGTTGGCTGTTCCACCTTCTGTCCTATCAGTTCCAATGGTCACCAGCCCCCACGGCTAGACAAAATGTTCAAAACTAGTCTTGACATGAGTTTGGAAGGATGTCTGTAGGTATGCCGACCAATCAAAAGGCTGGGATGGGAACAACTCAAGACCTGGGGATATCTGTGATGTAGCAGGGTGGAAAAATATATCTGGGAAGTCCCACTACTTCTATAATTTCTGGGGTCTCAGTGCAAAATTTGGTTGTGACTTCAGGATCCTGACAAATTCTACTTGCTGAGGCTATCAGAGGGTGAGTAAGCAGCAGCCAGGCACCCCTCCACTGTGCCTGGAGGGCTCCCCTCCCTCTCCCTACCTGCTGAATTACTGCCTGCCATGCAGGTGTGAAGATGATGGAGAACATGAATGAAGACAGTTTAACCAAACCTGGAAGGGAGAGGTGTTGAAAGTTTAGATTTTCTCCATCGTTAGTGCAAAGGTTTCGTTGTTAATGTGCATGAAGGTGTCACAAAGAGACTGAAAAAGCAATAAACTAAAATAACAAAGACATTTAAACCAGAAGGCTGGGGAGAACACTGGAAGATAATCACTGCAGTGCTTCCCCTACATGAGAAGACAGGCTCTGGTGGATTGAGCGGCCAAGAACAATAGTGGGTCCAACGGTCAAGAAGGAGATTTCTGTACATGTTTAGGGAAGTGAGCAGCAGATGGGACTCGTCAACCTGGGAAGGTAGTCCTAAACCTCCACTGCCTTGTGGGATATATTCAGGAGAAGAAAAGGCTAAGGAGTAAACCCTACACAAATCTGGAGTGCAGTCCCTAAGACAGTTGGATGGCGACTCCTTCTGGCCACTCCTGCAGCCAAGCTGGTGCCAAACATATCGCTCTGCTTCTCTTTGGACCACATTAGTGATGCGAAGAGGGGGGGGGGTCTTGTCATCTGGGCAGCCCGGGATCTTCATACACACTGCTCAGGCTTGCACCTTGGGGAGGTCATTTTGATGCTGATAATGCAGCAGTTTGATTTCACCCGCAGTGGCACACTCCATTGTCTCTTGAGACAGATAGATGCCAAGAACGGGTCACTGGCGGATGGGTAAAGATCAACAGGGGAACAAAGGAGCCCAGGAAGATGTCTCATACCAAGTCAGATTATGGGCTCATCTAGCGCAGTAATGTCAACCCTGACTGGCAGCAGCTGTCCAGGATTTCAGAAAGGGGTCATTCTCAGCCCTACCCGGAGATGCCAAAGATCTGAACCTGGGACCCTTTTTTGAATACAAAGTGGATACTGCCGCCATAGCCTTTCCCCTGCATCTATTTATTTGGTCCGCCTAACTCAGGACTGACTGGCAGTGGTTCTCCAGATTTCAGAGAGGGCTTTCTTCTGGAATGACCAGGAGATCCTGGGTATTGATCCTGGGAGTTTCCTGCCTGGTGCTGAGTCGCCTCCTGCCTGAGAAGAGTTTGTGGAGCAGATGGTATGAGGTGTGGGACACATCAGGGCTTCAGAACAGAGGTCCTCCCCACTGCACACTCATTTAAAATCATAGAAGATGGGTAGAAAATGGCCGTAACGCAGAAGCAGAGCATTTGCTTTGCAGGTAGAAGATCCCAGGTGCAAATCCTTGATATCTCCCAGCAGGATTGCAGATAGACTTCCACCTGAAACTGTGGACAGCTGCTGCTGGCCAGTGTAGATAATACTGAGCTTTATGGACCAGCAGCCTGACTCAATATAAACAGTTTCCTATTTAAATCAGAAGTTCATTCAGTGTGCTGAAAAGAAAAGAAAAGAGAAGAAAAGAAAAGAGAAGAAAAGAAAAGAGAAGAAAAGAAAAGAGAAGAAAAGAAAAGAAAAGAAAAGAAAAAGTCCTACTGCAGAATGCAAACTGATGATGATGATGATATTCCTCCGGTTTTTGAAGCCTTTGATGTCTCCCCCCCACCCCCATAAATATAAAAGGTCCAAAGAGCAAGGGAGCACAAAACACAAATTAATTCTTCTCCGCCGAATACACTTGGATCAGAAACAAGGGCTAAAAATAGCTCTGATCCTCTGGGAATAAGACAGAGGTGCCCTGGACATTTTGCTGCACTGATTAAGTAAATTAAACCTGAGCTGCTAAGAAGGAAAGGACAGAAAATTCACAACTGGCCACGATGAAGTATGGGCAGGCAGGGAGCTGTTTATGAGGAGAGAAGTCCACTAAATGGTAGCATAACAGAGGCATTTCTGTACACGTTACACGACTGGAAAAGGGCTTGGGTTTGGGTTTTGTGTGCTGGGTTGAGAACTGCAAATTAGGTAATTCCTGATTGAAATGCAAACAAAAGTAAATTCCTTCCCCATCCCCGCTTATATTGTTAAGATAACATTTGCTTTCCTTAGTGGCTAGGGTTATTCCCTTCAAATAGCCCTAAGATTCACTTTGAATTTTCACGGTGAGTGAAATTTGGTGGCAACCCTAGATTTGGGTCATAAGGTCTCATTGCTTGGAAAGTTTCTTCTCTAACCTTAACAAACAATCCAGCCACTGCTGGTGAACACCCACAACACAGCTTTAATATTTTTCTATGAAACAGTGGCATATACATTTTTTTTTAATAAAAAAAATATGAATAATAACCACTTGCATTGATGTGCTCCCTGGGTCCCAGACAGGAGGCACAGAAACTCCCATATGCAATTTTATACCAACTCTTTCTGCTTCCTTTGAAATGCATGGGACATTTTCATCCCTGGGCAGAAACCTCAAAACCCAACGCAGAATTTCACTGTGAAAGTGAAATTCCCCAGTCGCAGCCCTCAGCGACGCAAGTCGCCCTCTTTTGACAACCATTTTATCGGTTGCCAACGCATATGGCAACAAAGGCTGCATTATGTCCGAGCGGAATGTTTGGCTTCTTTGGACAGCGATTGTTACGGACCTCATCGCAAAGGCGTTGCTTTCTCGTCGTCTAAGAAAGCAGCTCCCGAAAGCTGTGCGGGGAATGAGCGCAATGCAATGGGAACATTTGTTTTGTTTCGGATCGTGAGGGGTAGCTGCTCTCCTTCTTGAACTGGGGCTGACAAGCGAGAGAATGATGAAGGACAGGATTTTCTGAACACCCTCCTGTGCTATCTTCGCATAACTTTGGATTTGCAAGGTTATCAGCAGGGGGCCGTGACTTCAGCGATGACCTCATTAAGTTGGCGTGGCCACGTCAGCACCTTTCCAGAGGCTGGAGCACTCATCATGTGTCAGGGCAGCGCTGGGCAGAGGGAGTCTTCCCATTGACACCTTCTCGGCCAAGGAGATTTGTCTCTTCTTATCTCCCGCGGAGAGAGGTCCCCAACTGGGAAAAAGAGGAGCTTGGTGTCTCGGAATGCAGTTCAGAGACAAGTTCAGGGACACCAGCTGACCGGAGAAGATTAAGCTAACAGTCTGTGAAAGTGAGGGAAATTATAAATGGGTGCCCCCACCCCGCACCTCCTGACAACACATTTACTTACAGCTGCTATAATTCGGGAATCGTTCCTATAATTTCAAACAAAACCTCGCAAGTTCCCCGCCTGACATCCCCCCCCCCCCGAGCAGGGGCTCTTTTTAACCCTCCTCGCAGGCAACGTGACGCGAGCAAAGTTGAATCCGTTTAATTTGCCCAAAATACAGTCTTTATTCTCTCAGGGTTGGGGTGGGATGACAAGGCACTCCCCAAAGGTCCTTTCCCCCCCTCTCCCCTTCCTTTTTTTTGAGCATGGAACAACAACAAAAAAAATATTGCTCATTTGCACCTATTATAGGTTGGACACTGGAAAGAAAAGGCCGCTCTTAAACAGCTGGAGTGCCGCGTGAAACGATGCCAGGCCTTCTTACCTTAGTGAGGATCTTGTTCCAAAAAGTGCTCTCTTTTTTTGTGAAAGCTATGTTTTGCAAGAAAAATGGCCCATTTAAGTGGCAGAAGCTGTGCATTCTCTTCTGGGGAAACAAAAGAGGGCTCAGCGTGGCACTGAGTCACGCATTGGGGTAAGGCTGGCTTTATGTCACTGCCACATATATTTTTCGGAGAGGAACGGGGAACAATGAGCCCCCTTCACCAGTCATAACCCTCCCCACCCTCCTCCTTTTTCCTATCACAAACAGGCACTGGGCATAAATATTAACTTCAGTTCAGCTGCTTTATGCTAGCTCCCCCCCCTTTTTTTGTCAAAAGCATAAATGCAATCACTCAGAATCATACAGAACACAATGTCCAGGAAGAGACATGGGGCTAACCTGACAGCATAAGCACCCCTAGCAATTGGCCTAGGCGGCAATATTTTTAGAGGCAGTGTTCAAATGGGGGAGAACCCCCATCCAGCTCCTTTGCAATATTGCAGAGAACATACCCTCCAATGTTTCACAGATGAGAACAAGATGCTCCTGCTTGTGTGACAGCCCCTCATGCTCTGTCTGAGCACCTGCTTCCCCACTTATGCATTGCTGCATGACTTTCTCCACAAACCGGGGTAGCTGGTGCCTGGTGGGACTGGCAGGGCAGAAGGGCAGGAGCCCGACAGTAGGTGGCGCCAGAGCCAACGGCAGGCAGATCCAACCCTTCCACCCTACTAAGTCCAACAAGGGCAACACTGGTCTGGTGTAGAGAACCCTACACAGCTTGGGGCCAGGATGCCTAACAGGCAATCTAATACAGTGGCACCTTGGGTTACAGACGCTTCAGGTTGCAGACTCCGCTAACCCAGAAATAGTACTTTGGGTTAAGAACTTTGCTTCAGGATGAGAACAGAAATCATGCAGCGGTGGCAGAGGGAGGTCCCATTAGCTTAAGTGGTGCTTCAGGTTAAGAACAGTTTCAGGTTATGAACAGACCTCCAGAATGAATTAAGTTCTTAACCTGAGGTACCACTGTATGCCCAAGCAATCTTTGCACTGATGCCATCTCATCAGAAGATCCAGTCCATATGATATAGGAAACGGGCCTTCAGTGTAGTGGCACCGAGCCTCTGGAGCTCTCTCCCACAGCACTCCATGATAGCTCAATCAGTAGAGCATGAGACTCTTGATCTCAGGGTCGTGGGTTTGATCCTGACATTGGGTGAAAGATTCCTGGATTGCAGTGGTTGGACTAGATGAATCTCGAGGTACCTTCCAACCCTACAATTCTATGGTTCTCTAGTATTCCATGACACACCAGACAGGCACCTTCTCTGTGGTCTTTCTGCATAATATTTCTTATAAAGTTTTCAATTTTACATTTCAAAATAAACATTTTACAAACTTTAAAATATCAAGTAACTTCCCTTCTTCTCCTTCCATGGTTCATTTCACATACCATGCATTCCTGCATATTTTACTGCAACCATTCAAATCAGTGTGTCACTTTCACATCAATCAAATATTATTTACACTGTTGAATTTGTTTTAATGCTGCCAGCATTTTCAGCTGTGTACAGTTATTTTCCACATACTCAATAAATGTTTTCTACTCTAAATATATGTTCTTCTTGCTCTCTTATTCTATGTGTTAGATCTGCAAGTTCTGCATGTTCTGTGCACTTAAGTTGCCCATCCTCTTTAGTCTCTATGGTCTTTCTGGGACTCACCGAAGACCTTCTGTTTCCAACAAGCCTTTCCCGTGAAGATTTCCCCCCGTTCCAGTTCGTTTCTGTGTTGGACTTGAATTTTTTTTTTTATATGTGAAACGATTTTAATTACTTTCATATCTGAAATTGTTTCATTGTGTCTTTATATGCAAACTTTTTTTCCATGTGCATTTATCATGAAATGAGATGCTTAACGGGAAGTGATTCATAATTGGTGCCTATGTTCTGCCTATGCTCAGAGGCAGTAATCCCCCGAATCCCAGTTGCTGGAAAATCACAGGTGGGGACAGTTGCCCTTGGGCTCAGGTCCTGCTTGCAGGCTTTGCATAAGCATCTGATTGGCCACTGTGAGAACAGGATGCTGGACCAGATGAACCACTGGCCTGATCCAGCAGGCCTCTTTCTTGTGCTCTGATGTAATAGAAGCACAATGTCTTTGCTATAACAAGCTGCAAAATGAGATGAGCGTAAATCATTTAATCTGAGAATCTTTGCTGGATATGCTTCATGAAAATTTGTGTGGCCCTTAACATTTTGCTAAGTACATTCCCCTACTCCGATTGGAGAGGGATTTTTATTTTTTTTAAGTGAGTATCAAAAATGAAAGATCCTGCACGGCCACTCTCAGGTTGACGCCTCATCTGAATATGAACTTGAGTTTTTAGGTTTTTCTGATGATCAAGGATATGAGGTTCAGACCTCCCCTCTCAGCAATCTGCCTCTGTCCCCCAAACGTTTCCAGCCTCACTTACTGGACAATTGAAAGGAGCTATTATTGCTACATAAGGGACGTGGGTGGCACTGTGGGTTAAACCACAGAGCCTAGGACTTGCCGATCAGAAGGTCGGTGGTTCGAATCCCCGCGACGGGGTGAGCTCCCATTGCTCGGTCCCTCCTCCTGCCAACCTAGCAGTTTGAAAGCATGTCCAAGTGCAAGTAGATAAATAGGTACCGCTCCGGCGGGAAGGTAAACGGCGTTTCTGTGCGCTGCTCTGGTTCGCCAGAAGCAGCTTAGTCATGCTGGCCACATAAGATGAGCGCTGCAACCCCAGAGTCGGTCACGACTGGATCTAATGGTCAGGGGTCCCTTTACCTTTTATTATTGCTACATTGTCTTCAGACTTACAGTTGCGGCTACCTACGGAGAAATTTGTTAAACCTAAGAAGGCTGCCCCTTCCTTATTGCGGAGAGCTCAGGTTGGTTTGGACATAGGGGATTCCCCTAACACATTCACCTTCATAGTTGATGACGAGAATGAGGATTTTCCCTTGCCTTCCTCCCCAACCCTTTCCCAACCCTTGCTGTGATTTACAAAAAAGGACCTTTTCTAGCCCTTTCTTCAGTCGTTAAACCTGATATTTTTATTAAACCACAATAACCCAAACATCCTCCCCTTTACGTCTCCCCTGCTGGGCAATGCCATGTTGAAACAGAAGCAGCCAGAAACAACCCGGAATCTTGCTGTAATTGGCACAAGTTGACTCTTCCTCTCTTCAACACACACCATGGAACTGAAGGCATAAACACATTAGCTTTGACATGCTTTGGTAAGAGAACAGGATGAAACCGCTTGGAGACATCCTCTTGGTGATGTTCTCATCTATGTTATAAACAGAACCCCAAATGAAACTCTACCTCTCCCAGCCTTGCAGAGAACACACACACACACACACACACACACACAGAGAGAGAGAGAGAGAGAGAGAGAGAGAGTTCCCAGAGTTAACTGATAATCAGCTAAATTAATTGATTCACCCTTGCAAACATCACTCTCTCTCTCCAAATTGCTATGTGTCTCTATCAACTTAAATTACAATCATCCTGATGGATTTTCATGACAAACCTAGACAGCATCTTAAAAAGTAGAGACATCACCTTGCCAACAAAGGTCCGTATAGTAAAAGCTATAGTTTTCCCAGTAGTGATGTATGAAAGTGAAAGCTGGACCATAAAGAAGGCTGATCGCCGAAGAATGGATGCTTTTGAATTATGGTGCTGGAGGAGACTCTTGAGAGTCCCATGGACTGCAAGAAGATCAAACCTCTCCATTCTGAAGGAAATCAGCCCTGAGTGCTCACTGGAAGGACAGATCGTGGAGCTGAGGCTCCAATACTTTGGCCACCTCATGAGAAGAGAAGACTCCCTGGAAAAGACCCTGATGTTGGGAAAGATGGAGGGCACAAGGAGAAGGGGACAACAGAGGACGAGATGGTTGGATAGTGTTCGCGAAGCTACCAGCATGAGTTTGACCAAATTGCGGGAGGCAGTGGAAGACAGAAGTGCCTGGCGTGCTCTGGTCCATGAGGTCACGAAGAGTCGGACACGACTAAACGACAACAACAAGCTGCAATGGGAGTCAATGATGATGGAAAACTGGGATATAAACACGAGTGATGTTTGGAACTCCTTGCTTATTGCTCTCAGGCAGGTGCCGTCGCTGTGTTTCTATAGATGCCTGCCGAAACCTTGTTTTTGTTTTAAATTTCAGCTTGCCTGCCGATATGTATATAATTCACCAAACGCAACCATCAATGCTTTTTCTTTCATCCAACCACTCAAAAGGGTGTGCATGGTTCCAGTAGATATGTTTCGACTGGATAAGAGGAGACCGAGAGGAGCTATGATAGCCATCTTCCAATATTCACAGGCCTGTCACAGGCCTGCTCCGGAGGGTAGGACTCAAACCAATGGATTCAAGTTACAAGAAAGGAGATTCTGACTAAATACCAGGAAGCACTTCATGGTGGTAAGAGCTGTTCTGACAGTGGAATGGACTCCTTTGGAAGGCGATGGACTCTCCTTCATCTGAAGTTTTTAAGCGGAGGTTGGGCAACCACCTGTCAGGGATGCCTTAGTGGAGATTCCTGCACTGCAGAGGGCTGGACTAGATGACCCTCAGTGCCCCTTCCAACTCTACAATTCTATGATTCTAACTGCCAGTTTATTGACATTTAATTCATGAAAAGGCAGGTGATTCTTTAGCTGGTTGAAAACCATGATTTAAAGCATTTTAGTTCATGCATTCTGTACAAGGACGTATTGTTTTCAAGATGCACTGCTCCTTTGCATTCAGCAGGGACAATATAATCTAAAAGAGCACATCAGAGAGCAGATGCTGAATTAGTTCCTCGTTTTTTGGTTAAACCTGTGGGGTTTACACACAGACACTCAGACTCTCTCCACATGTAGGTTTTAAACATGGTGTGCAATTTATGGGAAAGGGGAGAACAGATGCCCCACTCAGTCTAGGTCACATTCACACATGGTCGCTCATAAATCCCTTCAACTCAACTCACACACTAAGCTGCAATTCCATAAAAAATCCACACTTCCATACTATTTTAAATGTAGCTCCAAATGTATGGAGATACACTTGTTGAACCAGGAACTGCAACAGAACATCTAGGGGTTGCAAATAATAGTGAGAAGCCTAAGATCTAGGAGATGAGGATCAAGTCAACCAGTGCTGATGTTCATAAAGACTTTATTCTTCAGGCATTCCCTCCTAAGAGAGGGTAGACATCTGTTTGTCCCCCACTTGTCTTGCTTTCCTGAACATGCATTCTGATTCTCATTCAATTTTTATTTTATTTTATTGTTTGTTTTGTCCGTGTGCACGCACACACAGAGAGACTTAAATGAGTGCAGGAGCTGCATAGGTTTTGGACGTCAACAAGAAAGCTACAATACCTGCTCATATCATGTTTCAATGATATCTCTAAGTCCTTCCTCAATAATATTGCTGCTGTTGTTTAATGAATCCCTTTTCACATAAACCTCAGGGCAATTTACAATCTTCTTGAATTGTCATATGTGTTATATATTTCCTACCCACCCCTTCAAGATTCATCATGATACTGAGGAAAATTAATGTTGTCCTCCAGCTGTTCAGAGGTATAATAGCTCTACAAAAATGCAAAATAATAGAGGGGAGGATGGGTTTCCCCTCCCTCTCCTTCTACCCTTAGTGTTAGCCCAACACTCTTCCTGAAATGCTAGTTTTCCACATGCAAGACATTTTGTGTTTCTTTTACAAGAGGCAATATCCCAACATTGAATCCTTGCTCTCAGAGATTGAGGGGGCATGGCCCATCAATACATTCAAGTGCTGCTGCCCGTGGTGCGGCTTCATCTCTGATGACTCATGACAGATACAAGTCATCCCTCGATATTACAGTACGAAGGGCACTCCAAGGCATTTTGTCCACTCACTTTTTGGAAGGCACCTACATGAGGCTGTCACCAAATTGCTATTGCTCTGCTTCTCTGGAGAGCTCAGAAAACTCTACCTTTGGAGAAGGAGGTACAGCATCAGTACAGGGGCAGCTCTAGGTGTGTGGAGGCACACAGAATGCCCACCATCAGTTTGACAGGCCCTCCAAGGTAGTTTGCATGGGGCAGAGAATATAATTCCCATTTCCCTTCCATCTCCTTTCCACCCCTTTGTCCTCTTCAAGTTCACTTTCCAGGAACAGGCAGGTGTCTTGGACCTCTCTGTGAATGACAGTGTCAAGACCCTGGAGTCAGATTCCTATTCACCTGGGGACAAGATTAGGGATGCAGAGTGGAAGATGGAGTTGGCCTGAGGTAAAAGTCCCAGAAACGTCTAACCAACCGTAAGCATTTTATTTTTATTTTTCAGATTTGGCATTGCCTTCCTCTGCCTCAGAAAGCTCCAGATCGGAAGCCCAACTGCAATCAGAGTCGCCCCCACTCTGCCACAATACAGTATATGACTGCTAAAGCAGGCTAGGGCCTCTTTAAATGAAGAGGATCATCTCAGGAAGTGGGGAGCTGGCTACTGAGATGGAGCTCCCATTTAGGGGTCCGTCTTGAGGCTGGCTGCTGCTGAAGCAACATCTGAGCCCTGCTCTCCTTGAGTATTCAGCCTGAGCCCTGAATGGAGCTGTCCAGGGTACTGTTGCCTCAGCTCAGGTAGAACCCAACTTTTTCGGGGGTGGTTTAAAAATGTAGGCACTACTATAAAATGAGCTACTATGGAGCACTGTCCACAGATATATGCACACAATTATGCATCCTGAATTGCGGGGAATCTGGTGCAAACCTGCATGTTCCATAGTAGTAGTAGTAGTAGTAATAATAATAATAATAATAATAATAATAATAATAATAATAATAATAATAATAATAATAATAATAATAATTCATTATTTATACCCCGCCCATCTAATTGGGCTTCCCCAGCCACTCTGGGCGGCTTCCAACAAAATATTAAAATACAGTAATGCATCAAACATTAAAAGCTTCCCTAAATAGGGCTGCCTTCAGATGTCTTCTAAAAGTCTGGTAGTTGTTCTCTTTGACATCTGATGGGAGGGTGTTCCATGTAACTTGGCTTCTCGCAGTGAGGGAACCGCCAGAAGGCCCTCAGTGCTGGACCTCATTGGAACGATGGGGGTGGAGACGCTCCTTCAGATATACTGGACCGAGGCCACATTAATAGCCCCCAGTCTGGAAGCATCATAAGCAGTGGAGGAGTGTCGATTAGGGCAAGAGAGGCATTGCCCTCTCAACCTCAGCCTTTCTACCAGTTACCTGCCTGCCTTCTTAATTCCAACTAACCTAGGGGGTAGCACTGCCTATCAGTTTCATCCTCCTTAGCCCCACTGTTGCACCGGAAGAACTTGGACGGGAACAGTACGTGGACAGAACTAGTTGACTCTGCTTGTCATTGGCTCTGGCACCACCTACTGTTGGCCTCCCTGCCTGCTGCTCCACCAGTCGCAATGGGCACCAGCCACCACAGACTCAACACTGCTGGAAGTCAGCCAAGCTTCTCAGCAAAGACTCCAGTCCTTTTCGGCTGTATCTGTCCCCGTGATCAAAATCACAGAAATAGAAAACGGGAAGATGATCCCGAAGAGTTCTAAACTATGGGGGAGAGTACGTATATAGAGCAGACACCTCACTTCAGTGCTTTGGCTCCAAGCATAGATGGTGGAGGCATCAGGAGACACAGTTCTGGGGCTGGGGCCAGTCAGCACGACCCCATTCTGCACAATTAAAATCTGTAAGGTCAGGATGAATGAAGGGGATATCATTGCCCAGGATGAAACTAGGAAGCTGCCTTAATCTGAGTCGCACCATCAGTTCACCTAGCTTAGCGCTGTCCACACTGACTGGCAGCAGTGGGGTTTCAGGCAGCCCTACCTGGAGATGCCAGTGATTGAATTGAGACCTTCTGCATGCAAAGCAGCCGTTCCACCACTGAGCTACAACCCTTAAAGTGAGCATTTATTTCTCTCGGTGCAGTGAGATGAGCATGTGTGAATCTTCACCTCTAATAAGAATAACAGTAATGATAATATTAGGTTCCCGTTTGCTAGCCACACTTGCATTTGTTCTCCCAGCTGCTCGGGGAGTTTCTGCTTCTTTATCTGATGACATCCCTCAGGCTATTAATTTCATAAAAAGATCATTGTTCTTCCAGATGATCTTTACAGAAACATGTCCCTGGAGGACGGAAACATTTAGTTAATAATTTAACACTGCGCTGTCTGCAGATTTCTCTCTCCTTCCACCCCCCCAACCCAAAATGCGATCGATGAGGCAAACAATTGGTTTATTGAATCTCCCGCAGGCTTTTTTTATTTTCCAAAGACACCAAAAGAGAATGTAAAAAGGATAACTGCTCTTGGAAAATATATACATACACCTACATACGTACACGCACATAAATCAATGCAAGTTGCCAAAAATAATTGTTTTATTTTCTAAGGGAACGTTCAAGACACTATCGGATGCGATGACCCATAACACTGGTTTCTGAAGAGTGTGGGGGGCAGCTCGGCATTTATTGACACTTCGCTTCCAGCCTCTGAGGGTTTTTTCTTCTTTCTTTTAATGCTGTTTGCAAGTGAAATGCTTATAGCTCATGATTCCATTTTAAAACTTCTGTATTATTTGTAGATGATGGCTGGGAAAAGGTTGGCCATCCCCACAGAATTAACAATGAATCCCAGAAAACTCTACGGACTGATGGGAGAGGTCCAGCTGCCCTGGGAAGCACCAGGAGGTCTGCCACTAATGACAAGCTAAGTTACACTCTGAGCAGAAAATTAATTAATTAAATTAATTAATTAATTAAATTTCATAACATTTGTACACCTCTTAACCTAAGTTAGTCATGCCCATTAAGTTCAATGGTTCTACTCTCAGCAAGACACGGGGTACTCTCTCATCCTCTCTCATCTATCTATCTATCTATCTATCTATCTATCTATCATCTATCTATCATCTATCTATCATCTATCTATCATCTATCTATCTCTATCTATCTATCTATCTATCTATCTATCATCTATCTATCTATATCTATCTATCTATCTATCTATCTATCTATCTATCTATCTATCTATCATCTATCAATCTATCATCTATCTATCATCTATCTATCTATATCATCTATCTATCATCTATCTATATCTCTATCTATCTATCATCTATCTATCTATCTATCTATCTATCTATCTATCTAATCTATCATCTATCTTTCTATCTATCTATCTATCTATCTATCTATCTATCTATCTATCATCTATCTATCATCTATTTATTTTCTAATAACAATATTATTATAGGCTTGGAGAACTGACTGCTTTTAAGGAAAGGGCTTTTAACAGTGCTGCATTTATTAGCTGTTTTCATGCCATCGTAGGTTTATTACTTCACACACACACAAACACAGCTTTTTTCTATAAAAAAATATTTAGGGGTACTCTCATTTTCCTACTCATATTGAAATATTGCTCCTCAACGAGGCCAAACTCATTGTTTTAATTTCTGTGGATCGCCTTGAGTCCCAATTCTGAGAGAATGGTGGGACATAAATAAGTATTACTGATATTACCATTACTACTACTACTAGTACTACTACTACTACTACCCATAACATGGTTCTCTGACTGATGTGCAACAGAAGTTTAAAACAAATGGCAAACATCTAAAATAATAATAATGCAATTAAAAATATCTTCAATAAAATCTGAACATACTTAAAAAAAAACCCTGCAACAACACTCAAATTCATTTAAATCACACTGAGAGTTCAACAGTCACAATAACCAACCATTTCTATCCTGACTCTAATCTACAGAGCAAGGGGACTATTCAATTAACCTACCGCAATGTGGCTGCTTAGAAATGTACAAAGTGGTCTTCGAGAAAATAGTCAGGGCTTGGTAGTTAGGTCTTTGGACCATCTCGCTCAGTAATTTCTATTCTGGCCGATAGCATCTCTCTTCCCAGCCCTTCCTAGAGGTGCTGGGGATTGAACCTGCGACCCTCTCCATTCAAAGCAGGTCCTCTACCACTCAGCCACACCCCTTCCCTTAAGACAGGGGTTGGCAAACTACGGCCCAGGGACCAGATGTGGCCCACCAGGCTCGTAAATCCGGCCTGTGAACCCTGCCACCCGCTCGGTCAATCCCCGCGCTGAGCTAAACTGGTGTGGTGCGGCGTTTCCTTGAAAAGAAGCCGCGGACGCCTCGCTGCGTGGGGGACTGACTTCTGCGACACTGGCACGGCTTTGGATTAGCTGCGGGAAGCTCCCGCAGCCAATCCGAAGCTGTGGATGCCTCTGGGCGGGTGGGGATGCCGGCGTGGGCTCAGATTGGCTACAGAAAGTTCCTTCAGCCAATCAGAAGCCTTGCCGTTCATGCACTAGGGTAAACCTGGCATGGCCATGGATGGAGAGGTTAGTGGGTGGGTGGCAGGTCTGGGCGGCACCATGGGCATCGTGACGGGTGCGTCGCAGGGTTTCAGCCAGAGTTTAGCGCACCTGCTGGCCCCGTGCCTGGCGCCCAGCTTGGTGCTGCTGCTGGTGGTGTGCTCGGCGGCTGTGCTGGAGAAGTTGGAGGGCGAGCTGTGCACCACCTGCCTGGCGCTCTGCATGCGCGGCCTGCCCACTGACCTGGCCTCGGATGATGGGCCACAGCACATGGTGCATGCCACCTGGGAGCTCCGCAGGTATGGGCCAATGGAGTGGCTGCTGCTCATCCACAATGCCAGCGAGCAAGCGGCACTCTCCACATGCTCCTGAGCACGTGGAGAGTGCGTTCCTTCTCCAGGTCTGGAGGCAGTTCCTCCTGCAATGATCTGGGAAGGCATCAAAGTGCTCAGACCAAAGTTTGGAAACCTGTGGCCTTCCAGATATTACTGAATTACAACTCCAAACAGCTCTTTGTTGGCTTTGCTAGCTGGCCTGTTGAGAGCTGGAGGTTCAACAACATCTGGAGGACCACAAACTCTTTGCCATTGGTCTACTTTTTTAAAATGCACATTGGTCATTTAGGGCCCATTCTTGGACGCTTGAAGGTGACTATGGGGTTGCGGTGCTCATCCTACTTTCAGGCCGAGGGAGCTGGCATTTGTCCACAGACAGCGTTCTGGGTCATGTGGCCAGCATGACTAAACTGCTTCTGGCACAATGGGACACCATGATGGAAACCAGAGTGCACGGAAACACCGTTTACCTTCCCGCCGGAGCAGTACCTATTTATCTACTTGCATTGGCATGCTTTCAAAACTGCTAGGTTGGCAGGAGCTGGGACAGAGCAACGGGAGCTCACCCCGTCATGGGGATTCGAACCGCCAACCTTCCGATCACTTTTACCTTACTAGGTATGTGTGAAACCTGTCCCCAAAATCCAGTATAGTTTCCAACTCCTTGGAGATTGCTTTTACCTTGACAAGGGACTCCCTTCAAAAATGTCAAAATTCAGGAGCAACTCTAGTTCCATGTCGTATCAGCTTTATACTTGTAGGAGATTTAGAATAATGGAATTGCAGAGTTGGGGGTGAACCCAAGGGTCATCTAGTCTGACCACCTACAATGCAGGAATCACAGCTAAAGAATCCCTGGCAGATGGCTCTGAAACATCCATTTAAAGGAGGTTTTCCCAAGGCTGGTGTGAAGCCTAGATTAAGTACTGACACCCACATTCCACACATGCATGCATTAACACCCCCTCCCCCCACTAAAAAAAAAGATTGCTCTTCTCGAGCAGGGGTCGCCAACGCATTGCCCGTGGGCACCAGCGATACCACTAGTTAGGCTACCACGTCGGTGGCGCTGTGGGTTAAACCACAGAGCCTAGGACTTGCCGATCAGAAGGTCGGCAGTTCGAATCCCTGTGACGGGGTGAGCTCCCGTTGCTCGGTCCCTGCTCCTGCCAACCTAGCAGTTCAAAAGCACATCAAAGTGCAAGTAGATAAATAGGTACCACTCCGGCGGGAAGGTAAACGGTGTTTCCGTGCGCTGCTCTGGTTCGCCAGAAGCAGCTTAGTCCTGCTGGCCACATTACCCGGAAGCTGTACACTGGCTCCCTCGGCCAATAAAGTGAGATGAGCGCCGCAACCCCAGAGTCGGTCATGACTGGACCTAATGGTCAGGGGTCCCTTTACCTTTACCTTTAAGAGCTAAAGCCCTCCTAAACTGTCTTGCATGATCAACATATGAAACGAACTTCAGAACGTAATAGAATATGACACTTCACTCTCATATTGCTTTCAAAACAATTTTTTAAAAAATGAAAATAATAATAATTAAAAAAAAACCTCCATTCTGATTGTGGCATAGTCTCACTCTGAGTGACGATCTGCTGCATCATTTGCTCACTCCTGCCTTTTTGAACAGCACACAAATCATCCCAGGGCTAAAGGATGTGAGCAGCACCACTCAATCTGACACACACACACACACACACACACACACACACACACACGGCATCCCAAGCACAACAACCTCTTGCTATTGCTCTTTTTTAAAGACAACTTCTTTAATTCCACCGTTCCTGGCCAGGCTGCTGCATTAATGATTGAGGCATTGCGTTACACACCTGATCACATTCAGCCAAAGCACCACAGCACATTTTCTGATGCGTCGCAGCCTCTGAATAATTTAATCGCCTGAGCTGTGGACTGAAATTTATTAATGGTGTTGCCGTTGCAACCTTTGTGTTTATTTATGCAGGGTACAATCCAGCCAGAGTTAAGCACCTTAAAGCCCGATGTTTCGTTTCAAAGGGTGGGGGTGGGGATGGAAAGAGAGAAAGATGTGCAGACAATCTAGCTTTTTCCCGTTGTTGCATTTGTATTCAAACTTTTGCCCAGGGAGCATAAAATAGGGGGCATGGGTCCTTGCTTGCCCAGTGTCCATATCCTCAACAACCCTGTGAGGTAGGTGAGGATGAGAGAATGACTGGTCAAGTGTGGATTTGAACCCAGGTCTCCCACATCCACGTCCAACACACTAACCACTGCAACACTTGAGCCACTACCTTTCTGTTTTTAAGCACAGCTGGTACCAGTGATAAGCAGGGTTGGGGAGTTCCTAGGAATTCAACATGTTCGGTGTACAAAAGAGCAAAAGTGCCCAATAGGTGTTTAAAAGGCCTCAGAGAATGGAATGGTATTCAAGGATAGACAGACGGACAGAGAGAGAGAGAGACAGACAGAGAGACATATATACACAAACTGCTCTCCAATTTCCAGAACGATATATTGAATTTTGCTCCCACCCTGAATATACACCCAAGTCTCCGTGAAAATAGCCAGAATTTGCTGGTTGTGATATCAAGGGACTTTCCCCTTCTCTCTTTTTCTTTTTGCACAATTAAATGTCAACCTGTTCATCAAGCTTTCATCCTAATTTGTTTATGGTAATATCAGATGATGTTGACTATTCATTGAGCATTCACACTGACCTGTTTTCTGGGAAGTTAGATGATGTGGCATTAAGCAAGTGTTGTCTCACACTTTCTAGAAAACTGTTTGCAAAAGCAGCTTCGTAGCTCAAGAGTGCCAAAATCAACGTGCATTGCACTACCTGGAAATAACCCCAGCAAGGCAGGGCCCAATCTGAATGAAACACAGGGCCTTCTTAAACTATCAATTCTCACCTGTTGCTCTACGTTGCTATAAGTTAGAATTCATATATATAATGGGTAAAAATGTAAGTCATATAGCAGCTTTATATGGCAAGAAAAGAACACCATGGAAGGTGTTCAGCACCTCTCATGCTTCATTCTAAATCATAGTTGTGGTGTCCCCTGCAAGCATGTGGTGTCCCCATGGCTTCGTACCCAGTTGTGCTGGTGCTGACCTTTAAAGCTCTAAACGGCCTCAGTCCAGTATACCTGAAGGAGCGTCTCCACCCCCATCGTTCAGCCCAGACACTGAGGTCCAGCGCCGAGGGCCTTCTGGCAGTTCCCTCACTGCAAGAAGTGAGGTTACAGGGAACCAGGCAGAGGGCCTTCTCGGTAGTGGCGCCCACCCTGTGGAACACCCTACCACCAGATTTCAAGGAAATAAACAACTACAGTGGTACCTCGGGTTAAGTTCTGAATTCGTTCTGGAGGTCCGTACTTAACCTGAAATTGTTCTTAACCTAAAGCACCACTTTAGCTAATGGGGCCTCCTGCTGCTGCCACACCGCCGGAGCATGATTTCTGTTCTCATCCTGAAGCAAAGTTCTTAACCTGAAGCACTATTTCTGGGTTAGCGGGGTCTGTAACCTGAAGCGGATGTAACCTGAAGCGGATGTAACCCGAGGCACCACTGTACCTGACTTTTAGAAGACATCTGAAGACAGCCCTGTTTAGGGAAGTTTTTAATGTTTGATTTTTTGTCGCATTCTTGTTGTTGTTGTTGTTGTTGTTGTTGTTGTTGTTGTTATTATTATTATTATTATTATTATTATTATTATTATTATCTTGGGAGCTGCCCAGAGTGGCTGGGGAATCCCAGCCAGATGAGCGGGGTATAAATGAATGAATGAATAAATCATCATCCTCATCATCACCATCATCATGCTTCCCTACACCCGCCTCTCCCCCATTCCTCAAAGTTTAGGAAGCATCTCTAGGTGAGGAGCATACAACCCTCACCCCAGATAGGCACATTTAAAGCACATGACATCCCCAAAGAATGCTGGGATATGTAGTTTGTTAAGGGTGCTGGGAATTGCAGCTGCGTGTGTGTGTTGGGGGGAGGGTTAAACTACAGTTCCTAGGATTATTATTTCATTTTGGGGGGTGGAATCCATGTGCTTTAAAGGCAGCTTTAATGTAAGGCGCATTTGCAGCCCCCGACCAGCAAAGGACAGTGCGCTCAGGAAGCACAGGCTGCCAACTTTGACTATCTTGATGTGCGAGAGCTGCCTTTCTCGCTGGGGAAGGGAGCGCTGAACGTTCAAGGGGTTCATTTATGCAAAAAGGAAAACAAGGGGCAGCCACATGAAAGCCTGTTTGGGCTCCGTTTCCAAGGCAAAAACTGAGAGAGGCTTCAGTGTGCGTCGGCGGTCTGAGCCAGCAGCGAAGCAAATGACCCACAGAAGGTGAACCTGATGGCCGGTATAAGGGCCTTTTTATATGCTTTTGGCTTGGCTTCCCGGCTGCCAGCGATATAATGTAACATAGCCGCGCTCCTCGCAGAAATAATAATAAACTCTCACCAAAAACAAAAAAGGATATTTGGTTATGATACATCCCTCAGGTATATGGGGGTCTAAAACCAGAGACTGCATTAATGGTCTGTATTAGGGATTCTTTGGCCGTGGTCCATGGAGCAGTCAGCCCCACTGAAAGCAGCAGGATCAAGGATTTATTTACTTAATTCGGGGTGTGTGTGTGGCGGGGGGGGGGGGGACAACCTCGGTTCTCCTTACAAAGCTCAAAGCAGCTTACATTATCACTTTGACATGAAACTAGGAGACTAAAAAAGCATTTCCTTTTTAAAACACACACACACACACACACACAAAATAAAACACCACTCAATACATTCACTTAAAGCCTGCAGATTGTTATTTTTTTAAAGCATTTTCATTCAACATTGTTTGAAGGCAGCCAGATAAGACCAGATAGGATCTATAAGGAAAGAAATCAACCTCAGAGAAGGCCCAGCTGCATGGCTCAGTCCTTGCTGAGGTGGGCTGTACCACTTTATATTACGCTATCTCAATGGAGTGAAAGCTCTTTCCCACACACACCCCACTTGCAGAAAAAAATGGAATCTTCTTCCTGACATTCTAGCCTTCTATATGCAGGGAGTATGTACAGTGGTGCCTCGCAAGACGAAATTAATCCGTTCTGCGAGTCTCTTCGTCTTGCGGTTTTTTCGTCTTGCGAAGCACGGCTATTAGCGGCTTAGCGGCTATTAACGGCTTAGCGGCTTTAAGAAAAAGGAAACAAACCCGCAAGAACTCGCAAGGCGTTTCGTCTTGCGAAGCAAGCCCATAGGGAAATTCGTCTCGCGAAGCACCTCAAAAAACAAAAAACCCTTTCGTCTAGCGGGTTTTTCGTCTTGTGAGGCATTCGTCTTGCGGGGCACCACTGTACTGTTGTCCCCTTGGCGTTCAGTCATGTTATTATCACCAATATATTCAGTTTTACGCCCCTAAACTATATATTTGTGTGTTAGTTGGAGAACTGCATCACAAAAGCTGCATAAGTGAGGATTTTGAAGGATGACTGTACTTTGTTTCTCATATTGTCCAGAAAGTCCAAATTTGATAGAGTTGGCTTTTAATGCAATCAAATTTATCCCCCATATTGACATCCAATTTGCATGTTTGCATTGTTCTGCCTTTCGTGGAGGGGAGTTCATTTTTTAATGTACATTTTAATGCACGTTTATTTATTTCATAAAACCTATACACTGCTTGATTGTAAAAAAACGCACACAATAAAATCGAGAAAAATCCACAACCATACTTTAAAACATACAAAAGTTAAAAATAGATTAAAATTAGATTTAGTCTGCCTCTGCTGCCCAGGAGCAGAAAAGGAAGCACCGAATCTCTCACACTGAAGATGCAAAATCCCAAAAATGCACCTTCAGATGCAAAGCAGGCATTTTGAGTTTAACTCCACTAAACATATCCAGTACATTAAAACTGCAGTATCCGCATTAAAATATGGGAGATGTTGAACATAGGGATGTCTCATATCTACACATAGCCATGAAATACATTGGCTGTTGTTGGCCATATCACTTGAGCTCCTAAGAGGTTGGCTGATGTTGAGCCAGACCATTGGTCCACCAAATTCAGCACTGACTGGAAGCAATTCACAAAACATCTTTCCTAGTTCTACACAGAGATGCTGGTGCTTCAGAACTTTTGCAAGCAAGGCCATGACCCTTCACAAACCTACCTACTCCACAGGGCTGCTTAATCCAAAGCACATGTACTCAGAAGAAAACCTGCCCCCCACAAAAGAAATCAATGGGGCTTGCGCCTAGTAAAAATACCTAGGATTGCAGCCAGTGATGATAAAGTATTAACTCCATATATGGACCTGATGGAAGGATGGCATACAAAAGCAATGACTACCTTTGGCGCCTTCCTTCTTTTATTTCCAACGTTTTGATTCCGAGATCAGCTTGTTGAATGCCTTGTCTGAGCTAGCCCCACTGAAGCGGGATGGATATATAAGAGGGCCGAACTGCAGTAATTTGGTGGATTGTTTTGAGGTAGGTAGATAGAAAGGTAGACAGACAGACAGGCTGGAAAAGAGGGGGAGAGTCTGGGCCAGTTGCCATTTTGTTTACAGGCCTAATTGAAGGTACTCGTGTTACGTGTTGAAAGCCCTAAACAGACCAGGTCCCAAATATCTGAGAGATGACCTCCTTCTGTGCTGCCCCACTCAGCTGCTGAGATTGGCACAGGAGCACCTCCCCGTAGTTCCCCTGCCCTCAAAGGTTCAGATGTGGGGGGCAGCCCAAGGGCATCCCTATTTTGGAGAAGCCATCCTGGTTTCTGATTTGATCCCGGAATGTCCACTTTTCCTTAGAATGTCCCTATTTTCATTGGAGAAATGTTGGAGGGTATGGAGTTATTGCAACCCCTGAGCTGTCTGAAGGCAATCCTGTATAAGGAAGGTTTATTTTTAATGTTTAATGATTCATTATGTTTTTCTATATGTTGGAAGCTGCCCGGAGTGGCTAGGACAACCCTGTAAGGTGTGTCGGGTATAAATAGTAAAATTATCATTATGGAATGGGACATCTGAGAAATGTTGGAGGGTATGCAATCATCAAAATCAATAAGCAGTTGAGAATGGACATTTCTGCAAATTTCAGTTTCTCTCCCTGTTCTGTGTAATTCAGCTCTACATATTCCTATATCAGTTTACATTAAAACAAAACAGCAGAAAAGCCCCCGTGAAAACCCACCAGCACTCTAAAACAAATTTCTCCTAATGCAGCATACATGTATTTGCATGCAATTTGGGCTAATATGCCCATTTCAGCAGAGCAATTCCCCCACCCATATTAAAAATGTATGCACCTTGTTTTCACTAATATATTCATTCGTATCCACATGTCGCTCATGTACGTGCATTTTTTTGTACACATAGCTTGACTGGAGAACCGCACTGCAAAATTCAGAAAAGTGCAAATTCCAAAGGATGGTTGTGTTTTGGTTCGTGCATCGCTTCAGAAAGTGCAAATAAGGTAGCGAGAATGGAAGCAAATTTATCTGCCATCCCTATAAGCAGTTTACATAAGATATACGTCGTTAAAATTATTGAAAAACCAGATTTTAAAAGCAAGCGAACCTATTTCCCCACAACACGCACACCCTTATCCATGCTACCGAGCTGTGGGAACAAGGATCCCACCCCCCACCCGGCACTGTAAGAAAGGAATGTGAATTTGAGTCCACCCCAATGAATGGAAGGTGTGCTTGCGAAGAGTTCATGAGATTGGGCCTCCAGCGAGCGCATTGTCTAAAGACAACTCCTAAGGTTTCGTACCATTGAAAGGACAGATGCCGTAATGAGAGCCGCGGAAGATTTGGCTTGGCCGTTTCGTGCAGGTGAATACCTGTACCCCCCCACCTACCCACCCCCATTGTATCTGGTGGCTTCCGGAGGTAATCAAAACAAGCATTCAGATAAGGGAGGTGGGATCTTCTCAGCTTATTCTCTGTTGCAGCTTTGCGTTTTCCAGGGGAGTTGTGTTGTGTTGTCAGCAACTCCTTCCATGAAATACCAAGGAGAAATGGGAGATTCCAGCTTTGGGGGAATTTGTGGGAAACGCTTTCGAAATTTACCGAACTGTCGCATTATGACTATACAGTGGTACCTTGGGTTACATATGCTTCAGGTTACAGACACTTCAGGTTACAGACTCTGCTAACCCAGAAATATTACCTCAGGTTAAGAACTTTGCTTCAGGATGAGAACAGAAATCATGCTCCGGCGGTGCGGCAGCAGCGGGAGGCCCCATTAGCTAAAGTGGTGCTTCAGGTTAAGAACAGTTTCAGGTTAAGTACGGACTCCAGAACGAATTAAGTACTTAACCTGAGGTACCACTGTACCTTCTTTCCTGTCACCCCAAAGAACACATTAATGGAAGTTATCAGTTATTCTGTTCTGTGGCTCATGTTTGCCTTTTAAGTGCCCTGTTTTCAGTCTAGGGCAACTGACAGACCTTTCCAGGCAGTAGATTGCAGTTAGGGAACCTGTGGCTCTTCCGACTTTGCCAGATTACAACCCCCATCATCCCTGACCATTGGCCATGCTTACTGGTGATGATGGAAGTTGACTCACCTTGCCTCATGGGCGAGCTCTCCCCGAATACCTTAAATAGCCACAACCACAAACTTTTCACAGTAGCAGATTGGTGTGATACGGTAATTGCTGAGGTCATTGCATTAACACCCACAGTTGGGCAGGAAACCATTTGCAAAGAAACCGTCATGGAGAGCACAGGTATCATGGCATCAGTCAGCTAATTAATACTTGCCATGTGACAAAAGTTCTTTGTCTCTGTTCAAAGCACCAGTGGTGGCATTTTCTGAAGGAGTCGTGCTGGCCTCGGAGATTTGTTGCATCCGAAGGAAGAAGTCGGAATGGATACTCCCCCCGCGCCCCATTCTGGGGTAGCTTCCTTTTTTAAATAAAAAAATGAAGTGCCTTAGAGAGGTAGAGGTTGTAGACAAAGGGAGAAACGCTCTCCCTCACAGTCATGCCACCACTTGGTGGGCTATGCAGGCCTCATCAAAAGGTAGACTGGGATTGGCTGGTAGATCTCAATATTTGGTTCTCTAGTTGTTCTTTGGACTACAACTCCCATCATTCCTAGCTAGAAGTCCCAGTGGCCAGGGATGATGGGAGTTGTAGTCCAAAAACAGCTGGAGAACCATGTTTGAGGAACCCCGGTCCAGCAAATAGGGATGGCATTTGAGAGGTCTGTTGCATTTGAAGCAACATTGGACAAAACCAGATTAGCAACAGACTCTGTAAATTGGGGAAGCAACCCAAACTGGTGCCTGTATCCACCTATGGGGGTTTCCTCTTTTTTTTGAGGGGGGAGTACAGTATGTGCACATGCTTTTGCGTGCACACATCCTAGGTAAAGGTAAAGGGACTCCTGACCATTAGGTCCAGTCGTGACCGACTCTGGGGTTGCGGCGCTCATCTCGCTTTATTGGCCGAGGGAGCCAGCGTACAGCTTCCGGGTCATGTGGCCAGCATGACTAAGCCGCTTCTGATGAATGAGAGCAGTGCACAGAAACACCGTTTACCTTCCCGCCAGAGCGGTACCTATTTATCTACTTGCACTTTGAGGTGCTTTCGAACTGCTAGGTTGGCAGGAGCAGGGACCGAGCAACGGGAGCTCACCCCATCACGGGGATTCGAACCGCTCACCTTCTGATCGGCAAGCCCTAGGCTCTGTGGTTTAACCCACAGCTGAGGTTCTCAGAATGCTTTGGACGCCACCCGATCCTACTCTGCCGACTCTGTTGCAGCAGCCTCAGCATGGATGCCGTCACAGCGGCCCTGTTCAAAGGAGGCATAACATTGTAAAGCTGCAGACTGCTATTTTGAAGATTCTTTCCTCTTCCTCCAGAGGCTCAGAAAGCCATAGAGATAGACCAGTAGCCGGCCCTACTGCTATGTAATTAAGGAAGTTCAGCAGCGCAAACATTTCCTCCCGTCTCCAATTACATTTAACAGCCCCACATGTGCTTCAAGCCCGGCACATCCCAGCAGTGTGGAACTCGTCCCCCCGCCGCGATCTTGGGCTGGCCCAAGCTGACCATTTTATGAGAGATTTGTTCGCAATAAATCCCCATCTTGCTTGCTGGTGGTATATCAAGGAGTAGCTTAAAAGCTGTAAAAAAAAGGAGGGGAAAGCCGAGGGGGAGCAGGAATGAAACGTAAGAGCAAGTTATGAGACAAACTTTATGGGCAAGATTTGACAGCTGCTCCTCCAAAGACTGGTGGAAAAGGAAAAGGGGAAGGGAGAAAGAAAGAAATAAAAAAAGACTCCATGCCAAATGTGTTTTATTGCCTCATTGAAAGAGTTGCTTCAACAACAGCAAAAAGGAAAGAGCATATATATTAAAAACGATGTTGCAATTTCATTGAAACCAAGGTACTAGCATCTCTGGACCAGTTCCAAAACAGCCATTTTTTTGTGGTTTTGCAAGTGGAAGCTATCTAGGAGGCTATCTGTACGTTGCTGTCAGGAAGAAAATAATGCATATTCTGTTCTTTTTTCTTTCTTTTTTTCTTTTTTAAGAGAAAAGCCATGTCCTCACTGAGTAAACACCAGCAGCCACTATATAGCTGAGTCTGTGGACAGTGATGGGCTTAGAGTCCCCATGAGGAACTGAGAACATTTAGCATAGGAAATTATTACAATTGTTTTCCTTCGGTATTTCTCTCATTTTAACTTTATTATACCACACTTCTTTATTTTATTCACTTATTCAGAATGGGCAACCTTCTTTAGCATGTGAGGGCCACATGAGGTGATGGATGGGCAGTTGGGAGCCACAGGCCAGGATGTGACAGCATCTATGGGGAAAGGCGGGTGGTTACTTTCCTGGATAAACACTAACCTCCAAATTGTCATTCATATATATATATATATATATATATATATATATATATATATATATAGTTTAACTTTCCAGCATCTGCAGAACCCGAGAAATGAAGCAAAATGCACGGGCACTAGTCTCCGCATTTGTCCAGACGCTAGCCTGCTCCCACTTTTCAATTTTGCATGTATGCTTGTTTATTGATTTGGAATATTTGACTCTCAGTTCCTGTGGATGCCCGTGGTAACAGAGCTACTGAAGATACAGCTTTCTATGTGTGCATTTCTGTTTCTGGATCCCCACCACAACCCAGAAGATTTATCTGACACAGTCTATGTTGCTTTGCCATAAGCACTTGATAGGTAGTGTGTTTTAACTGGGTTTGTTTTTTTGGTTGCCATTATTATTATTATAATTACCAACGATACAGAGTGGCAGATGAAAATGGTTGAACATGCAGAACTGGCAAAGCTGACAGGGAAACTCTGAAACCAGCATGATCAAACATTCCAAAAAGACTGGAGTAAATTCATACAATACTTGAAGGACAATTGCAAGCAATTAACAACACTGGAAGGACTTAGTTAAGAAGACTTATTATGTTGACGATATATACCTTTTTACATATTGCTTAAATTTTTGACAGTTGAAGGGACATAATGCAAAGAGGAAGAAGTACAAATGCTATGATGAGTTGATTTTAGAATGCTGTATTATTTTACTGTTGTAAGCCACTCTGAGCCCGGTTTCGGCTGGGGAGGGCGGGATATAGATAAATTATTATTATTATTATTATTATTATTATTATTATTATTATTATTATTATTATTAAAAAAAGAATTAAGGTAACCATGAGGTGGGAGGGAGGGAGGTCAATAGTTTATTTAAATGAATAATGTGGAAAAATATGAATATACACTTATAAAATGGAAAGTTAATAAATACAGTGGTGCCCCGCAAGACGAACGCCTCGCAAGACGGAAAACCCGCTAGACGAAAGGGTTTTCCGTTTTGGAGGCGCTTCGCAAAACGAATTTCCCTATGGGGTTGCTTCGCAAGACGAAAAAATCTTGCGCGTCCCTGCGGGTTTTTCCCGCTCCCCCCCTTTTCCTAAGCCGCTAAGCCGCCTATCAGCTGTTCCGCTGATAAGCCACTTAACAGCTGATCGCGAAAAGCCGCTAGACCGCTGTAGCACTAATCCGCTAAGCTGTCAATGGGCTTGCTTCGCAAGACGAAAAAAACGCTAGACGAAGAGAATCGCGGAACGGATTCTTTTCGTCTTGCGAGGCACCACTGTATTACATTTTTAAAAAGAAAAAAGAAAAGCCTGGCTGCTGTTTGGGCTGGAGGCCCACCTAGCTCAACCTCCTATTCTTGCAGAGAACGAGATGCCTCTGGGAAACACACAAGCAGGACTCTGCGTGCAACAGAGACCTCCCCACTTGCAGTTCCTGCCGACGGTATTCAAAGGCATTCTGCCTCTCCAACACTGGAGGCAGAATATAGCCATCGTGTCTAGCAACCACCGATAGCCTTTGTCAAATCTCCTTTTACAGCCATCCAAGTTGGTGGCCATCACAACATCCCGTGGGAGCAAAATCCATAGTTTTAACTATGCTCCATGTGAAGGACTTTCTTTGGTCTGTCCCAAACCTTCCAACACAGGGTTGCCATATTGCGAAGAGCAAAAAAAAAAGAGGACGCTAGGAGGACTCTCCTTTTAAATATCCCCACTACATGTAGGCTACAGAAGCTGTGATATACAGTGGTACCTTAGGTTAAGAACTTAATTCGTTCTGGAGGTCTGTTCTTAACCTGAAACTGTTCTTAACCTGAGGTACCACTTTAGCTAATGGGGCCTCCCACTGCTGCCGCTCCACTGGAGCACGATTTCTGTTCTTATCCTGAAGCAAAGTTCTTAACCCGAGGTACTATTTCTGGGTTAGTGGAGTCTGTAACCTGAAGCATCTGTAACCTGAAGCGTTTGTAACCCAAGGTACCACTGTATTGCAGAGGTGGGCGTGGGGTGGCAGGAGAAGAGAAGCGGAAAGCACAAGTTATGTCTATGTATAGCCCAGGGCTGGATTTAGGTTTGATGAGACCCTAAGCTACTGAAGGTAACGGGGCCCTTTATATGTCCAGCTCTCCTTTGTCAACAACAAATTGTCGCTGTTTTTGTGTGTTGAATATATGCTATATGATAATTTATGGACTTAATAGGTATCTAAAGCCATCGTTCTGCCCGGACACTGAGGTCCAGCTCCGAGGGCCTTCTGGCGGTTCCCTCACTGCAAGAGGCCAAGTTACAGGGAACCAGGCAGAGGGCCTTCTCGGTAGTGGCGCCCGCCCTGTGGAACACCCTCCCATCAGATGTCAAAGTGATAAACATCTACCTGACATTCAGAAGACATCTGAAGGCAGCCCTGTTCAGGGAAGTTTTTAATATGTGACATTTTAGTGTACCTTTCATCTTTGTTGGAAGCCGCCCAGAGTGGCTGGGGAAACCCAGCCAGATGGGCGTGGTACAAATAATAAATTATTATATTATTATTATTTGCACATGCAGAATGTAGGCACCCTATATATAGAAATGAGCAAACCAGTGATATTTTAGGGAGCAGGCTAGCAGGCGGGGCCCATTACTTACATCATAGGAGCCTACACAACACAAAACACTGTTGCTGTATGTAGGTTTTATTTTATTTTATTTTTATCTTATATTCTGGAAATGTACATCCAGGGGTTTTTTCCCCTTTAAATTTTTTGGGGGCCCCAAGCTATAGCTTGTTTAGATTATACGTAAATCTGGCACTGGTATAGCCAGAGACATTTTAGCCAATTTGAAAAATCCACCCAGACAGGGATTTTACCCCTGAAAAAGAGGACGAGTCCTGGAAAACATAGGACACATGGCAACCTTAGTTTCACTGGATTTCTAGTACTACAAGAAAGAGAGAAAAACTCTCTATCCATTTTCTCTATCCATTATCATGTTGCCTCTTACTCACCATTTATCTAAACTAAAAAGCCCTGAATGTTGGAAATGTTCCACATCAGATGATGGCTCCAGCCATCATCTGATTCATTTTGGTTGCCCTAGTCAAAATATTTTTCCAGCTTGACAGTATCCTTTTTGAGGAGAGGCAACCAATAAATAAGTGTGTGTGTGTGTGTGTGTGTGTGTGTGTGTGTGTTTGGATAGGTAAAAAAGGTAAAGGTAAAGGACCCCTGACAGTTAAGTCCAGTCGCAAACGACTCTGGGGTTGTGGCGCTCATCTTTACTGGCCAAGGGAGCCGACGTTTGTCCACAGACAATTTTTCCGGGTCATGTGGCCAGCACGACTAAGCCGCTTCTGGTGAAACCATAGCAGCGCATGGAAATGCTATTTACCTTCCAGCCAGAGCGGTACCTATTTATCTACTTGCACTTTGACGTGCTTTCGAACTGCTAGGTTGGCATGAGCAGGGACCAAGCAAGATGCACCACTCTTGGGTTTTGAAGATATATTTCACAATTCGTTAGGAATCTCCTGTAGGTGGCAAAGGAACAGATCACAGCATCCCTATTCTGGCAGCCCACGTGGTTTCAATGTTAGCCTCTTGCCAAAGAAAATCTATTCCTCCATGACTGGCATGGGAATGCAGGCTACTTGCCTCTTAGTAGATGAGTAGCAAAAATAAATAAATAAATAAATAAATAAATAAATAAATTGCAGTCTAATAACTTGGTGAGTCTATGCAGGAGACTCACTGTCAATAACATGGGAAAAATTCAATCAGGTTCATATTTAAAGACAAAACTATCTAAAGTCACACTTCGTGAATCCACGTGGGAGCCCCTCAAACAGAAGCATCATCCCAAATTCTTACTTCTTTGAAATTTGCAATGCAGTTCTCTCACCAAGCAGTGTTGACAAAAAGTATGAAATTGATGAACTGGAAGAATAAAGATACGATCCCCTTTAATAAAGGATTGACGGTATGGTAACAATCTCAACTTATTAATGGACTGCTTACAGATGTAGATAAATATGACAATATTTGGAATGAGTTTATACAAAATGTAGTAGGTTATCAATATTTACACATATATTAGGACAATAATATAAAATTTATATAAGAATGTCTGGGTTAGGGTATTTTTCTGTATATTGTATATGCTTGTATATTGTTTCTTTCTATGCATTTTTGTGCTTTTTTCTTCTCTTTATCTCCCCCCTTTGCATCACTTTATTTCTTTATAATTGAAAGGTTTTCAATAAAGCATTAATACCAAAAAAACAGTGTTTACAAAAAAGGGGGGGAACTAGGGGGAAGTTTGCATAAAACCCTTATATAGGGGAAGATAACAAACAAAACTGCATTAGATTAGGGTAAATTTATCAAAACTATGCATTGGTTTAGGCAAAACCACATAAAAATATGTGTATTTTAGAGGAGCATGCATAGACTAAAACGCTGACAAATTTTGCTGAGGACTTAAAAAAAGGAAGAATTCCATCCGGGTGCAGAAATGTGGAGAGCCGACCTTAAGATTAGAAAAGTGCATAACTGAAACTGACAATTTTATTCATCCCTACTTACTGCACAACCCACATCTACTCAGAAGTAAGTTCCATTGAGTTCAATGGGGCTTACTGTGCAGCCCTGGGAACCTAAGGAATGGATGATCTGCCCCGGATATTAATGGGAGGACAGCAAGGTTTGGGCTTTAGTTTATAGAGAAGAGTAATAAAATGCACACCACAGGCTCTCTCTGCTCAAAACTATGTGGACTCAGAGCTTCCTTTTCTGCTTGGCTGCTGAATGGAGTCTCCCTGTCAGTGTTAAGTTTAATGTCTATCCCTTATCAGATCAAAGCAGGTTGGAGTTTCACTGTTCTGATTCCTGCCATTCTCCTCTCATTCATTCCTACTTCCTGTTCGCTGAAAGTCAAGCTCCCATTCACAAAGAGCCAGGGGGGCCTTATCTCCTTACCTCTTGACCCTGAATCATGGCTGCAAGGAGGGGGGGGGAGGGTTTAATTTCTTGCCAGGGACCTAACAGGTGACAAAGTCCTTGGTTGCAGTGCCGTGAAAGGAGGAAGAAATGTCTTTTTTCCCCTGGGGTAGAGGACGGCGATGAGGCTGGAAGGCCCCTGCAGCATCTTTGAATGCTGTGAAAGAAAGAAAGAAAGAAAGAAAGAAAGAAAGAAAGAAAGAAAGAAAGAAAGAGGAGGGAGGGAAACCTAACATTCATATCCAGATGAAGCAGCCACTCCTATTTTCTTTGAGAGGTGTGAGTAGCCTCCAGGAGGGCTAGGGAATGTTTAAACCCACACCCCACCATCCCATCTTTCATTTCATTTCATTTCATTTCATTTCATTTCATTATTTCATTTCATTCATTTGTTGCATTTATATCCCACCCTTCCCTCCGAGCTGCTCAAAGCCGCATACAATGTTCTCCCCCTCCTCGTTTACCGTATTGGCCCGAATATAACCTGCACCCCCCCCATTCCAATCATGAAAAGTTAAAGTGCGGCTTATATTCGCAACCTTACGGTATGCAGCCAGGAATGTGGGGCAAACAGCAGTGCCCGCCCCTCGCGTAGTCTCCCGTCCTCTCTGCCAAGGCCGGGAAGGGAGAGAGCAAGGAAGGGGAAAGGCTTATATTCCGGTGCAGCTTATATTCGGGCCAATACAGTAACTCCCACAACAATCCTGCAAGGTAGGTTAGGCTGAGGAGTGGTGACTGGCCCAAGACCACTCAGTGAGCTTCGTGGCTGAGTGGAGATTTGAACCCTGGTCCTCCCAGGTCCTGGTCCAACACTCTAACCACTACCCCACTACCCCATGACTGGTGACAGTTTCATTTGTAGCCCACAGTCCTAAGCAAACTTAAGACAGTCTTACTGAACTCAGAAGGGGGGGGGGGGAATCTGCAGCAATAATGCATATATGTTGTTTGTTTTTAAGATATCGGCTCCTGGGTCATAGGGGATGTGGCTAGAGGGCCTTTGAGGTCCCTACCAACTCTTCAATTCTGAAATTCTAGGAACTCTGCATAGCAGGTTATGCTGGGAGATACCAAGGTCACCTTGACAGACAAGTGATGTTTTGGGGTGTGAGTGTCGAGCCAATGGCTCAGGGGTTCAGGGGAAGACACTCAAATTGCATGGCCTGTAAAGGACGGAGAAACAGACATTATTAGAATTGCGAGTTTAGAGGAGGGATCTGAAAGATTGTTGTTTGGGTAAAAATTGGGTAAAAAATAGAGGAGGGATCTGAAAGATTGTTGTTTGGGTAAAAAAGATTGTTGTTTGGGTAAAAATCGTTGTTTGCAGTAAAAATAATAATAATAACAATAGTGCAAACAATTTCACAAATGCAAAAGTGTGCAAATGACAAAGAGCTGTCTCGTGGCAGCTCAGGGTGTTGAGTTCAGTATACACTGCACCAGCTCTTTGTTTTATTTTTCGTATTATTATTCTAAAAAACTTGGCTGAAACTTTGCAAGAACTCTCTCTCTTTTTTTTATCAGGTTTCACAGCCAGGCCACTTGAGTGAAGAAATGTCTGGTGGGTTGAGATTCTGACACATACTTTAAGCAATGGCCACGTGAGGAGTGCCAGCATTCATTTAAAGGAAGAGAAAGAGGGGGAGAAAGGGGAGGAGGGAACGCAACCTCTTTAATATCAATATCCACACATTCTTCTGGGGCTTTTGGTGCAACAAATTGCAACCTTTCAAGCAAAGCACTTGGTAGAGTGATGATCACTTGCTTGCACATTATCTGGGTGTGCACGAGCTGTTTGTGTGTGTGATTCTTTATTTTAAGAAGAAGTAGTTTGACTTAAACAAAGCACTCCTAACTAGCTAGTTTGCTCCGCCAAGGCGAGGGTTAAGAAACCCTGCCGCGCTTGACAAGTACAAGGTGAAGTGGGTGGTCAGCGAAGTCTGAAAGGCACCCTTAACCCCTCTTGGCTGAGAATCCAGGCTCTTGTTCTTTCTGCTGAACCCGCACATCATCACTTGGTGATAGGAATCAGAATGAGGCGGCTGGAGCCGGCCAAAGCTTTCCTTCTTAAAGAGACAGCCGCTTCAGGCAGACTCTTTCATCCAAGGAGAGAGAGAGAGAAAGGAAGGAAGAAAACAGTGCTTCCATATTCTTCTGCCCCGCATTCCCCTTCCCCTGAAACTGGAAAGATTCCCCAGTATAGCACCAGGCTTCTGATAAAGACCCAGGAGTGAGGGCTGCGGCTCAGAGGTTTGCATGCCAAAAGTCCCAGGGTCCAAACTCCAGCATCTCTAGGTAAGCCTGGGAGATGCTGCCTCCAAAAATCCCTTGAGATCCTCTGCAGCCAGTGTGGATAATACTGAGGAAGGTGGACCAGTGGTCTGGCAATACAGGAAGGCGCACTGTACAAGGGTGTTCACTGGTTAAAAGACGTGAGTGTACAATCAATGCATTTGTGGTTGAATTTGGAACATTTTTCTTGCAAAGCATATGATCTGTCAATAACCTACAGTACTTTCCTAATTCCTGAAAAACTGAGTGTTCTTAAGATCTTCTTTTAAGTCGCGATTTAAGGGCTGATGCTGCACATGCACACATTATTATTATTATTATTATTATTATTATTATTATTATTATTAAAATTTATATATCGCCCTTCATCATAAGATGCCAGGCTGGTTCAGAGAATAAAATAGAAGATAAGAACACAAGTAAATAATTAACACAGCAAAGCAATAACCGCCCCCGTCCCACAGACACATTTAAAAGGCTGTAGAAAATTAATCAGCTGAAGCCTGGCTGAAGAGGAATGTTTTTGCCTGGTGCCTAAAAATTTATAATGAAGGTGCCAGGTGAACACAAAATCCTGTGCAGGGATTTGCTTGAGTTAATCGCCAATAATGTTCATAGTTCAATCCCAGAACTTTTCTTTTTGTAAAGGGGGAGGCAGAAGGACATTAAAGAATTAACATTGGTTGAAGCAAGATTTGAACTGGTGTATTTTTGGTTGATGAATCCCAAGCCGGAATTAAGATCGCCGGAAGAAATATCAACAACCTCAGATATGCAGATGACACAACCTTGATGGCAGAAAGTGAGGAGGAATTAAAGAACCTTTTAATGAGGGTGAAAGAGGAGAGCGCAAAATATGGTCTGAAACTCAACATCAAAAAAACGAAGATCATGGCCACTGGTCCCATCACCTCCTGGCAAATAGAAGGGGAAGAAATGGAGGCAGTGAGAGATTTTATTTTCTTGGGCTCCATGATCACTGCAGATGGTGACAGCAGTCACGAAATTAAAAGACGCCTGCTCCTTGGGAGAAAGGCGATGGCAAATCTAGACAACATCTTAAAAAGTAGAGACATCACCTTACCAACAAAGGTCCGTATAGTTAAAGCCATGGTTTTCCCAGTAGTGATGTATGGAAGTGAGAGCTGGACCATAAAGAAGGCTGATCGCCGAAGAATTGATGCTTTTGAATTATGGTGCTGGAGGAAACTCTTGAGAGTCCCATGGACTGCAAGAAGATCAAACGCATCCATTCTTAAGGAAATCAGACCTGAGTGCTCACTGGAAGGACAGATCGTGAAGTTGAGGCTCCAATACTTTGGCCACCTCATGAGAAGAGAAGACTCCCTGGAAAAGACCCTGATGTTGGGAAAGATGGAGGGCACAAGGAGAAGGGGACGACAGAGGATGAGATGGTTGGATAGTGTTCTCGAAGCTACAAACATGAGCCTGACCAAACTGCGGGAGGCGGTGGAAGACAGGAGTGCCTGGCGTGCTCTGGTCCATGGGGTCACGAAGAGTCGGACACGACTAAACGACTAAACAACAACAACAACAATTTTTGGTTGACCACTCACGCTTTCCATAAACTTACTCAAAGGCCTTCTGCAAAGTGCTACCCCTTCAGCTTCAACGTCTGCAATATGGGGATAGTGATTCTGGCCTACCTTACAAGGTTGTAAAGTTTGCCAAGCTATGGTAACATAGGAAGTTGCCTTAAACAAGACAGACTCTATGACTACTTTGTCCAAAGGTTCTTCTAGGAATCTCAAGTGGAGCAAGTCCTCTCCTCAGCAAGTCCTCTCCCCACTGTTTTCTGATCCTTTCAGCTAGTAATACTATGGACTGAACCTGAGATTGTTTGCATGCTAAGCATATGCTCTACCACTGATCTGTGGCTAGGGATGTGCAGGGGGAGAGAGAAATCCCATTCAGTTTGCATTCAAAGGCATACCTATGTGATTCACAGTCCAAAACAATATAAGAACTGAAAAACACCAATCTTTAGAAAGTTGCACTTCTCTGAATTTTGCAGTGAAGTTCTGCAGCCAAGTAACGTCTTCGAAGATGCATATACTGGGGTAAAGTGTGCATAAAAATGGATACTTTCATAAAATTAATATGTGAAAATGCAATATATAAAGCAAAATTGTTTTGCAAAAAAAGTATGCGTTAGACAAAATTGCATGTGAACATGTGTATATTATTAGATCCACACTAAAATGCTGATCAATTTTCACGTGAACTTTGTGTGTGTGTGAAAAGATATTTGCAGACTGATGTGGAAATGCAGAGAACCAAACTTAAGATAGGAAAAACGAGGAGGATTCAATTTGGAAGATTCAAAGATTCACCCATCGTTAACTGTGTCCACTCTAAAGCACCACTGTGTCACATTTAAAAATGTCTGCACTGTGTTCCCTACTGCCAGTGTGGGTGCAAATCACAATAATGCAATCCCAGCAACAACTAACGGTAATTAAGACTATGAAGCGCCTACATAAATCCTGTCCACCCCGTTCAACACTGGAGAGTCTGGGCAGCAGACTCGGAGGTGGCTCCGAGATGAGTCGGAACGGCAACTGTGTGGGCTTGCCGATTGCTTCTTGACCTCTTTGGAACGATTAGGCGTCTCGCTCCAGCTTTGCTGCATGACATGAAAGCTTTTCTCCTTCCTCCTGCCTTCTGAATTGAGCGGGTGGGCGGGAGGGCAGGAAGCAAAGAGCTGACAGGGCACAGTCATCACTGGATTGTTCTGGGAGGTACCTCATTTGCAACAGAGGCACGGCGGGCACGCATTTTGCATTTGGTGGGCCTTTGAACTTTCGAGGCAGCTTCGCATGCATGTTCCCGTCTTTGTTTTCACTGCTGATCCGACTACCAGGGGAAGGCTGTGTGTGTATGTGTGTGCGCGTAAAGGCTCACAGCAGGCAAGAAGTGGGTGAGAGGGAAAGGTAGGCATTTGGAGTCATAGAATCATAGAATTGTAGATCTGGAAGGGACCACAAAGATCATCTAGTCTGATCTCCTGCAATGCAGGAATCTTTTGCCCAACATGGGGCTCGATTAAGAGTCTCAGGTTCTACCAGCTAACTCTGGCTTCCACCCTTTGCTTCACCTTTGAAGGAAACCAGCAGAGAAGATCTTCATGTTGAACACAAGGAAAGCACAGCAGCCGTATCAGGCCACAGACCCATCTAGTTCATTACTCTGTTCTCCCAGTGGTTGACCGGATGTACATGGGAACCCTGAAAGCTTGACACGAGTGCAACAGCACTCTGTCCACATGCAATACCCAGAAACTGCTGGTCAGAGGTGTAACGCCTTTGATGGGGGAGGCAGAACACCTTTGTCCTCCATGAATTTATCTAATCCTCTTTTGATGGCCGTCTGTCATGGATGCTTTAGTTTAGATTCCTGCATTGCAGGGGGTTGGACTAGATGAACCTTGGGCTCCCATACAATTCTACAATTCCATGATTCTTTAAATCCATCTGAGCTGGTGGCCGGACCTGCAGAGGCTATTTAGCACCAGTGGCACAAAGGTCATCTCAGCACCTTCTCCTCCACACTGGTAAGGTCCATTTCCATTTGAATGATAGGGCAGTTCTAAGCAATCTGTGGACATTGAGAGGCCATTTTGCACGATATGGATGTGTGTATGCACATTTCTGTTTCCCCCAGGGTGGGGTTAACCCCGTGGATTTGCTTTGGATAAGGCTCTTCTCTGTAACTTTATGCCTTACTTTCCATCCTCTCTTGCTCTGCCAAGAACCCATCCTTCCTGGCTTCTTCCCCACCTGACAGCATCAGTGCTCAGGTTATAAGCCAGGATTTCAGAGATCTGATATGCCAGCTATCAGTAACATGATCAGCTTGGAGGTCAAATAACTTAAAGTCAGGCTAAACAGACTATTACTATAATAGGCCTATCTCTAAGTACACTGCCTATCCCTATCTGCGCAGAGCCTCAATGGAAAAGTCTAAGCATCATTATTTGTACGGCAGGAGCAAAGGCAGAGAGGTGGACAGGAAGCTAATTCTCCATAAGTAGGAAATGGGCAGGTAAAGAACGTTAGCAGATGATACACAGTGCTATTTTTCTAGCAAAAGAGGAGCCGGAACTCACCACAAACATCTCCCTTGTTCTCTTACAATGGCAATGGCGCCCACCTGAGAGGTGCCGGAACTGAGTTCTGGAGAGTTCGGGCTGAAGAAAGCCCTGATGAAACATGCTCAATGCAATATTAAGGCCACTTTAGCTCAGGCAGAGAGGGCTTTCGCATTTCTGGGGCTCTGGTGATGGAACTCTCCCCTCAAGGAGACTCCTCACTGCATTATCGTTCAGGATTTCCCATTGTTTCCCCCAACAGTTTGGTGGTTTGTCTTGCTGGTTAAGACAGCTGAGACACAGTGTCCCTTCCTGGGGATTGCAGGTGGAGAGTTGCTGTTGCACTCAGATCCTGTTTGTGGGCTTCTCAGAGGCATCCAGTTGGCCAACGGGAGAAGAGAATGCTGGACTAGATGGAACTTTGGCCTGACCCTGCGGCCAGGATCTCCTTATGTCCTTAGATATTTTTAAAAGATAATAATAATGGCCCCCTCATCATCCTGGGCTCCGGCTTTTCTCCTGTTACTGGTGTTCAACTGACTGTGTTCTTTTTTTAAAAAAATCAAACATAAAGCTCTTGAGCAGTTGAATTCCACACAGAAGACCACACTCTGCTCTCCTCCATGCTCTGTACAGTGGTACCTCGGGTTACATACACTTCAGCTTACATATGCTTCAGGTTACAGACTCCACTAACCCAGAAATAGTGCTTCAGGTTAAGAACTTTGCTTCAGGATGAGAACAGAAATCGTGCTCTGGCAGCGCGGTGGCAGCAGGAGGCCCCATTAGCTGAAGTGGTGCTTTAGGTTAAGCACAGTTTCAGGTTAAGAACGGATCTCCAGAATGAATTAAGTACTTAACCCGAGGTACCACTGTATATACTATGGGAAGGATCATGGCTTAGTGGCAGAGCCTCTGTTTTGCATGCAGAAGGTCCCATGTTCAATCTCTGGCTTCTCCAGGTGGGGCTGGGAGAGATTGCCATCTGAAACCTTGGAGAATGACTGCCAGCCAGTGGAGGCAATACTGAGTGAGACATACCAAGGGTTTGACTCAATGTAAGGCAATTCCCAGTGTTCCTACAGCATCTCAGTCTACAGCTCTGCCCAGTTAATCAATAGCCTGAACTGAATTTCATGCTTGGCTTGAAACATAGCTCATTAGGAAGGAAACAGAAAGGTTGGCCCATCCATGCAAGACACATTTGTACATACCACCCAGTTCAGGGATTGCAGGGGTGGTGGGGGCAGAAATTTGCCCAATTCACATTTTAATGCAAAGCTGCCTGTACTGTGATTGATCCAGTCTTGTGATAGATCTCCAGTCCTAAAATGTGTGGACTGGGGAAAGTACACACAAAAACCATGTACAGAACTTCTTCTCCCAGACTTTTGGTGGCTATTGGTGTTTTTGCTGCTGTCACATTGAACTAAGTTTCACTCAGGGCAGACCCATTAAAAATAAGTTAGTTATGTTCATTAGTTCCAATGGGTCTACTCTGCGTAGTACTAACATTGGTTGCAATCCATGTAAGAAGAGCCGAGTGGATCAGGCCAATGGCCTGCCTACTCCAATGTCGTGTTGTCACAGTGGCCAACCAGATACCTTTAACACATTTTATTTTTCTAACTGATCTGATGCCATACTTTATGCTTTTTTAAAATTCCGTAAGTCACCCGGAGATTCGTTATATGTTGAGCAACTAGTAATTATAACAGTATTGAAATCAGTGTTCTAATAACTCTTGGGTAGGCAAACTAAGGCTGGATCCAGAGCAATCACCTTCTAAATCCAGCCCGCAGATGGTTCGGGAATCAGCGCATTTTTACATGAGTAGAACGTGTCCTTTCATTTAAAATGCATCTCTGGGTTATTGGTGGGGCCTGCCTGGTGTTTTTACATGAGTAGAATGTGTCCTTTTATTTAAAATGCATCTCTGGGTTATTTGTGGGGCATAGGAATTCATTCATATATTTTTTTCTTCCAAAATATAGTCCGGCCCCCCACCATGTCTGAGGGACAGTGGACCGCCCCCCCAAAAAATTTTTTTTGCTGAGCCCTGTACTAACTGAACTAATACATTTTCACCCATTTGGGTCTACTCTGAGCAAGATTTCATTGGTCTCAAGCCAATATTATACGGGAAATGCAAACGAAAACGCTATTTATTTTTAAAAAAACAAAGAAAGAAATGCAAACGGCTATGAAAACAGGGGCTGCAGACCAAACATAAGGCTGAAACAATAAGACAGAGAAATGGAGAGAAGCAGAAACTAACAGATTCACCCATCCTTACTCTCTTTACAGAACTTGCAACGCCACGTGTAAGGGGTTAATTTATTTGACGGTTTCCACATGGAGAGGGCAACAGCCACCACCACCACCACCACCACCATGCGACAACAGCATTGCCCAATTCTCCCATCTCCTCAATGATAACAGGTAAGTTATCTGCAGAACAGCCAGCAGACCAGGCCTCCCATAATGGGAGAAGCCCTGGTGGCTTGACTGAAACCCGATTCCTGTCAAGAGCTATTTTCTCTGGGAGACAGAGGAGACATTGTAACCCCCTCGGTGCTCGAGTGTGGCCTTGGCTACTGCCAAAAGACCACCTTTCCTCCCCCTTCCTTCCCTGAGACAAAACAGAAACAACCCGCCCCCCCCCCCAAACCCACACCCACCCCGGCTGTCAGTCCTATCGAGAGCTGTTGAAAGGAGGTGTATAAACCCAGTAGCGCAGCTGAGGAGATAACTGTCAAACGGCATGAAAAGCCATGCCTATCTTCTCAGCAAGAGGAACTGGGGCACCAGCAAAATTGTAGCGTGAGGCCAAACACTCCTCGGCATCTGTGAGGTCCTGCTTTTATTTTAATTTTAAATTTCTTTTAAAGTCAATTCCTTAGTACTGCTATAAAAGAAAATGGCGGGCAGTATCAATGGAACTCGTGTGTTTCCAAGCCATGTGTGAGAGAGGAGGCCGACTAACTCATTTGAGGGCAAGGGAAGTGGGCCTGGGTTTTTATTTTTTATTTTTGGAGCGGGGAGAATACATGAACTAACCCTGTTTTGTGTGTGTTTGTGTTTAATTTTTATCTTTAAGGAAGACAGAGAAGAAGCAAAAGGAGGGAAACTCAGAAACATGGCATGTAGGGAGTGCCGGAGGCTTCTGACGAAAACAGAAACGGGAGGAGAAATCGCCAATGTTAGCAAATATGGTTGATATCCACTGTTGTTACTTTCAGTCTGCAAATGGTATGTACTTATTACATACATGCCCCCCCCCCCATTTGTACTGTTTCCTTTGCAACGAAATGAATGCGCTGGAATAGCATGACAACAATGTGATTTACGTAACTAGCTATGCAAAGCCCATAATGTACATTACGTAATTTCACCATAACAGATAGTGAGATGAAAGGGGTCTTTTTTAGCAGAAGGTGAACTGCAGTGGAATGGAAGCAGTGCTGCATGTGATGAACAGAGTGCAGAACAAAAAACGATGCCTTCTGACATCCCTACTAGAGTGTCAACGCACAATGGATTTGTGCCCAATTCCTCAGTCACCAGCCAGTCAGGCCAGAGGATGGACCTGCCTTTGAAAGCCACATTTGTCCCTTGGCCTGAAGTCCCCCAACTCCTGGAACTAGGTAGACAACAGGAAACTATTACGCATACTTGTAAATGACCCTTGCCTGAAAACAGTACAGAGCTAGATAGCTCCAATGGTCTGACTTGGCATAATCCTGTGTTCCTAAATGCCCATTGGATCAAAATCCATAGGTTAGGTGCAACCTCAACAGACCCCAAATCCACCACCTGAGATGGCTGTGTCACTGCCGCATGGAAGGACCCTACTGTAAAAGAAACCACAACAGTAACTGCTGTTGGATCAGATCAAAAACCCACCAACTCCAACATCTGAAAGTACCAGTCACTGTAGAGAAAATACAGAGCCAGATGAACCAGTGGTCTGACTTAGCATAAAATTCCTATGTTTCATTTAGTCCCATCTACAGAGAGCTCTATTGAGGGAATGGCACCATAGAGCTGTAAAATCCTAAAACTCATCTTTCCAACCCCAACAGTGACAAATAAAAATGAAGATAAATCTCTCACCTTGGTTTTAGAGTCTTGGTGTTGTCTCCAGTGGAAGTCCTATTTAGAGTAGACCCACTTAATGTGCCCAAGTCAGACATGTCTATTAACTTCAATGGGTCTACTCTGTGTAGGGCTAGCATTGGATGCAAACCCCTGGAGTTTCCCCAAGAAAAGGCTTTCCCTACATTTCCACATCTGAAGACTTTCCTGGAGCTTCCCCCTTCCCCTTCTCCATCTTTCTGCTTCACTGAAGTCATTTATGGGAATAGGCCATAAATCTAGATAATTTATATGCCTCGTGCCTGCATGGGCCCTCTTCCTCCTATGCCCCTTTCCAAGGACTCAGCGAGTGCAATTTGAAAGCAATTCAACAGACAGCGGCCCTGATCCAAGAACAACCTCTGAGCAGAAGGAAGTCCCTGAGAGCCTGCAGGATGCTAACAAGGACCTGGGACAGATTGTCCAGGAGTGGAAGTCGCTGGAAGCAGCCTTCATGCGACCAACCATCAATGCTACATTGCAGATCAAAGCTCTGCTTTGCTATGATGCAAAGTGCTCTCTAAGCACCGGGGGCAGGAAATTTGAAGAGAGTCAGTGAAGTGTAGCAGCTGGAATGGTGGACTAGGACAGGGGTGGTGAACTTCATGCCCAGGGGCCAAATGTGGCTCTCCAGACCTCTCTTTCTGCCCCTCTGAACTCTCTCCAGACAACCCCCCTCACTGGCCCTGTTTCACAATCCAACCTTCTTCTTTTTTTTTTGCCTGGGTGGCATGTGTCCTAAAGGTAAAGGTAAAGGGACCCTTGACCATTAGGTCCAGTCGTGGCCGACTCTGGGGTTGCGGCGCTCATCTCACTTTATTGGCCGAGGCAGCTGGCGTACAGCTTCTGGGTCATGTGGCCAGCATGACTAAGCTGCTTCTGGCGAACCAGAGCAGCACACGGAAACACCGTTTACCTTCCCGCCGGAGCGGTACCTATTTATCTACTTGCACTTTGACATGCTTTCGAACTGCTAGGTTGGCAGGAGCAGGGACCGAGCAACAGGAGTTCACCCTGTCATGGGGATTCGAACCGCTGACCTTCTGATCGGCAAATCCTAGGCTCTGTGGTTTAACCCACAGTGCCACCCATGTCCCTGGCATGTGTCCTAGAAAGCTAATATTGTCTCTTGCTTGTATGGAAGGCAGACACAAGATGGGCGTTTGCGTATATGTGGAAACTCTCCTTCTTTAGCAGGATAAAACGTATACTTGTTACTCCACCCATCTTTGCCTCTGGCCTCTCCCGCTCCCCGGAATGTGGCCCTTGGAAGGCTGACCAGAAGGGGATGTAGCCCTCATGCAGGAAAAGGTTCGGTACCCAGGGAAACCAATCTCTATTCAACCATGAAGCTCATTGGATAATCTTGGGGCACTCATTCTGGAATTTCACCACCATTCTGACTTTGACAACCTGCCCTGGGGATCTGGTGGCAAAAAAACACACACACAAAACCATGTTTCCCCAAGCTCTACCCTGTCCCAGATGTTAGGGGTTTGCTTAATTCATTTTCCAGTCCAGAATCTGAACTGATAAAACTTCGCTGCCTTCCTGCTCCGAATATTCATTTATAGGATTTCTGACCTGCCATTCATTATAAGGTCCCAGGGCAGTTTGCAACAATATAGCAATCAGTTAAACCAATATACAAGCAGAAGGATAGGGTGGGTCGTCAATATCTCTATCTATAGATCAGCTGTCAAAGGCCAGGGTCAAGAGGTTCGTGACCAGGCTATGTAAGAGATGTACAAAATGAAGGCGGCCAACCCGCCACTGCGAAGAGGGAATTCCACAGTTTAGGGGGTTGCCACAGAGAAGACCCCACCAAACTTCTAAGGTGGTGGAACTCCCAAGAGCCTCCCCCTCTATTGATTTTAACACCCAAGAGGGTCTGTACCGAAGGAAGAGGAGGAGCTTTCAGATTTTGGGGGCCTACCATGTTTAGGGTTTGATCCACTAATGTGGTCACCTTGAATTGGTTCCAGTCCTCCTATATCTCGCTGGTGTTGTGGCTGACCCCACACACATCTGAGGAAAGGAGAAAGAGTATAGACCTGTTACCCAGTGCCATTTTTCTAGAAAAAGAGGTGCTGGAACTTAGCATGAACTCCTCCCTTGTTCTCTTATAATGACAATGGTGCCCACCTGAGAGGTGCCAGAATTGAGTTCCGGCAGGGGAAAAAAGCCCTGCTGTTATCATGTCCTATGTCCACCACGACCATTGGGCAGGGGTGTGTTTGTCTCTCCTGCCCCCCCCCCCTTCTTGCAGATTTAAGGAGCCCCTAATAGGCCGGGCCACCTCTGGGATTGCTGACACGCATTGTATTATCCTGCTATTCAAATACGGCCGAGGAAAGAAATCAAATTTAATTCCCCATTCCCCTCAGATGGGAGACTTTAAAATGAAATTAATGAGCACTGCCTCAAGCTGCTGAACAATCAAGCTGTTTTCTTTTATCCTCACCCCCTCCCCTTAAAAAAAAAAAATTAAACCCTTGGAGTCAAGAGAGGCTATAAATTTTACAATAAGCCCAGAGAAGCTGCCCTTTCCTTGGGCTTCATTTTAAATAAAATAAAATAAATAATAGCCTCGGCCTGCGTGTCTTTGATCAGAAATATTACTGAAGGGGAGGAGGTGACGGTGCTGGGTGGGGGGTTGACTGGGAAGGAGAATGGCTGCGAATGTGTGAATAAATGGCTCTACAAGTTGACAGCCAAGCCAGGAAGCCAGCTATTTAAGCTAAAGCCCTGCGATATGTACGCAGGGAGTGTTATCTCAACCGCTAGGATGACTATAAAATATCTTAACAGTTTTTGGCCGCTTGGCTGGAGAGCGGGGGGCTCCCCGACTATCTGAGGCGAACCGAGCCCGTCCGTCGTCGTGAAAGGAGACTCTGTGCTGGGAGTCTGCTGGGCCTGGAAGCCGAGGGGTCCCCCTCAGAAGCTCTCAATTGTTTTTAAATTCTGTTTTTACAAGGAGAGGGAGATTTATAGGCTCTTGAGGGGAAGAAAATGATGTAACCTGAGTAAATCAACAGGCCATTTATTCCTGGCCCTGTTTCCTCTCTGTCACTAAAGTTCTCGAATTAGCCCCCAGTACTCTGTCTTTTAAAACACACACACACACACACACACAAACTCGCAGACATCTTGCAGAGATAATGGAAGGTATGGCTTCTCTTCCTACTGCCCCCCGCCATGCCCACCCCCCACAAAGCAGGGACCAAGATGAAGCCCTGCAAGTCGCATGGGCCTTTGCCAGAACCAACAGTTCAGCAACAGAAATGACGTCTAAATGGGCCAAATTCTGATTTGAATATGACTATGCAGACCCAGTCTCTCTGCCATAGGAGCCAGTGGCATAATGGGTGCTGTGGATGTTTCGGTGTGTGGCATCAGGGCCACAAAATGGTGTTTGCATGTCCCCTCCACCCCCCATCTGAGGTGGGGTGAAACATGTACACCACCCGTCAGCACAATCAGAGGGACACTCTTTGCACCTCTCCTCTGCTCCGAATGGATGCAAAATTGGACGTAGGGACACATTTAAGGAGGCATGGCCAATGTAGGAGAGGCAGAGCCAGTGTAAACAGGGAATGAGCAGGGAGCGCAGTGGACTTATGATGGAATATTTACTGAGGTCTTTTGTGTCCAGTGAGATTCTGTCGGCCACAGCGCTACCAACGGGTGTCACGTCGATGACCCATGTTCCAAAGTGTTGCAGGGAATTAAAACAGCAACTCCTGGACCCAGGGACTTTTTTCAACAGGGAGCACAGCTAGCTCCCACTGGTTCTTAGCTGCAGCTGATAGATACCATGTTGCCTGCATTGTGGAAGCCTAAATCTGTATGCGAGGTACCACTCTGTTGGGGCATCAAATTTTTTTTTGTATTCTCTTCCGCAAAAAAGAAGTTCAAAACACTTGCTATTCTCTTGCTATCCTCTCCAAGCTCAGCTGGCTCTGAGGTATCTCTGCCTCTTCCCCCAGATTTTTTTTTAAGGAAAAACAAAACAAAAAAACAACTCTCAAAGAGATGGAGTGCCAAAAGGGGGTGCAAATTAGGAGAGCGTTTTAACCTTTGCCCTAACTAAACCACAGGACTTGTTGTCGGCATTGAACCTGGCCCTGAAATCTCTGTTCGGAGGAGGGAGATTTTTACAAACATAATTTGGATTGAAATGCGCTCCAAGCAGAGTCCGTTCTTCATACTCCCCCCCCCCCCCCCGCAAGAATTCAAATGCAGAAGGTATAACAGCAATTGTGCTGACATCTTGCAGCCATTGAGTTAAAAGAAAAGCAATGCAGGAAATGAGGCATTTTTGAAGATTTCGGAGAGTGAGAAGCATTGACCTCTCACCTTTCAATATTGATATAAAGATTCTGCCATTACTGTTTATGCCCAGGAAGGTCAGGGCTGGTGGGGAAATCCTTTAGCTTGACATTTATCTTAATTCAATGGTGGTTTCATTCATTTCAGGGATTCCATGTCTGCAATTGCCAGCCAAATTTAGTGAAGATATGACAGAGGGATATATTTATACAACACACACACACACACACACACAGAGAGAGAGAGAGAGAGAGAGAGAGAGAGAGAATAGCTATTAAAATGCAAACCTTCCTCTTTTGCCAAAATCAAAGGGCTCTGTGTGTAGAAACCTTGCACAACTTAAAAATCTCAGACGGAACAGTAAAGCTTCCCCCTCAAGTTAGAATGTAAACGGTCTTACATAATTTCTTTTGAGTACAGTAGCACATTAACATCTTTCTTCTTTTGCAGTTGGGAGGCATTCAAAAGTTAAAACAATAACCTCAGACCAATTTAAAAACAAAAAAACGAAACCCAGACTGGTAGCGATTCTAAAATGAGAAGTTAAATCTGCAATACTACAGCTGCTTTGTAGAAGTAAAAGATCCGTTCAAATCAGTAGGACTTGCTCCAAGAAAATGCACCGGCGATCAGGCTTTAAGGCATTTGCAATTTGTAATTCTCTGCATGTTTACTAGGAAGCAAATTCCACTGAGTTTAGTAGTGTTTACTTCCAGGTCAGCATGCATGGGAGAGTAGCCTTAGGCAATGGGGGTGAAGATTTTCCCTTTCCTTGCCTATGCACACACTTTGAATACATGAGGGGGCAGTCCTGTACCCAATTGCTCGCTGAAGGTGACACATCTGACCCCCCCCCCAAATGGCTTTGAGTTTTGCATTAATGTGTTTGAATCTGGTTAGCCAGTCCCAGGTAAAACCCCAAATACAGTGGAGCTCAGGTTACATACGCTTCAGGTTACATACGCTTCAGGTTACAGACTCCGCTAACCCAGAAATAGTGCTTCAGGTTAAGAACTTTGCTTCAGGATGAGAACAGAAATCGTGCTCCAGCGGCGTGGCGGCAGCAGGAGGCCCCATTAGCTAAAGTGGTGCTTCAGGTTAAGAACAGTTTCAGGTTAAGAACGGACCTCCAGAACGAATTAAGTACTTAACCCTAGGTACCACTGTAGATCCCGCAAGTCTTAAATCCACCTATCTCTTCCCTGAGGGAAGGCAAGATTAGAAGAGGAGGGGCAGGGAATGAGGACAAAAGCCCCACCTGCACTATCCATTTAAAGCAGGATCATACCGCTTTAAACAGGCATGACTCCTCCCCCAAGAATTATGGAAACTGCAGTTTGTCAAAGCTTTGAGTGTTGTAACAAAACATCTATTCTCCTCACAGAGCTACAATTCCCCAAGTGGTTTAACAACCAGCACTCTGAGAGTTGTAGTCAATGTTAGCCCTATTTGAAGAAGACCCATTGAAATGAATGGACATGAAGAAGAGTTTGGATTTGATATCCCGCCTTTCACTCCCCTTCAGGAGTCTCAAAGTGGCTAACAATCTCCTTTCCCTTCCTCCCCCACAACAAACACTCTGTGAGGTGAGTGGGGCTGAGAGACTTCAAAGAAATGTGACTGGCCCAAGGTCACCCAGCAGCTGCATGTGGAGGAGCGGAGACGTGAACCCGGTTACCCAGATTACATGACTACCGCTCTTAACCACTACACCACACTGGCTCTCACATGGTGTTCACATGGTGAACATAGGTCCATTAATTTCAATTGGTCTACTCTGAGTAGGGCTTTCTTGAATGAAAGCTGAAGAGAGTAATTTAAGGATTGCTGTGTACACCTCTGTTGCTGCATATACCTCTATTGCTGTTCATACTTTTGGTCTCTGATACTCTACCCAGAACTGGTGGATCAAATGTTCAAAGTGCAAATGAATCAATCTCTGTATTATTGACGGTGTCCTACCCATTTCTCCATCTGCCATTTGGACTGCCAGTGAAAGGTTTCTCCCCCCCACCCCCGACCCTTTTTTTTTAAAAAAAATGATTCTGATAAAATGACTTATTCTTCCTAGCCATTGATTTTTTTTCTCCCAGTGCGCAGTGTGGCTGGAATCACCACCATCGCCACCAATACTAAACCACCCCCCATGCAAAAAAAAGCAACAACCCAAAATTCAACCCTTGCAGTTGGGGAAAAAAAAGGAAAGAAAAAGCCAAGGGTATAATTTTCTTCAATCAACTGCAGCTCATGACTGCAATTATCCAAAATCTTTCCGAACCTTGCTGTGATATGCGAGGGACAGGTCTTGGAGCCTCAGTGGGTGGCTCCCTTTCATCTGGCTTCTCAAACTGTTCTTTATTGTATGGTTTCAAATTAGTGCTAGCAGCAATGAGCAAATTTGATAATTCAATCTCAAATTAGTTAATGTAACGGGCCAGGAACCACTAACTAGGGGCCTTGCCTTGCAGGATGAAAAACGCATCTTTACCATAGTTAGGGAGACAAAAGTTAACCAACCTGTCCTTTCAGGACTCTGCATAGGCGTTCGCATGGGTGTGCGTGTGTGTTGTTAAGAAAGGACAGATGCGCCTAGTCCCTTTTCTGGTCACATGTTCAGCCATGAATAGCTTTCCATCCCATTTTCTGCAGAAAATGTGCAGCATTTAAGTCATTCACGTCTCCTTCCTAACATGACTTGGCCACTGTACTCCATGCTCTGGTAATTTCCAGATTGGATTATTGCAATGCGCTCCATGTGGGGCTGCCCTTGAAGGCGACTAGGAAACTTTGATTGGTCCAAAATGCAATGGTCTGATTACTGGGCTGGATTTCTTTTCTGATCTCACATAAAGCAGGCTGGCATGCCCTCCAACATTTCTCCAATGAAAATAGGGACATATTATTATTATTATTATTATTATTATTATTATTATTATTATTATTATACCCTGCCCATCTGACTGGGCAGCTTCCAATATATATAAAAACATAGTAAAACAAATCTTCCCTGTACAGTGGTACCTCGGGTTACAGATGCTTCAGGTTACAGACTCCGCTAACCCAGAAATAGTACCTCGGGTTAAGAACTTTGCTTAAGGATGAGAACAGAAATCATGCGGAGGCGACCCAGCAGCAGTGGGAGGCCCCATTAGCTAAAGTGGTACCTCAGGTTAAGAACAGTTTCAGGTTAAGAACGGACCTCCAGAATGAATTAAGTACTTAACCTGAGGTACCACTGTACATTGCTGCCTTCACATGCCTTCTAAAAGTTGCATGATTACTTATCTCTTTGGCTCAGGGGTTGCAATAACTCCATACCCTCCAACATTTCTCCAATGAAAATAGGGACAGATCCTGAAGCTGAGGCTCCAATACTTTGGCCACCTCCTGAGAAGAGAAGACTCCCTGGAAAAAACCTCTGATGTTAGGTAAGATTGAGGGCACAAGGAGAAGGGGATGAAAGAAGACGAGGTGGTTGGACAGTGTTGTCAAAGCTATGAACATGAGTTTGACCAAACTGCGGGAGGCAGTGGAAGACAGGAGTGCCTGGCTCTGGTCCATGGGGTCACGAAGAGTCGGACACGACTAATCGACTAAACAACAACAACAAAGGAAAAGTAGGACATTCCGGGATCAAATCAGAAACTGGGATCATTTTGTAAATCTGGGACTGGCAACTGGTCCTGGAAAATAGGAACACTTGGAGGGTCTGGCCCAGTTGCCAGTTTGTTTCCAGGCCTAATTGAAGGTGCTGAAAGCCCTAAACAACTCAGGTCCCAAATATCTGAGAGACCACCTCCTTCTGTGCTAACCCTCTCAGCTGCTATGATCGGCAGAGAAGAAGAAGAAGAGTTTGGATTTGATATCCCGCTTTATCACTACCCAAAGGAATCTCAAAGCTGCTAACAATCTCCTTTCCCTTCCTCCCCCACAACAAACACTCTGTGAGGTGAGTGGGGCTGAGAGACTTCAGAGAAGTGTGACTAGCCCAAGGTCACCCAGCAGCTGCATGTGGAGGAGCGGAGACGCGAACCTGCTTCACCAGATTACGAGTCCACCGCTCTTAACCACGCCACCACACTGGCTCCTCAAAGGCTCAGGTGTGGGGGGCAGGCCAGGAGAGGGCCTTCTCTGTGGCTGCCCATAAGCTGTGGAACTCCCTCCCCACAGAAATGTGCCTGGCATCTTCATTATGCCTGGAGGACAGCTAAATACACATCTCTTTACCCTGCATTTGACACCTGAGGTATCTATTTTTAGAACCCACCTTATTTTTGATGATTGGCGGTTGTTTGATTACTGCTTTTAATGTCACGTTTTAATGTTGCAACCCACTCTGGGACCTTGGCAATAAATTGTAATAATAAAATAATAACCACTCTCCTCCATTTGCCACACTTATTGTCTGGATAGAAACGACACATTGAAAGCACCCGCTTGCACCCAAAGACTCTTCAGCAATGCAGTCATTTAAGGATATAGGGAACTGTAGCCCTGCAAGGGGTAAGCCGCAGATCCCAGGATGAAATTCGCAGTGTGAACGCAGCCACTGAGCAGAACTGGCCTCGGTGAACACTCTGCAGGCTGCATGGAGAATTTATCTGCATGTGGCACTGACAGCAGCATGATGCCTTGTGCCGGGGGCTATATAAGCACACACAACTCCTTGGTCAGTCCTCTTTAGTTTACCTTACAGTGTAAAACTAGTTGGATTCGTTCAGGCCAGCTAGGACCTATATGCTTAACACACTGCTCACAATTTAAAGGAGGTGTTCCTGTTTACGCTATACTGTTGCCCCGGGACAAGGTTTGTTAGTCCTTATTTCTTATAACAGTGGTACCTTGGTTCTCAAATGCCTTGGTACTCAAACAACTTGGAACCCAAACACTGCAAACCCGGAAGTAAGTGTTCCGGTTTACGAATGCTTTTCGGAAGCCAAACATGCTCCGCTTTGAGTGTTACACTTCCGATTTGAGTGCCACACTTCTGTTTTGAGTGTGACGCTGAGGTCTGTCTGTTTTTGCTATTTATTTTGCGTTTTTGTTTTTGTGCCTCTTTTGTTTTTTTTTATTTTGTTTTTGTGACTGTGTGGAACCCAGTTCGGCTACTGACTGATTGACTGTGTGACTGCAGTACATTGTTTATTGCTTTCATTTTATGGATCAGTGGTCTCTTCAGATAGTAAAGTTCATGTTAAATTGCTGTTTTAGGGGTTGTTTTTAAAAGTCTGGCACGGATTAATCCATTTTGCATAACTTTCTATGGGAAAGTGCACCTTGGTTTTGGAATGCTTGGGTTTTGGACTGGATTTCCAGAACGGATTAAGTTTGAGAACCAAGGTACCGCTGTATATTTGTGTGCTTGTTTTATTTTTTTAAAAATTTTTGTTTTTTAAAACATATTTTTATTAAAGATTTCTTGGTTTACAAACGTATGTGCAATGTTTCTTTTTTTTTCAAGTTACACTTTCTACAGCTGATACAAAACACATACACTAAGTAGAATAGAAGCATTGCCACCCGACCCCGACCCCACTCACCGTGCTTGTTTTTGTTTTTAGGGATGGAGAGTCTATTTCTATTCCATGTCAACTTCTCATGTGCCAAATCATCAGTACAACCTATCCAGTCTTCTTTCTTTCTTTTTTAATACAGAAAAAAACAACATATACTGATATGCATTTCCTCCTAAAATGGGGGGGGGGGTTGTATGCAATTTCCTTTCAAACACATCTCAGTACACATTCAACTCCCAAATTGCACATTGCTGAATGTGTTTGCATTTTACCCTAAAGTTGGCATTTTTGTATGGATTTCCCCCCCTAAATGTACTTTTTGGACGCAAAACTGCATTGTAAAGTTTAGAGAAATGCAGTGTGCAAATGATGACTGTGTGCTGATCCACGGATTAGTCCAGGAACTGCAAATTAGGTTGGTTTGCTTAAAAATGCACACCAAATGCATATGCCTATATTTTTGACATTGAGCTTGTGTGTGTGTGTGTGTGTGTGTGTGTTTGGTGGAGAAAATTTCCCATTTCCCTCCCCCTTGTGCATATGAGTGATTTGGTGTGTTTTTTTTAAAAAAAATGCCCACAACGGCCAGTTGTAATGGCAACAATGGATGCAATCTATCAAGTACAGCTTCTCTTTATTTCAATGGAAAGTTGCGTGGGAATAACCCTTGATGGAATACGCTGAATACTTTCAAGTCATTGGCAATCCTGCATGAATTTTGTCAGTGCGGTGCTGTGCCAACCCCAGATAAGATGTGAGATGAGTAGGAATCAGGAGGCTGACCATTTGCAACGAGACTTGGGTTTGGGTAACAGGTTGTGATGCAGCAGGAAGAGGAGAAATGCAGGATTTTTGGCGCTTCAGCAAAGGAGGACAGCAAGGTCACAGAAAAAGAGAAGGCTGCCTTTCGCAGAGACAGCCCATTAGTCTATCCAGTGCAGTATTGCTGGTAGAAGCTTTCCTGGGTTTCAGACTGGAAATTTTCCTAGCCCTACTTAGGGATGCTGGGAATTGAACTGGAGACCTTTTGCCTGCATGCCACATGGCTCTACTGCTGAGATACAGTTCTTACCTTAAGACTTAGGAACCTAAGAAGCTGCCTTTCACTGAGCCAGGCAACTGGCCCGTCTTATTCAGTCCTGTCCATACCAACTGAATGGTGGCTCTCCAGAATTAGGGAAGGGGCTGTAGCACAGGGGGGAGAGCATCCGCTTTGCGTGCAGAAGATCCCAAGTTTGATCCCTGGCTTCTCCGGGTAGGACTGGGAATGTTCCCTGCCTTTGAACCCTGGCCAGCTGCTGCCAGTCAGTGTGGACAATGCTGAGCTAGATGTCCAATGCCTTGACTCAGTATGAGGCCAATGGACTGGTCAGAATGTCAGACAGGAATCCTTCCTAGCCCCCAGTGTAGATGTCAGAGTCTGAGCTTGCATTTATTTTATTTTATTTTTTACAGAAAAGGAATGGGCTAACCACTGAGCTATTCTGTCTAATGAGAAAGAGGGAAGAAGAAGAAGAAGAAGAGTTTGGATTTGATATCCCGCCTTTCACTCCCTTTAAGGAGTCTCAAAGCGGCTAACATTCTCCTTTCCCTTCCTCCCCCACAACAAACACTCTGTGAGGTGAGTGGGGCTGAGAGACTTCAGAGAAGTGTGACTGGCCCAAGGTCACCCAGCAGCTGCATGTGGAGGAGCGGAGACTCGAACCCGCTTCCCCAGATTACGAGACTACCGCTCTTAACCACTACACCACACTGGCTGGGGTGTTTTTAATTGAGTGGGGTGGGGCAGAGGGTACAGCACACACCTTCCTTGGTAATATAGAATAAAGAGAAGAGAAACCCATTTTTTTCTGCAAGCACATTATAATCAAGACTTCTGATTTCCCCCCACTCCCAACTCTTTCTCTCTCTATATTTTAAAAAGATGCTTAAATACATTTTGGCTCTTCTGTCCAAGCATCCGATCCCCAACATTAAAAGCCAGAAAACACAGGCACTAGACAATGAGTCAGTAAAGAAAGGGCTAGAGCACAACTAATGCTTGCGAAGCACGGTTCATCCTTTCTTGGGAATGAGAATGCTATCAGTAATATATGAATGCCAGGCGGTTTGCTTCAAATTCTGGGAAGCTGTGAAGTTGAGATGAAGAGAAGGATTGGAGAGAGGCTTTCAAAAGCGCCAGTGTTGTGTTGAACTCTCTACTTTAATCAGAGCTGAAAGGCCTCCGGCCTGGAGCCGAGTGACAGATGATTCTCCCCTGAAAATGTTTTCAAATGGAACAGAAAACGCTGTTTATCTGTGTGGTCTGAGCTCATTTACTCCAATAGGAACCTTCAGCTCCTCTCTGACTGAAAGCCAGGTCTTGTTCTCCCATCTGATGGATGAATTGAATCTGGAAGTTTGATCCCGTCCCCTGAGATGTCATTTAAGTCCACAGATACGTCCGACAAGCAGAGGGACGCGTCAGTCCCTTGGCTCATCTCTCTCTCTCCCTCCCCGCCTGCCCCCACCTCTTTCATTCACTATAAGATCCTCTCTATTCACTACTCTCCCCTCACCCTTTGCTTTTCTGATTTTCTTTTTTTAAATTAAGTGTCGTATTCTTGCACTGCAGGGCTTATTAGACTTGTATGCAGCACACATCGTGACACACTAAGATGCTTCTCTTTTTGGAGGGGGAGAGAATAAATTAAATGTACAGTTTTGAACTTTGAAATGCTCAGCTTTTGACTTTTTGGGACATGAAATCTAACTCAATCTGAATAATAAAAAATGAATGAATGAATGAATGAATTCAGCTAAAGTTATTTGCTGGTGTGGATGTGTTGCCCAGGCCTGGTTGTTCCCTAGCTAGCAGCCACACAGCTCCCAGAAAAACAAATGTACCCAGAGGACTCTCCATCCGTGTTGCCTTCATGAATGGGAGCAGACCCACCCAGCCCGAGGGAGTGTGTTTCTGCAATTCTGATGTTCCCACAAGGTGAGAGAGTGCTGCAGGTGAGCTTACCACACCTTGTCTCTAAAAGCTTGGCAGTGGGGACATGGAAACTTGTTGGGGCATCTTTGCCACTTCCTTTTGGTTCTGAACTTCTTTCTGAACTCCTGAATCATGACTCTGGAGCTCTGTGGCTGAGTTGCCCAGTGACTGGGGCCCTTGGGGAACCACAGAGCTTTGGATCCAATGAATTTTTATTTATTTTTTTCTGAAAAAGCTTATTTGGAGTTTTTTCTCTCTCTGGGCTGCTTTCAGCAATAACTTCCCACCTGACTGGGAGACACTCCGGTCTCTTATGCAGCAAAGAGAGTGCCACATGCCATCTGATTCCCCATCCATTACACAACAACCTTCCTGTACAAGCTACAGCTCTAGACTGTGCCCTTTCCTAATATTACCAAAGTCTAACATTAAACCACTTGTTGTGGGTTTAGGACTGCACTGTCGATGGACACAGGAAGCTATCTTAGGCCAAGTCCAAATTGGTCCATCGAGTTCAGTATTGTCTGCACTAACTGACAGTAGCTTCCCAGGGTTTCAGGTGGGGCACAATTCTTAGCCTTGGCTGGAGATGCCTGGGTTTGAACCTGGGAATGCAAAGCAGGTTGCGACCCTTCCCCTTTTGGTCTTACCACTTTTCCCCCTTTGGGTGTCCCAAGCCCTGATTATCTGTAGCCAAGGCTTCTGCTTGGCTGGTATTTAAATCTGCATACTTATCTGACAATCATAGCCTGCATTGTGTGACTCTTCCTATCCATTTCCCTTAGTTCCGGCTTCTGTTCTCTGTTGCTTCTTGCCCTACTCCTGAACTGCCTCTTTGAAACTTGACTCACTTAACCCACAGACATGGGCTCACCAGCAGTGGACTGGTAACGGATGCCACCGATCTTGCTCATCTGCCAGCTGGTGGCTCCCTCCTTCCCTCCAACATTTCACAGCAGAAAAAGGACACACTTGCCAGTTTCATTGTCAGATGAGTAAAGGATTCACCATACGATAGCGAGGAAGGGAGATGAATAAGAGGCTTCGGTCAAGCCTTACGGTATTCTTTGCCTGTATTAATTTCTCATAAACGCCAAAGGCACTGATATACAGACATTTCAGAACTCTAAAAATTCAGAGCTAAGGATGTGGGAGAAACTGGATTCAGTTCACGTTTACCTAATCTGCATTTCCCGAAACAGTACACAAACTGAAACACAACACAACACACACACCCCACTTCAGAATGCACACTTCTACAAACTTTTGCAGTCAAGTCCTTCCACCAAATGATGTGAACAAAGATGCATAAACTAGGGGAAAGTGCATAAATGCGCAAATTAAAATATAATTAACTGTCAGGTGCTGGTGTGGTTGCTCGAGAGCAAACAGGCAAGACTCCGACCTGTCTTTTCCAGGCTTTATTATTAGTGCAAACTATTTACAGTGAAGAGCGTTGCAAGTTCATGTCTGGCTCACTTGCTAGCAGAATCTGGGAGTGGACGGTCCTTATACCTCCTCCAGCATAACAGTTGCGTGACCCCCAACCTTCTCCTCCCTTCCCTGCACCTAAACCTACTGCGCAGCATGGGCACTGGCAAAGGGGTACTTCCCTCCCCTCCAGTTTGCTCAGGCTTGGTGTTGAGGCTCTCCCTAGCATCCCCTGCTCCCACCACTTCCTCTCCACTGAAGGTGGGGCTTCCCTCCTCGCCAGAGGAGAAACTGCTTCGCAAGATTTTCAGAGGTTCCCTATAACACAACTGCCCTTCCACCTCTCGCCTCTGAGCTGATGGCAGTTCCCTGACAATAACATTAAGAAATGCATTTTATTAAGGGGATCTGCTTGCAAAAAATATGCCGACTGTTGCATGCCACCCCAATCTCCGAGCCGTGCGAGATTCCAGGAGTTGCAAGCGCTTACTCAGGGTTTGTGTTTCCTTTTGGGAATGAAGCACATTGTCTTTAGGATATATGATTTATTTGCACATACATACAACCCGAGCCTGTGGTGGAGGGGTGCACAGCATTAACAGTCTAAAAGGGTCGTTTCTCCCACAGCTGCAGCTTTGGATTCAAACAAGAAATCAAACCTTGCGCTCTGCCTCTCTGTCTTTTTAGCCTGCAGCTTTTACACCTCCAGCTTCTCGCTCACATAACATCTAACTCTCAACTTTGGCTTTATTCCTCTTCACTATATCTGTGAATCGAGAGAGGGGCCTCATCCATTTGCCGTTTCCCACAGAGCCCCTTCCTTTGCTCTCCTCACACCTCACCAGGAGGCTAGTTTGGCTATTTTCTGAAATCTGAATTCTCGATTAGCTGGCTGGGTCCAGGGATTAGGTGCCTGGCACCCACAAACTCATAACAATACAGTACAGTTGCAATTTGCACACGTTTAACATGCACAATTTCAACTTTACGCGGCCGAAGGCTGACCAGTTGAAATCGCACAATTTAAGGCAGAGAGCTTAAAAGCTCTTTTTGCACGGGGCTTTCCCAGCATGTAAAGAGTTTTTAAGTTCTCTGTCTTGCTTACCAGACTCTGGGATACTCTCACACAAGACTTTCACTGCGCACCGATCCCTCTTGCTCTCCTGGCTTCAGGGATAGCCGCGCAGCCTGCATTCGCCCCATAAGATACACACACATTTCCTCTTACTTTTTAGGAGGGGGAAAGTGTGTCTTATAGAGCGAAAAATACGGTACTTGCATCATGTAGTCTCTCACTTGCCTCTTCTCAAACCAAAACGTCCCAAGTCCTGCAACTTCTCTTCACTCCCTTGATAATTGTGGTTGCCCTTTTCTGAACCCCTCTATTGACACACTCTGTGTCAGAAGCATCTGCCGTAACCAGGTGTGGCACACGTTTTTTCAGCCTAACCAACCTCACAGGGTTGTTGTGAAGTTAAATGGAGCTGGGGGTAGAACCGTGTATACCACCTTGAGCTCCTTGGAAAGACGGTGGGATAGAAATAACTAATTTGACAGGTGGCATATCTTACCTAGGAAACTATTATGGCGAGACTGGGAGTGCATCAAAACTCCCAGTGACTTTGCTGCACTTACGTCTAGGACTGAGGCACGCAGCCAAAAATATTTGCTAACAATTCTGAAGGCGGTGTTAGTGTGTCAAATGTTTGCGTTGTGCATGCAAGGCTAGTGTGATTTCAAATTGTTTGTTGTTGCACATTTGGCACCGTATGCCGACGACGTGTTGATGGCTCGGTGTAATGTTGCAAGAGAGGAGAAGCTTTATATAAGAAGCTCTCTCGGGAAATGCTGGGAATGGACTCGCCTTCCTTAGGGAGGCTGTGTGATTGTAATCGCGCTCCAGATAAATTCTTTACAGTTGCTTGATCCAATTTAATGAAAACCTCACTGAACACCCATACATTAAACATGAGCCATCAAGCCCTGCTTGTAACGCATCTCAAAAATATTTGCCATGAAAACAAAAGCAGACCAGAAATTTCAGGCACAGCCAAAGGGAAAAAGAAAGAGAAAAAGTTGAGTTTCGGAGATTTGCAAGGAACATGCACTGGTGCTCATGTCTAAGGGTTTGCTTGCACAGACTTTATCCTGAAATAACCTCCTAACTCTCCTTGTGTCTCGGTCTTAGAGGTAGGGAACCTTTTGCATCCCAAGGCCTGCATTTCCTTCTAGACTACTACCCAAGGGCCACAAGTCTCTTGAGCAAATAGGTTACACTGGACATGACCATTGTGCAGAAAAGAGGTTCCCAGGGCATAGGCAAATGTTTAAACTGGGATAAGGGAGCTTTCCCATCAACTAAGCATGACAGATAAACAGGAGGATATTTGATGGGTGCTTTGAGATGTGGTTCTCTCTCACTCTCACTCTCTCTCTCCCTTTCCACAGACAAGATCATGTGCAGCTTAAGAGATACTCAGAAGCCTGACAGGTGGGAGGGATGTGGATGGTCCACTGTGTCCAGCAGTTAAGGGATTAATGACCAACACACACACACACACGAGAGAGAGAGAGAGAGAGAGAGAGAGAGAGAGAGAGAGAGAGAGGGAGAGAGAAAGAGAGAGAGAGAGATGTGAGCATACAGTCCAGTGCTGAAATTCGGCCCATTGCTGGTCTCTAATGAAAGCCAGATTGCTGTTCAACAATCGTCCCACTGTTATGAGGCACTCTTCCTGGACTAACAGGCACACGGTTGCCTGTGTACTCATGAAAATGTGCATGTACCCCATGTGCCCAGCTTAGAAGGGTTTTGAAACCCTGTTTTACATTCTGGTGATGGAGTGGAAGGTGAGGAGGGGGATGGGGTCATGCCAGCAGACTGCAGCACTCCTAATTCCACATTCTCTAAACAAGTGGCAGTGGGCATCTGTTAAATACTTTTGCCTCTGCTGGCTTAAAAATGCTTGGCATAGCCCTTTCAGAGCAAACAGGGCTCACTGTCACCAGCGCTAAATTATTATTTCGAATTCCTGCCAAATGAATGCTTATTGCAACCAGCGGTGATGGTCAGGGTTTGGAAAGGTGGGAACAGGTCTTGTGGAAGCACCAACCCAGGTTCAGATTCAGGTTCTTCACTTCCTTGACTCTTCTACCTAGCAACAACAGAGCTGTAACGCAACCTGTGTTGATGCTGTTGTGGATTTGGTAATGGAAGAAAGTTAGAAGAGCCCTCTTGAGACAGACCAAGTGTCCATCTAGCCCAGGTTCCTGCTCTGTCAGTAGACAATGAGATGACTCCAGGCATGGATAAATGAGTCTATTCAGCAATAAAACTGCTGGTGCATTTGCAAAGCTAAGCAGGGTCCAGTATGGTTTCAAATTGGATGGGAGACCATGTGTTGAGATTCCTGTATGACTTTAAACTATGACTTTAAACTTTAAAGTGACTAGATGACCCTTAGGGTCCCTTCCTTAGGGTCTACAATTCTATGGTTCTATGAAGTCTGTTAGGAAGGACTTTAATCCCTTTAACTCCATATTGCCGACTACACTGACTGGCAGCAACTCTCAGGGAGGAATCTTTCCCAGTCCTACCTGGAAATGCTGGTAGGAATTGAACCTGGGATCTTCTGCATGCAAAGCAGATGTTCTACCACCAATCCCATCCTGCCCAGTTTCTACATCCCTCTGCGGTTTTTGCGCATTTCAAAAAGCATTTCAATATCCGGAACAGCTTTGTCTGTCCGGAATCGGTGAAAGACTGAAATGTGAGCTTCAAGTTTTCAATTTGAAGAAATCCCAGAGCGTTATTCTCCAATCTCCTTCCCTCTGGATGTTACTGGGCTACATTTCTCATCGTTTTCTGAGGCTGTTGGGAACTGGAGTCCAACAAATCTGGAAGGCATCGAGTTGGAGAAGACTAGACGAATCCAACATCCTTTAGCACAGACGTTTCTACTACGTTATCCCTGAAACTGGAACTTTAGATGTTACCCAGAATCCTGTGCTAGGAAGCACTAATGTGAGCCACATTATCTCTCCCCAAACTGTGTTTTGCTACCTATAATAGAGGCTCATTTCCATAATGCATAGAATTTGGCTACTGAAAACACAGTAAATGGTTTTGTGAGTCAAGTCTGATGAATTCCAAATGTGCTAATGTACCATCTATTGTGTACAGTATGTCCTGGAAAGAATTTAGCCTGTTCCTACACAGTATGACTTGTGTTGAGAATTTGTGAGTTCAAACATTTTTCGACTGACATACATTCCCACTCTCTCTCACACACACACTCTCGTTGAAACAAAATACACACACACCACACTCCTCTGATGTGAAACAGTAGGTGGCATCCAACTGAGTTCTACTTAGAGTAGACTGACTGAGATGACTGGATCCATGTTTGTCATGTTCATTACTTCTAATGGATCTACTCTGAGTAGATCCATGTTCATTACTTCTAATGGGTCTACTCTGCTGGATACAACCCAGGCTGCCTCCCACAGAATCATCAAATATATCTGGGGGTGCCAACTTGAATGAAATATTGGGGGGCAGGTAAGTCCCATCCTACATAATTGTTCACAAGTCATGGTGCAGGCACACTGTTTGAATGGCAATGCCCACCAAATTTCGGGGGACTTGGCTAACTCAAATATTTTATTGGGGGAAGGGCAAAAGGACCTTAGCCCCAAGGAGTTGGTTCCTATGTATCCTTCGCATATCCCACTGAAATTGACTGAGGATGCTCAAAAGCAAAGATCTGATATCCTTTCATAAGAACCAATGTTTGAAGGCAACCCCCCCCCAAAAAAACCCCAGATACCCTCCTTAGAGCTGGATGCACAACCTCCCAAAGATTATTTGAAATATCTTTCTTTCTTTCTTTCTTTCTTTCTTTCTTTCTTTCTTTCTTTCTTTCGAAGGTGCACATTCCCCATAAACTCAGCCATTTACACAGACAAGCAGACAGGCACTCTGGTTTCTAACTCGATCCTGAAATGTCCCACTTTTCCTTAGGGCATCCATATTTTCATCAGAGAAATATTGGAGGGTGTGGTAGGACGTCCCTATTTTCATTGGAGAAATGTTGGAGGGTAGGAAGATATGTGACCCCGCCAAGCCAAGGAGATAAGTAACTATACAATATTTAGAAGACACCTGAAGGCAACCCTGTATAGGGAAGTTTTTAAAAATGTTTAATGTTTCATTATGTTTTTATGTATGTTGGAAGCCGCCCAGAGTGGCTGGTGCAACTCAGTCAATAATGGAATAGGATGTCCCTATTTTCATTGGAGAAATGTTGGAGGGTATGAGTTCCTGGGCCATAATATAAATATACTGGTCCTTTCCCTTTGGTCTTCTGCCATTTCCTCCTCCTCCTTCAAGGAAAGGGTCACAGTTCAGTTCCTTACACTCAGAAGCCCCCAGGTTCCATCCCTGATGTCTCCAAGTAGGCCTGGGTAAGATTCTGGCCCAAGACCAGTTGGAGCTACTGCCAGTCAGTGTAGGCAATAATGAGCTAGATAGGCCAATGGAAGCATCCCATGTTCCCATGAACATCTTTCCCTGTCTTAGACCTCAGTTTCTTAGCTTCATCAGCCACTGCATCCGCAAGCCAAACTGGAGACTGAGTCCACCAGATCTTAACACATCAGAGCAATGTCAGCCTGCTCCACTGCTGGACTGCCATTTCGCTTAATATATTACTGGCTGCCTTTACCCACAAAAGTGCCCCTGGCCGATTCTGTGAGTGGGTGGATCAAAGAATGGTGGTTAAAGCAGACATTTAAAAATAAGGCAAGATGGGCAGAGCTCCTCAATTAAATTCCGCAAAGGCAAACACAAAAGTTCGGAGGCATCTTATCAGCTGAGACCCTCCCATTGTCCCACAGCCAATAGAACACGTAAGATTTAGTGCACACTTATTACCCTGCGATCAGCACTTTGTGGCTTGGCAACCCGAAACCTTTTATTTATGGAAGAATAATGAAATTATATTTTAACCGCCTCACATCAAAGTTCAGTGCTTCCGATAAGTTTCCACTACAGCTTCGCCCCAGGGCAATGCAATCCCTTTTATTAATACTTTGTCCTGGTTCATAGATGGATGAATCACTACATGGATATCAATACAACCTTTAGCCACAGACTATTATCAAAATCAGCATCCATGGCGATTTTAGAAGGTTTCATTACACCTCCGTGGGCAAGCACACTGCAGAGATGCAAATCTTTCAGGCACTGATTACAATAATTTCGTAGCCGAGAGCCCAGAATACCACAGTCCCAATTTATTATATTTTATTTTAACTGCCATCCTAACATGGAGGACAGAAACTTTGTTGGAAAATATCCACATTTACTATCACAATTTAGGGGGGAGGAATCTATTATTTTCAATAAGGCTCATTTAAATTAATAGACCAAATGTCACTGACTTCAGTGAGCAGGATTAGCATTCGGTGCTACACCCTTGTCGTATATGACAAACCTGTATACAAAACTGTGCATGCAATGAGAAATATGCGTGAAAATGCTGGCAAGTTTTCACGAGGTCTTTTAAAAAAAGAATAGCAAACTGATGCAGAAATGGGGCAAACAGGTGAAGAGGAGAAACAAAAAGTGACAGATTTGTCAATCCTTAATGCAGGCAGGCGGGCACACACCACATGTTCCAATCTTGTCTGTTCCCATGTCCACTTAGGTTCTCTAAGGACATCAGAGCAACCCAGCTAGATTTGACCAAAGGTCCATCTATTCCATTTCCTAAGCCATATTCTAAACCATATTCAAACTATGACTTTAAAGCAGTGTTTCCCAAACTTGGGTCTCCAGCTGGCTTTGGACCACAACTCCCATAATCCTTAGCTAGCAGGACCAGTGGTCAGGGATGATGAGAACAGTAGTCCAAAAACAGTTGGAGACTTGTGTTTGGGAAACACTGTTTTAAAACAATATGAATCCACTTTAAGTCATAATTCGGTCCCCCCCCCCAAAAAAAATCTGGGGTCTGTAGTTTGTTAAGGGTGCTGACAGTTGTTAAGAGATCCTCTATTTGCAGAGCTACAGTTCTCAGGGTTCCCCATGAAAAAGGATTGGTTGTTAAACCACATTGGGAACTGCAGCCCTGTGAGGAAACTAGGGGTCTCCTAATAACTCTCAACACTATTAACAAACCGCAACTCCCATAATTCTTTGGGGGAAGCCATGGCTATTCAAAGGGATATCATAGTGCCTTAATTGTGTGGTGTGAAGGTAGCCACAATCTTCAGCTTGAGACATCTGGGAAGCCCAGCATGAAAGCAGCAGTGCAGCCCCCTTGTTTGTCCCAAAATTATTCAGACGGGAAATGGACAGGTCCATCCATCCCCACCTGGGATGGAGAACCTGATGCCTGCCAGATGGGCCTGGTGTACAACTCCCATCATTCATGACCATTGGCCATGGCTCATGGGAGTTGCAGTCCAGCAACATCAGGAGGGCACCAGTTAGGGAAGGCTGAACAAGCAGACCCTCCAAGTGTCCCTATTTTCCAGGGACACCCCAAATTTACAGAAGCCATCCCAGTTTTTGATTTGATCCTAGAAGGTCCCACTTTTCCTTAAAGGTAAAGGTAAAGGGACCCCTGACCATTAGGTCCAGTCATGGCCGACTCTGGGGTTGCAGCACTCATCTCGCTTTACTGGCCGAGGGAGCTGGCGTACAGCTTCTGGGTCATGTGGCCAGCATGACTAAGCTGCTTCTGGCGAACCAGAGCAGCGCACGGAATCGCTGTTTACCTTCCCGCCGGAATGATACCTATTTATCTACTTGCACTTTGACGTGCTTTTGAACTGCTTTTTTTTAGGATGTTCCTATTTTCATTGGAGAAATGTGACCCCCAGAGCCAAGGAGATAAGTAACTATACAACCTTTAGAAGACACCTGAAGGCAGCCCTATAATAATAGATAATAAAATTTTATTTATATCCCCAGCCGAAGCCGGGCTCAGAGCGGCTAACAACATTAAAATCATTTCATTATAAAATCAATTCAAATCAGATTAATAAAACTATATAGTTTTATTATGTTTTTATATGTGTTGGAAGCCAGAGTATGATTATTTTTATTATTATCATTATTATGGAATAGGACGTCCCTATTTTCATGGGAGAAATGTTGGAAGGTATGAGCAAGGAGATCTGCTGAAGACTGCGACCACCCTCAAATTCATAGGCCTAAGCCATGTTTATAGCTCCTTTGCTACAAGATGCATTTCGAAAACAAGCAATACCCAGTATAGACCATAACCTAGTTCTTACTGAGACGGTTACTCTGTGACCTGGTTGTGCTAATTTCTGGACTCAGGCTGGAGCTCATGTGATTCAACGGTCCTCTGTAAAATAAACAAATCCCAGCACATAGAAAGCTAGGGTGAAAACCCTTCTCCCTGACATAGTAGCCTTCTGTAGGCAGGGACTTTTTTCTGTCATTCCTACAGGCCAGACACAGCTTCACTATCTCATTGAGAGCTGAGCGCTTGAGGCAGCCACTCTTGGAAACGATGCTCTTCCATGCTCTCCACCAGGTCTCAAGTTGCATTCTTCAACTCCTTCAAGGCCAACGCAACAAGGAACATTCCTTGCCTTTCTCCGTGTCATTATAAGATAATCTAATACAAAAAGGTCTCCTATTTTCATCTAGGCATTAAACTATCTACAGACAGTGCAGTCAAGAGTGAAGGTTATTTATGTCATGCTTGTTAAAGAAGTACCCCTTTCAACACACGAGGAACACAGTTCAACTGGAGAGATAAGGAAACAGCCAGAAATGTCCCTTTTCTTTTTCCACGAATTATCTCTTCACTCCCTCTTAAGGTGGAGAGGCCAGGCAGAGCTAGCTAGCTTTGAAAGCTAGTGGAAATGGTTGTGCTCAGAATCGAATGGCTTGCATTCTGATGGTGATTCACAGAAATAAAAGTGGCTGTTCCAGAATGGGAAATAGTAATTTAAAAAATGCATTTTTCAAGTTCAGATTTAAGACACCAGCCCTGTAAGAAGAAGGAAATCTCAAATGCAGCAGTATTTTTTTTATAAACAATAACAACAAAAACCTACCTGTCGCCCACCCCACCCCACAGTTGCCAACACATGGACATATCCTCCAACATTTCAACATTTCTCTAATGAAAATAGGGATGTCTTCTTCTTCTTCTTCTTCTTCTTCTTCTTCTTCTTCTTCTTCTTCTTCTTCTTCTTCTTCTTCTTCTTCTTCTTCTTCCCCTGCCCATCTGACTGGGTTGCCCCAGCCACTCTGGGCAGTTTCCAACACATATAAAAACATAAAAAATATTAAGCATAAAAAACTGCCTTCAGGTGTCTTCTTAAGGTTGCGTAGTTATTTATCTCCTTGGCTGGGGGGGGGGGGGTTGCATAACTCGATACCTTCCAAAATTTCTCCGATCAAAACAGGGACGTCCTAAGGACAAATGGGACATCCCAAGATCAAATAAAAAAACAGGATGGCTTCTGGAAATCCAGGACTGTCCCTGACACTTGGAGGGTCTGCATGGGCAGCAGTCTGCCCACCAGAGCCTCTTACAGGGCACAACATAGGAGCCAACTCCTAGGGGGTGAAGGTTCTTCACCCCCCCATAAAATATTTCAGGGGGCAGAGCTGATGGGCATTGCCATTCAAATGGTGTTGGGCAAGTTGATGGGCATTGCCATTCAAATGGTGTGCATGCACCGTGTCATGTGATTATGTGGGGCAGGGCATACCTGCTCCCCTCTCCAATATTTAATTCAAGTTGGCACTCCTGGGGCCATAAATCTCCCTTCAAAAATCCATGATGCATGATGGACTCTTTGCCCTTCCTAGCTCAGTTCCTGTTTGGAATGATTTGGTAATGTTGCTGGAGAGCTCTTAGCAATATGTCCTTGGGGTATGTATATTGAAAATATGTGATCTTCCCAGGACTGGTGCTCAAAACACGAGCTAAGTCCCAATAATCAATGTACTAAACTTCAGCCACTAGAACGAAGTTCCACCTTAACAGCCATGCCGAAGATCCCCGAAGCATCACTTTTTCTACATCTGTGGGTCTGAAGAAGCCCTTTTGCAGCTGCCCATGTCACTAGGCTGGGCCCACTCCTCATAACATCGCTAAGACAGCTAATAAGACTCCCGATGAATGATTAGTATGAATTTCTGCACTGCTAATTTCCGTAACTATCACTCTCTGAAAGACAGCTCAAGGGATTTTCGGGTGCGGGGTTTGCCTCTTGTCCCTGAAAACAGAGGGCTGCATTATTTGACAGAGCTCAAATCGGCGTGTCCGGTTTCAGTGGCCTAATGTGGGCTGCATTTTAAAATGATACAATATTTTGAAATGTGCAACTGCCTCGCTGATGCCTCCCGCTTCGTGACAGGCCCTCGGGGACTCTGCTTCCCGACTGAACGAGGCACCTGATGTGATGCCTTACTCTGGACATAAGAAGAGCCCGGCTGGATCATAGAAATCATAGAACTGTAGAGTTGAAAGGGACCCCGAGGATCATCTAGTCCAACCCCCTGCAATGCAGGAATACACAGCTGTCCCAAACAGGGATCAAACTTGCAACCTTGGCATTACCAGCACCACACTCTAACCAACTGAGCTGATAGTCCATAGGCCCACTGTAGTCCAGCATTTTGCTCTTACATTAGCCAGCCAGACACCCCTGGGCAACAGCTTCTCTCCCCCCTTGTGATTCTCAGTGGCTTGTCGTCAGAAGAATGATGCCTCTGAAAGTGGATGGAGAACGCAGCCATTGTGGTTACTGGCCACTGAAAACCTCCTCTTCCATTAACATCTCGAGTCCCCTTTTAAAGCCATTGAATGAGATCCCAGTGATTAAGAGCAGAAGCCCAACATTCTGCTCTCACACTGGCCAACCAGAGGTCCGGGGATCTGCAGTACCTCCAGAGTTGCCATGTTAAAGATGAATCTACCAGATTCACAGTACCTGAAACATGTAAACTGAAATAGTAATAGTAATAGTAATAATAATAATAATAATAATAATAATAATAATAATAATAATAATTTATTATTTATACCCTGCCCATCTGGCTGGGTTTCCCCAGCTACTCTGGACAGCTTCCAGCAAAATATTAAAATACAATAATTAATCAAATATTAAAAGCTTCCCTAAACAGGGCTGCCTTCAGATGTCTTCTAAGCGTCAGATAGTTGTTTATTTCTTTGACATCTGATGGGAAGGCGTTCCACAGGGTGGGCGCCACTACTGAGAAGGCCCTCTGCCTGTTTCCCTATAACTTCACTTCTCGCAATGAGGGAACCGCCAGAAGGCCCCCGGCACTGGACCTCACACCCATCCTTGAAAATTCACATTTCTCAATCTTGCAATGCAGTTCTGCAATCAAGCATTGTGTTCAAAATACAAAGACTCATAGAACTGTAGATTGGAAGGGATCCCAAGCATAGCAGCCTACACCCAGGGGCCAAGGGAGTCTTCCCCCCAATAAAATATTTGAAGGGGCCAGGGGGCCCCAAAGTTGATGGGAAGTGCCATTCAAATGGGGTGTGGGTGTGTGCCATGCCATGTGATCCATTATGTGGGGTGGGGTTTACCTGACCCCCAAAATATTTTATTCAAGATGGCACCCCTGATCCCAAGGGTCAGCTAGTCCAATTCTCTGCAAGGCAGAGATCCTTGACAGATGGCCACCCAGCTTGGTAAAAAATAACACACCAAAGGGAAATTGCTTTGCAAGAAGTGGTGTATATTAGGAGAAACTTAATACTAAAATGCTGGTGAATTTTCATTCTTGGGGGGGGGGGGACCGATGTGGAAATGTGGAGAACGGACCTGAAGACTGGAAGAAGGAAAAAATGAGAGAAACCTACACTGGCAGGTTCACCCATTCCTAACAAACCATTAGCTTACTCAGAGTAGACCCTCTGAAATCAATAGATGTGGGCAACTTATGACCACTACCCTGAGTGTGGGCAACTTATGACCACTGACTAAGTGGTCACTACAGTTATGACCTACTACTCTGAGTAGGACTTGGTTGGCTTCATCCTGAAGACACACATCTCTTGCGTAGCCTTGAGAGCAATCTGTCTGGAAGCAAAGGACACCTGGAACTTCAAACAGTGTTCAACCCCTGTCAGACTGGAATGTAATTAGAGCAAGTTCAACAGCATCCTGAAGCAGCGGAGGTCAGAGAGCAAGAGAGAGGGAGAGATCTGGCAGAAGGACTGAGCTGGGTCATTACCATGGGGGGAGAGGGTAGGACATGTACGGCAAACCTTTAAGTCCCTTAATGACCATGAACATTTCAGTTTGGGTTCCTCATTGGGGATGATCTGCCCTCAACTGTAGTAGGAACCACCTCAAACTTAAAACCTCTCGCCTTGATGCTTTGATAGAAGCCAGCTTTGTGCGATGCTCGATTTAGAGAGCGGCAGCCAGTGCTAGCCCTACTCAGAATAGATCCATTGAAGTTAATGGGGGTGGCTAACAAAGGTCCCCTAATTTCAGTGGGTCTAATTTGAGTTGAAGTTAGTTGGATACAATGAATATTTCTGCAAGCAATTTCACCTAATATACACATTTTTAAAAATGTACATCTTCCCATTATATATGGATTTTTGCATTTTTAGAAGGATTGTGGGGAAGGGGTAAAAACAGGGACAGTGAATTTTTGGTAAGGGTGGTCTCTCTCTCTCTCTCTCTCTCTCTCTCTCTCTCTCTCTCTGTCTCTCTCTCCATTTATAAGCGACAACATTGGAGTTGTGACCAAGGGTGCCAACGCAAGTAAAATATTGGTGGGGGGCAGGTAAGCCTTGCCCCACATCATCCATCACAAGACACAACACGCACACACCATTTGAATGGCAATGCCATTGAGGGGGCCTGGTCCCCTCAAATACTTTATTGGGGAGGGGTGAAGGGACCTCAGCCTTAGGTGTTGGCTCCTACGGTTGTGACATTTTGCTCAATTCTCTCTGTGGTGTGTATGTAGAATTCTCCAACTCTTTAGAAATAAAATTCTCAGGAAATCAATCTGAACATCCCTTTTGAGAAATTTCAGGTCAGCCAGCCACCGTCGCCTCCGAAGACAGGATCGCTTAGAGAAATCTGCTTCACGCAATCTCAATATTCAGCCAGGTTTGTGCTGGAGCACCTGAACTAGAAACCTTAATGACGCTTAACTGTGATGAATTACTATATGATAACACCATAAATAATAAACAAACCAATTTATGTCGTTGGTACATTAGAATATTTGTAACTTGCCAAAGGCTCCCTGGGGCGGCGGGCAAAATTGTAAGGCAGGTGCATAATGAAAGCAACAATTAAAACATAATTGCCCCCAGAAGCAATCAATTAAGTAAAAAAAAAAAAAAGATAACAAGGCCAGCAGGGGTTTTGTTTAAAGGAATCTGTGTAGAAGGACTGAGGAACTCATAGCCCTTCAGGTGTTGCTGAACTACAACTCCCATCATCCTTGGCCATAGGCCATTCTGGCAGGGGCTGATGGGAGTCGGAGTCCGACAGCACCTGGAAGGCCAAAGGCTTCCCACCCCTGGTGAATAGCATACTGAATTATTATTGAATAGGACATTGCTATTTTCATCAGAGAAATGTTGGAGTGTATGAAACAGGATGCTTGACTAGGTCCTGATCCAGGAGGGCACTTCTTACTTGCAAGTGGTGGATCAAAGCGTCAGCACACATGGAAATAGTGCAGGAAGCAGATTAATATGCCAGATCTACATCCAAGACTGCTGACTCAGTTATTTTAAAACTCCAGTAATTGACTTTGTTGGGGTTTTTTTTGTCTTTGTTTTTTTTAAATGGCATTAGCATTTAAATGGTAACAGCATTATAAAGGTGAAGGTTCAGCAGAATATGATCAATTTATTGAAATTTGCAAATGTTCCCTTTGAGTGTGTGTGCGTGCGTGCGTGCGATACGCACACAAAGACAGCTTTTCAAGCTGCTTGGATTTTATTTGGTGTTATGTCAGGAAAAAAGTCTATAGCATCAAGTAGCACTCTTGAGTCGGCAGCTGCTAGGTGGAGACAAGTAAGAATTTTACCCTTCAATTTCTCACCCTCCTTCCAAAGCTTCATTTCCTTCAAAGCTAGTCCTGTGATTATAAAAAAAAACAACCCCAGAGCTGATCTATTTGCAAAAATGTGGGGAGGTTTATCCCCCATTGATCCACTGCCATGAGAATTATTAGTATGCAATTATACAAGCATATTCGTATACACTTACTAGTATGCAATTGTGTGTTTTTTCAACCGAGCATTCGAAATATTTGACATGAGAATGCAGTTGCATTGCTTATTATTGTATTTTATGTCCTGCTTAAATGATGTCAAATTGGCTTCTGAGCCATGTACAAGTATAAAAACCAATGGCATAAACATCCAAATATAAAGACCCATGATAAAAATGCACAATAAAGCAATTGCCCGAGAACATTAACATATAAACATGCATTATTAGGATATGCAAGAAAAGGAAAAAAAAGCAATCCCGTCAAAAGTAATCAGCAATTATAACAGGAGACGAGGACCTGAGTTTTCCACAATTCACGGTCTTGACCAGCTGGACCAATCTCAACAACCTTTCCGGCTTTATGGATAGCATCATATGAGAAGAAGCATGGTGCAGTGGTTGGAGTGTGGACTAAGGCTGGGGAGACTCGAGTTCAAAGCCCCGTGAAGCTCACTGAACAAAGAATGCCTCAATATGTATCTATTTTTCCCCCTCAGAGAAATGGGCAAGAATCAACCCTTTCCATAAAACAAAATCATCTCACTGACCAAAAGCAAAAGCTCCAGCCAGGAATGGTGGATTGGAATTAAGCAGCAGAAATAAAACCCCATCCCTTGTGCTTCCTGCAATAGAAGGCTTAAAACTGGTGGTTATGTCCAACATTTTCCCATGGGACCATCTCCAGGCTGGTGCAGAACAGGGGATAGGATCTTGGCTCTCCACTGGACATGGTCCAGCTTTGCATAGGGTTGCCATATTCCAAGAAGTAAAATTCCTGACACCTGCAAAGTTGTTGTTGAGCTCTTTTTTTTTTTTAAGGAAACCACCCAAATTGTTGATAAAATAGTGATTTTAAGCTTTTAGAGCTGTTTCCGCTGTTTTCTTCCATCACGTTGCCATACATCTGGGTTTTCCCTGACATTTTTTTTTACAATACGATAATCTTTATTGTCATTGTCCCATACAGAACAACGAAATCTACATCAGACATTCAAAAACCAACAAGGCTGCTATCCCAGCTATCCCAGCCTGGCCAACCCCCTAAAAACTCTGATACCCCATAATTAAATACAATATACTCCCATAGAGACTACCTTACACTGCGTTTAAAACCAAAATCGCATTTGGATAGAAACTGTTTCTCAGACGGCTAGTCCTAGTCTTTATAACCCTGTACCTTCTTCCAGAAGGCAGAAGCTGAAAGAGATCATTTCCGGGGTGCGCACTATCCTGTACTATCTCTGCAGCTTTCTTATGACAAACTCCACCCCCGTGCCATTTTTGTACCAGAAAACCAGGACATGTCAGGAATTTTCCTGACGTATGGCAAGCCTAGCTTGGGATCCAGCAGATTCGTGCTGGACCTGCTCTCCCTCCCCAGTGCTCCTCTGAGAGCTGCCAATGGAGATAGCACACACTCCCCTGTGCTTTCAGTGATTGTAGGGTTGCCATATTTTGAAGAGCAAAAAAAAGAGGACAACCCGAGCCACTGCCAGCCCAAGCCCAGGAAAGAGGGGCACAGGCATGTGGGGCCACCAGCTTGGACTGGCAGCAGTTGTGGTGTGGAGAGCAGCCCGTGCCCCTCACCCCCCTCAAACCCCAGACATTTCCTTTAAAATGTAGAAACCCCCTGGATTGGCATTTTGGCCCCCCAAAAGAGGACATATGGCAACAGGAGCCCTGCATAATAGAGCCTGGCCCATGCGTGGAGGGACGCTTCCAGCTCATCCTCACCCCTTCCAGCAGTGTGGAACAGTGGTTAGGGTTGCTCTGCACAGTCCTGGGAATTGTATACTAGATCAATAATCACCAGAGTTATGGTTCTATGTGCAATTTTTCTGAAAAGGGAGATTTTTTTTAAAAAAGCAAGTTTGGCCCAATGGAAAAGCAAAATTAAATAGGTACATTGTGTATGTTTGTGTGGTGATAAATTTGCAAAGGTACGAATTTCTTTATTTGGTAAGGCTAGAATTGCATTAAAGCAAACGAAACAGGAGGCACACGCCTTATTCCAGAATGTCACACATACATTCAAATGCTTAAAAAAAAATGCTTAGTTTGAAATACAATTTAGGTCACATTTTTTTAAAAAATGATTTTTTTTAAAAAAATAATGCATAATTTTAAGGGAAAGCAAGACAGGGCACATATTAAAATATTTATTCCCAACAATCATGAAGTGCCTCATCTTGCAAAGCAAATCAGAAATGGTGTTTCTTGACTGGATAATCCAGAGTTAGGCATTTAGTTTGCAATCCTCCAAATGCTTACCTGGCAGTAAGTCTCACTGAATTCAATGGGACTTACTTCTGGGTAGATATGGCTAGGTTTCTACCAAGGTAAAGTTTCCTTTGGAGTTTTAAATTTTAAAAGGCTTATGTCTCATAAATCGCTGGATGAGACTGTGCTCTGCCCACTACATCCCTGCCCGGCTTTCAAATGTGGGGCCAATTCCGTTTGAAGAAAAGTCCCAACAATATGTTACACCCCAAATGTCTAAGTCTTTTGTTTTGTTTTTAAAGCCACTCCTAAACTGGTTTGGAGCATTCATCTTTTGTCACTTGGGAGCTAAGAGAGATTCACACGGCCTGTAAACAAGGCAAACGACGCTCTGCCTTAACCACAAAATTAGAACCCATCTCAACTTTCTTAAAATAATAACAAAGCAACAACAACCTCTGGACTGTTTCCTGAATTGGAGAAGCTCTTAATATCGCAAGGAATCCATCTCAAACTTCTGAAACATTTGTCGCTACCAGAAGTGCCAGCAATTTTTTATGAGCCTGATGTTTTCTCGTCTTTACTGCAGCCTCCTCTGCCAGGAAATCTTTCCAGCTTCGGCTCATGTTAGCAGAGGCCCAGGGACCGTGCCAAAAATTAACTCAAAGTGTATCCTCCCCTCTGTTCAAGGAAGGTTCATTAGCGGCCAATTACACCAGTGTTTCCCAACCGGTGTTCCGCGGCACACGAGTGTGCCGTGAGACGTTGCCTCGTGTGCCGCGAGATGCCTGGAGGGAGGCGGGCGAGTCGGGCGGCGAGAGGCGGGGCGGCGAGGAGAGGCCGCACCTCCTGCTGTTGCCTGGCGCTCCTCCTCGCAGCCGGAAGCGCTGCCTGGGCGCCTCCGCGCGACTCTGCCTCGCTGGGTTTGGTCTCCCAGCAGAGACGGGTCACACGCGCCCCTCCCTCCCTCCCTCAGCCTGCGCGGAGGGAAAGCCAGAGAGAGGCATCGCTCCTGCGCGGCGGGAGAGGGAGCAGCCGGAGCGATGCCCCAAACGAACGCATGGGACCGGAGGGGAAATCCTCTCCGAGGCGGATTGAGCGCAGCTGAGAGAAGCCTTTCGAGGAGCTGCCGTGTCCCCTGGAAACCCCCTTCCCAGCTCTGCCTCAGCCGCCGCCGCCTCAGTTGCCGCCGTCCCTCAGTCCCTCGCTCTGCTGCCTCCTCCCACCCCCAAAGCTTGGAGGTTCCCCAGCAAGGGGGAGGGAAAAAACTTTCACTTTTGTGCGTCCCTCCCGGCGTGACGCTGCGCGCTGACGTCACGGGGCGGGGCTTTAATGGTGGTGTGCCGCGAAATTTTTTTTTAGTAAACAGGTGTGCCGTTGCCCAAAAACATTTGGGAAACACTGAATTACACTATACAAGGGACTTGCTATCATATAAAGCTATGTCAACGATCCAAGCCGGCAGATTTTGTGAAGGCTTTTCTCGGCATTTCCCCAGAAAGGGGGAGACACGCCCGCAAGAGGAGCACTCAGTAGCACTTAATAAACTTGGTCATCTGAGCAAAATGTAGCCAAAATATAGTGTGCACGCACTCACACACCCTTGCTAATTGCATGCCCTTGAAAAAGTTCGCAGCTGGGAAAAGGGACATGTGCATAACCCCCTTATATTCTCATACTAAGGATCACTGCCCACGCTTAGCCTGTCCTAGGATTTTATTTATTCTGCAACAGCCAGTTATTCTGCAACAGCCAGTCCTCAGGCCTATGTACTAGTAAGGAACACATTCTCTGGATTCCGATCTGTGCATAGTTAAAACAGCATCATCCGCACACGAGTGGGAAGATACTGGCACACTTGTGGGACACACAATACGTTTTCAGAAGTATGGAATTTATTTGGGAGGGGGGAATCCTAAAGGGAGGGGAGGACGAAACAGCTCAATTATTGCTGAGCATGTTCGGTGAAGTCAGAATGCTGAATGATTGTTGCAGGGAGCGGGCAATGGAACACTGGGGAGGGGAAATGGAATGGAGTATGCGGGAAATGTACAGGGACAGCTAAAAACTTGATGCCAGGCTGCAATGTTGCACAAGATCATGTTTCGTTTTGTTTTCCTTTTGGAGATAGATAGATAGATAGATAGATAGATAGATAGATAGGCAGGCAGGCAGGCAGATAGTCTTAGATCCTCATATAAGTTAAGGAAATAATAATGATAATAATAATAATAATAATAATAATAATAATAATAATAATAATAATTTGTCATTTTACTCACAAGAATAACTGAGAGCAATTTACAAATACAACAGAAATGTCAAAATCAATTTCAATAAATGTAATCAGTAAAACCCTAACTAGTACAAATGCGTACAGACAAAAGGCAAGTCTACTGTTCCATCAAAAGAGGCCACGAATATTTGAAACCCTTTGAACTAAGGGCCAAAAACCTGTGTGAAAAAAAAGTTTTTGCCTGGTGCCCCAAACGAGACAAAGGTGGTGCCAGGCAAGCCTCCCTGGGGCCAAGCATTGCACAAGCTGGGAGCCACCACCGAAAAGGCCTGTTCCCATGTTACCACCCTCTAGGCCTCCAATAGAGAAGGGCCAGGTCAGTTCATATGGAAGGGTAGTTCATGGAAGGAAAGCTTCCTGTCCCCCTCCACTCTGAACCAGCCCCCATTGTTCAGGAGAGACCTTCAACTGTTCTAAGAGGCTTTTGGGGTGGGGTGGGGGTTACAGATGGTTCCCAGAGGATGTGAAACTTTCATTGGCTTCCTTATCTTATCCCGAGGATCTAAGATGTTATCCCTCATGCTTCCAACAATGATTTAAATAAATGAAGGATTGCATCCAACATTAGTCCGACGCTGAAATTAATGGATGCGATTGAGGTCCAATAATTTAAATGGGTCTGCTTCAAGCAGAACTTAGTTTGATACAATCCAGGGACTTCTTGGCTGAACAGGGATAGCAGAACTGCACGGGGTTATTTAAAGCTTTCATTTCCTTTTACATTTTTCAAAGAACAGAACAGAAATAGCTAGGGTGTGGAAGGGAAGACACTGAAAATGAGAAATCATCAATATGCATATTCCTTTAGCTACTGTACAGCCTTTTGTCCAAATTGCACAACACTATGTCAGCAGCGTTGAATATCAAAATGACTGGAATGCATATTTTACAGCTTATTATTATTTTTAAAATGCTATGTTCTTTTATCTAGTTTCCCCTGTATTTTCTTGATGGGTACATTTTCTGGTTCTTTTTGACCATCTTTATTAACTTTCCCAGAAGAATCTTATATATTTCTGCTGCTTAATGCTGACTAGCCAGCCAGAAATCACAAGTGTTTGACTTTCTTTTCTTTTTTGAGATTCAGCAAATATTTGGCATCTTTCAAGTATCGTTTTTCAACAGAGGAGCATGGGGGAGGCAGAACCATCATCTCAACCACACAGATTTAATCCAGAAGGCCATCTCTATTAGAGGCTGCAGAACCAACTTTTAACAACAGAGGGCACCTTTATACAGTAGTTATGTTACATTTCAAATGACTATACTTAAAAGATACACGATAATCAAAACATGTTCTGGACCATCAACGAAGCCCTTTTTAAAAATCCTGTTTTTAAAACTGGCTCTCTGATTATAATATGAGTATGCTATATGTTCTACTGTTAGGAATATTTTTTAATAGTTGGTTTTTTAAAGAATAGTTGGCTTAAAATAAAAACCTGTTGATGAAGAATTAAACACTGATTTTAAGGGCAGGGGAAAGATATTTACATGCAGATTCAATTCTGGATAACTTACTTTCCGTTTCCTTGATCTCACATAGAAAACGCCATCTTTAAATCAAACATGCACAACAAAGGACATAAAATATCCTACCCAAATACCACCCCTAATTGGTGCACCTTCCTGGAACAAATCTGTGTCTGCACTTGCGATTCTAAAGCAACAACTAATGTGACTTTCCAATACTGCCACATCTGGCTGTTCAGGACTCCCCAAGTCAGGATTTGATGGATACCATTCTCACTGAAAGTTCGTTCACTGTTTTCTCGGCCTTTCCCCTTGCTACCTCGAAATTATGATGGTATGGAAAATCATTATCATCATTATTTTTAAACCAGAGGGCATTTGAATGCAACTCATCTAATCGTGACTAGGCATTTCAAGCCAATCTAATTTCCTTTTCAGCTCCTGCGTTCGCTTTCCTTGGCTGGAGAATTGCATCGCGGAATTCGGAAGATTGCAATTTTCAAAGAACCACTGTGTTTTAGTTTATGTAATGTTCCCATCACACAAATCACACAGATTTGGAAGATTTGCCCTAAAATATAATGTGAATCAATTCTCTCCCCATCCCTAATTAAGATGTGTGTGCATACACACGTGTGTGTGCACACACAAAGACACAACTCCTCCATCCCTCATACTACATGCATGTTAGCCCCGCTCACCCTCCAGCTAAGCCCAACTGCCTCAGTCCTGTATCATTCTTTCTGTAGCGTTTGTATGTGGACTACCAACATGGTTTATTCTGAAGAATGGGTTTCCTGAAAGCCCAGAATGAACCAATGGTGGTCTTCCGGTATGCTACTCTACAAAACCTTCAGCCCCCATGACTGTTTGCATTGGATTGGATGGGACAATGTACACACACGGAGGGCTTTTCTAAAGAGAAGCATTCAGAATAACCTTCATTCATGAGGAGTTTGTACAGGTGTGAAAATGACAGTCATTCCATCACATCAAATGCCCGGACAAGTTCTATTTGAGAAGAGCGGAGACTTTCCCCCTTTCCTTGTCAGCTTGAACACAGAAACCATTTGAAAGAGAAAAATGAGGGGTGGGTGGGATTCCTAATACTAAACTATACAGTGGTACCTCGGGTTAAAAGCTTAATTCATTCTGGAGGTCTGTTCTTAACCTGAAACTGTTCTTAACCTGAGGTACCACTTTAGCTAATGGGGCCTCCTGCTGCCGCCACACAATTTCTGTTCTTATCCTGAAGCAAAGTTCTTAACCCAAGGTACTATTTCTGTGTTAGTGGAGTCTGTAACCTGAAGCGTCTGTAACCTGAGGTACCACTGTAGTTCTTGTGTGATTTCAGGGCGATAGGGGACTAATAATTGCTGGAAAAAATGGAAAATAAACCCCATGGATCATATCTAAACTCACTTTGAAATGCTGTTCCATTTAATACGTAAATGAAAAGCAGGCCTGTAGACAGTCCTATAGCTGGTTTCATGGAAGTAACTCGATGGACATACTTCTGAGTAGACAAACATAAGATTGCTCTGTTCAGCTCAGTGCTCCTCCAAATTATAGAAAGTTCTCTTCCCATGCAAAAGAGGCTCCTCTACTTCTGTCTAATTCACAATACAAATTTAAAATATCTTGATGGTTTTAGTGGTTGTGTGGCTGAGCCTTCCTACTTGCTGTGAGCTGGCTGAGGGTGACATGCCACTAAACATTTTTTTCCCCCAGCACTCTGCATCCTCCCTACACTTCCCGATCTGAAAAGGGCCAACCAGAGAAGCTGCCTCACCAAACCAACCCTGCCGTAGCCTGGAGCTGAGCGTGTGCAGTGCAGCTGACATGGGGCAAAGTGGGACTGCAATAGTGGGCAGCCAGAGGATGCCCCATCAACCTTGGTACCTGCCTAGGAAAGCAAGCCTAGAAAGGGAGACTAAGATTCTATCAGCAGGTTCTAGGAACCTCATAATCTCTTTGTTGTAAGATTTCAGGGATGGTATGTGAGTTTGTTTGGGTCTTTGGAAGAGTCAGGAGGCTGAGAGATGTCAATTGGAAAAAGGAATATATGTCAGTATTTATTTTTTGGTAATTTGCTTCCTGGGTATTATTGTGTTTATTTGTAATATTTGTGGTGGTGGTGGTTTATATATATAAAGCAGCATAGAAATGGTCTAAATATATAAATAAGATTATGCTTTTCCTTGGTTTTTAACTGAGAAGTGGGAAGCCAGGGAGACTGGATTAACCAGTGCCTGATATTGGCCTTTTATCTTAAAATAAATTGTTGTTGGTTTTTTAAAAGGCTTAAGTAACAATTAAATAATAAGCCATTGTCAGGAGCATGACACTTGGTGCAATGACACTTGGTGAGAGCAATGACAGACCCTATTTTCCAGGGATGTTCCTGATTTAGAGAAACCATCCCAGTTTCTGATTTGAACCTGGAAGGTCCCGCTTTTCCTTAGGATGTTCCCATTTTCATTGGGGAAATGTTAGAGGGTATAGAGATGTCAAAGAGAACAACAACTACCAGACTTTTAGAAGACATCTGAAGGCAGCCCTGTTTAGGGAAGCTTTTAATGTTTGATGCATTACTGTATTTTAATATTTTGTTGGAAGCCGCCCAGAGTGGCTGGGGAATCCCAGCCAGATGGGTGGGGTATAAATAAATTGTTGTTGTTGTTGTTGTTGTTGTTGTTGTTGTATTATGGAGTTATCCAACCCTCAAGCCATCTGAAGCCAATCCTATATAGGGAAGTTTTTTTTTTAAATGTCTAAAGTTTTATTATGTTTTTATATATGTTGAAAGCTGTCCAGAGTGGCTGGGGAAACCCAGTAAGATGTCTGGAGTATGAATAGCAAAATTATCATTATGGAATGGGACGTCTCTGTTTTCATCACAGAAATGTTGGAGGGTATGCAATGAATTACGGATCTGTAAACATTTGGCTTCTGGCCCCACCTGCCACTGGTGCGTGGCCTCCGGAAAGTTGCCCGTGAGGGAATGCAGCCCTCAGGCTACAAAAGATTCTCCTCCCCAAATGGACAAGCTCCTCCAGTGATGGGAGAAACATCTATTGCTAAGTAGGTACTACAAAAAGGCCCACTTCAAGCTTCGGACCTGGCAACTCCACCTCTCTGAAGACATCCAGGAACCAGTTCCTGAAGTCTTCCTCTTTGGTGCATTTGTGTTTCTGTGTGGTTTTGTTTTTGTTTTCCCCTCAAAAGGAAAAGGAAACTCCAGAGACCACCAAGTGCATTACTATTCTTCTGGTTCCCGAGGTGAGATCATGGCTTGGTATCACATGCAGGCAGCTCATTAGCTGTCTCCTGGAATTGTTTCTTTGCCCAAGCCAGTTCCTTGCTATTATTATCCTCAACTGAAGGCAGGAGATTTCAGCTGGTTCCCTTGTTTGCCTAGTGATTTTTGGGGACACACACACATCTTTCTTCTTGCCTGCCTGGGAGCCAGATGCTATTTCCCCTTCACCTAATCTATTCCTCTCACATCTCCTAATACTCAGAACATAGGAAACTGCTCTACAGTGAGTCAGACCATTGCTCCCTCTAGCTCAGTCTTGTCTGCAACCCTATGAACCACCAGATATTCTTGGATTACAGCTCCCATTCTCCCTGAACACTGGGCACGCTGGCTGGGGCTGATGGGAGTTCAACAACATTGAGGAAGGGGGAGTACCAGGCTCTCCAAGCCTAGTTTAAGTTCATGGGGGATGGATGTCCAGCCTCTGTTTGAAGACCTCAGGTGAGGGACAGCCCACCACCCCTCTAGGGGATGCATAAACTGTTGTCAAACTGCCCTCGACATCAAGACGTTTTTCCTGAATGTTTAGTGAAAACCTGTTCTCCTCAAGCCCATAAAATATAGTCTTGCATTTTCCATTGGCTCTGCCCTCTTCTATCTGGCAGTTATTCAGGAATTTGATGAGTACACTCATATCCTCCCCAGGTCTCCTCCTCGTCAGGCATGGCTAGGGTTGGAGGATAGATTCATCTGGTCCACTTTTTATAGCAGAACGATCTGAATAATCAATGCTGGGCTTAACCTGCTGGTTTTGAATGGAACTGTCAATCAGATTATGCACACCTCCAGATTTTACAGTGAAGTTTCAGTCCCCCCCCCAAAAAAAAAAAATTGCACACATTAAAATGTGCAGTTTGGTACTTTTCTTTTTAATGTACAAAAAAAATGCACATTTTAGGGTAAAATGCACTTGAGAAAGAGACAAAGATGCATGTTTTAGGAGGAATCTGTACAAAATGAACACACAATGTGCCCAGTTTTAAATGAAAAAATTGTCACGGGGGGTGTCGGTGCACAGATGCCTAATCTTTATTTGCTAAAAAACATCTACAAACACTTGCAACAGGTCCTCAGTCTATTTCAGCCAATTTCTGCATCAAATTTATATATTAAAAATTCCATTTTGATACACATTACATTCTATAACCACACGTTGGCAAGCAATTTCTGTATGTTATTTTCAGACTACATCTGTGTGTCTAATGCCTGCTCCCTCTTCTTAAAGTTCTTTAACTTTAAACCAAATAGAGACTTCCTTCAAATAGAGGACACCTAAGTCACCCTTGCTAAAGCATTTTTCTGAGCTTGCCACACAACCCAGGGCTAATTTATCTCAAGGAGTCTCTGTCAAAAGGAGATACAAAAGGATATACAAAAAGAGGAGATGCAGTTTATTGGATATTAGTGCTCTAAATGTTTTTGTTGTTGGAGATCTGCTCCATTTAAGCACATGGATAAGACAGACACCTTTTAAAGGAGCATTTGAACTCTTCTGGAGAGGAAAGAAAACGTATGGCTTTATTTTATTTTTCCAGCATCAAGAACTTGAAAGCTTGGCTGTGAGGTTCTTTGGATAACCTTGGCTCTGAATGAAAGCTTGCTCTTATTTTTAAAAGCTCGCTCTGTTTTAAGCAGAAACACCCTCCCCACCCCAAAGTAAGGGATTCCCTCCTCCTGAGTCGTTCAGCACAGACAGTGATACAGAGAGGGCAGGCTCCCCTCTGAAGTGGGAGAAAGAAACTCAGCCGTGAATCTGGGCATTCATGCTCACTTTGGGTGGACAGGGTTGAAAGCACAGAGCCACCCAATGTTGTCTTCTCCCGCAAAAGGGCTGCCCCACTTATTCTCTCTCTCTGAAGCAGGGTCCGCTAACCTCCAGTGAGAAAACTACCTTGCAGACTCCCATCCCTTAACCACAGCTGCAGGCCTAAAACACTGCCAGCCTTTATTCTGCCACGCATCCCGTGGCCTCCTGTCCTCTGAACATCCTGTTCACTCAGAGCTTTGATCCAGCCACATCTGCCAACACACCCCAATCCACACAACCACCCTGCTCAAACAAACCCTGCTCCATGCTCCTCAAGGGAGCCCAAACTCAGGGATATGTCAGTATCTCCGGGGACAATCACTTTTGCACAGTGATTGCAAGTACTCGGGGGGGTTCACATACAGAATCTTGGTGGTTCTTACTACATCTGGGCAAGGCGAATCAGTATTATGTCCTTAAGTTAGGTGGGGGATGAGGAGATGGGAGAGAAGAGGTCTGGAGGGTGGCAACACGAGAACGGGCCTTTTCTGTAGTGGCCCCCCATTTGTGGAATGCTCTCCCCAGGGAGATTCGCCTAGTGCCTTCATTATATATTTTTAGGGACCAGGCAAAAATGTTCTTCTTCAATCAGGCCTTTGGCTGATTAATATCCTACAGCTTTTAAAATGTATCTCTGGAAAGTGTGTGTGTGTGTGTGTGTGTGTGTGTGTGTGTGTGTGTGTGTATTGTTTCGTGGTTTGGGTTTAATTATTTACATGTGTTTTATCTTGTATTTTATTCTGGGAACCACCCTAAGATCTTTTGAGGAAGGGTGGTATATATTTATTGGTGTTAGCCGCCCTGAGCCCGGCTCTGGCTGCGGAGGGTGAGGTATAAATAATTTATTATTATTATTATTATTATTATTATTATTATTATTATTATTATTATACGAACAAACAAACAAACAAACAAACAAAGAGAACATTTTTGGACAGACGAAGGGAAGTACTTCCTCACACATCGTGTAGTTAACGTATGGAATTTGTGACCACAATATAAAGTGACAGCTGCCAATCTGGATGGCTTTCAGAAGAGACTGGAAAAACAGAATATCAGTGGCTACTAGTCATGATGGCTATATACTACTTGCTAGGGAGCAACAGTGGAGAGACTGCTTCCATGTCCTGCTTGTTGGCTTCCCATGGCCATCAACTTGGCCCCTGTGCGAACAGGATGCTAGACTAGATGAGCCAATGGCCTGATCCAGCTGCAGGTCTCTGCTTATGTTCTTCTGACTTCCCAGAAGCTACCTGATGTTGAAAGCCCTGAGCTGGATCCAGTGGTCTGCTCCAGCAAAGCAATTGGGAAACACGTGGGCAGAGAATTCAAAGTTCTTAGAATCATTTTCCATCTGCTGAATGGACACAGCCAGGCCTCTAATGGCTTGTGCAATGAAAATACACAGCTGATCCATCGTAATTGTGGGATTTCCCTTACTCATTCTATGGAGTCTTGAACCACTACTACAATCTATGAGTTTTCCATAATGGCTTTTAAGCCTTGTGTTGCGGGCTGTTTATGACACACTTGCGCTTGCTTTAGAGATTTGTTTTAATGCTGTTGGTGTTATTTAGAGAGGGATTAAATTCAAACAGCTTTATGGGTGCTAATAAATGTCTCCTATTATTACAGGCATTTTGATATAAAAACCTCATACAGGTACTTTCCCTGTGAACTATGTAGATTTGATTGATTAGGCCGTGTGTGCAACACAGTGGTTTATTTTACACTTCAGTGGGCATTAAATCTTTCGTTAAGATTAAAACTGTACTTCCTACAAGAAAGAAATCACTTTGCAGTTATTGGAAGGGAAAGTTGTTTCACCCAAGATCCAATGGAAAGGGGAGAAAAACTCAGGACAAAAAAAGAAGAAGGAAACTGAGACCGTGGTTTTCAATTATGTTATTCAAGAACTTTTGTCAATGGTTATTAGATTGTGTCTGTCATCCCTAATCTCTAGCCTGGAATAAACACACATAACATCATTGGCAAGAAGAGTTTGGATTTTGATATCCCGCTTTATCACTACCCGAAGGAGTCTCAAAGCGGCTAACATTCTCCTTTCCCTTCCTCCCCCACAACAAACACTCTGTGAGGTGAGTGGGGCTGAGAGATTTCAAAGAAGTGTGACTAACCCAAGGTCACCCAGCAGCTGCATGTGGAGGAGCAGGGACGCGAACCCAGTTCACCAGATTACGAGTCTACCGCTCTTAACCACTACACCACACTGGCAACTCCAGTTAAAGAGGATCTGGTAGCAGGTCAGCTTGAGATTCTGGAGAGCTGCTGCCAGTCAGAGCAGACAATGCTGGTCTAGATGGACAAATGATCTGACCTGGTGTAAGCAAGTGTCCTGCGATCCTCTATAGCCTATGCTTTGTATTTAAGCATTTGCAGGTTCCGTTCCCAACATTGCCACCTAAAAGATTTCAAGAATAGAACCACAGCGTCTTAGAATTGTAGAGTTTGCAAGGACCATGGGGGTTATCTGGTCCAGCCCCCTGCAATGCAGGAATCTTTTGCCCAATGCGGAGCTCAAACTCACAAACCTGAGATGGAGAGTCTCATGCTCTACCGACTGAGCTATTTACCAGTGGTGGCTGGGCTATTAGGGCAAGTGGGGCACTGCCCCACCAACCTCAGTTATTATTGTTATCTATTACAGAACCAAAATATCAACAGCCACCCCCACCCAAAAGTTGGAGTTTGTATAATATAGTAAAGTCATGGTCCACCTCAAAATCTCAGTCTCAGTTATCCACAAAAGGAGAAGCAAATCATGCCAAAACATGGAAAAAGACTTTGCTTCTTTACTCATATCCAGTCCAGGGTGTGGCCCTCCGTCAGCCTCCATCTTAAGTCTGGATCTTGCCCTTGTAGAACTCAGCAGGCAGGAGTGCGAGGCCAGGATTATTTGGCTCTGCTTGTCAATGGCTCTGACTCCACCTACTGTGGGGCTCACTGTTTTCTGGCCCACCAGTCCCAATGGACAACAGTCACCAACAATACCAATACTGGCAACAGTGGTGCTTTCTCAAGCAGATCAGGAGGCTCATTCCTATATAAACATCACCTGACATCTGATGATGCTAATGGGGCTGTGTTGAAGTGACCATCACAATAATGTCCTTCCAGAAGGTTGTCATTGTTGGCACTGAAATACCTCCTAGATGTAGGTTGAAACCAGAATAGAACCTAGTAAAACAGGACTATGAAACCTTTGGCCCTTCAGATGTTTCTGAGCTACAACTCCTATCATCCTTGACCACTGGCCAGCCTGCCTGAGGTTGGTAGTAATCGACATCTAACAGCATCTAGGAGTCCACAGGTTCCCTACTCCTGCAGCAGAACCTAATCCAGTGTCTGCCAATTCCTCCTACTAACTGCAGACTATGTGGCTTCAATACCAGCTAACATTTAATATTCCTGTCCCCTCACATTTGCTACATACAGTGGTACCTCGGGATGCAAACGGGATCCGTTCCGGAGCCCCATTCGCATCCAGAAGCAAACGTAACTAGCGAGTGCACGTCTGTGCACACATGCGTCACTTTTCACTGCTTCTGCGCATGCGTGTGTGACGTCATTTTGAGCGTCTGCGCATGCGAGAGCAGTGAAACCCAGAAGTAACGCACTCCGTTATTTCCGGGTTGTCACGGAGCGCAACTCGAATGTGCTCAATATGAAGCATATTCAACCCGATGTATGACTGTACAGAGTTTCCCAAACTTAGGTCTGTAGCTGCTGTTGGACTACAACTCCCTCATCTCTGGGTAGCAGGACCAGCTGCAGACACATGTTTGGGAAACCCTGATCTAGCATGATGGAGGATTCTGTGGAATTCTGATGCACGCTCATTTGGAGTCAGTCCCAATGAAAGCATTGTCCTACGATGGATTTTGGAGCCACCTAAAGCGAAGTTCCTCCTCAGTCAAAATATTTGAGGAATGTCACATGAAGCCCAAAGAATTTCATCAAGGCTAGCAGACTTCCACAATGTAGTCAAGTCAGGCATCCCTTGAGCTGGGTCACATCTTAAAGCCATTTTATCAGAATTTAAAATACAGCATTTGTGCTTGGGAGTTTTGATTCAGCCAAGGAGTCAGTTAATTACTGTGCTTCTTGCCTAAGCGCCTTGCGGAGCCTTGAAACTGTTCCCACGAGCAAGGCTCTTGGCTCAGGCAGAACGGACAGGCCGGCCTGCCTGCCTCGCAGCCTTCAGACAGGCCACCACCAGGGAACACATTGATGAATGGCCGGTTTATAAGGCTGTCATGCCACTTTTGCCCTCTGGGAAATGCGGGAGTCTCTCAAAACAGCTTATTACCAACCTGTGGCCAAGGCAATGATCAATCACGCTGATCAGATATGGCAAACATAAGCAACTGATACAAAGAAGATGCCCGGCTGCTTTGGCTTGAGGTTAACATGACAAATGATAGCGGGGAGCAAGAATAACTAAAGTGTGTGCGTTTGGGAGGGGGGCTGGAGGGAGGTCAGGCTGGAGTGGAGCCCAAGAGTGTGCGAACCATTGTGGAGCAACGACACCACGAGTTAACAGCAACGCCTCAGCCCCCAACCCCCATGCACAAATATTTCTTGCTTTGCTTCTATCAAAACAACCTACAAAGTATTCACTATGAACAATTCAGGAGGAGTGCAGGGGTTTTCTTTGTATAAAAAATACCCACCACAACAAAACAAAAACTGTGAGCAGCCCTTGGACCTTGGCTTCATACATGCATTTTGGAGATGACATAGTTTCATTGCTGAATTTGATAACCTCCCCACCACCCAGGCCCACCACCATTGCTGACCAACAACTCCATCTAATCCAAGAGAGCTGAGTGAATTTGCACGCTCTTTCTTCTGGAAAACATTTAAGGAATCTCCAGAGAGTTCTAACAAAGGTGGGGCCAAAACCAGAGATGAGGAAAGGGATCGATTAATCTGTCATTTTTTGTTTCCCTCAGCTTCTCATTTTCCCAACCCTAAATTCAGTTCTCCACATCAGGTTGCTGCTCTTTTTAAGTCGGCATGGAAAATTCATCAGCCTTTCAGTGCAAATTTCTCCTAATATAGACAATTTCACATTCGATTTTGCCTAATATGCTTTTTTAAACATTTTTTCCCCTCACAATAACACATTTTGTTTCTTGTTTCCACTAACATATGCATTTTCATGCAAATTTCCCCCCTCATTTATGCATTGCTGTACACAGTATTTGGGCTGGAGAAAGGCACTGCGAAATTCAGGGAAGTGTGAATTTCAAAGGACGTCTGTGCTGCAAGCCTTACTATAGACATACACACTTGATTTTCTTTGTAGGCCACATTTCCACAGTTCAAACCATGCTCAAGGTGGCTTACAAAATAAAGTAAAAATACATAACTACAACATAACAAAAGTAGTCACAAAAAATAAATAAAACATTAAAAATACACAACCAAACCAAATCATTTCCACATAGATCACAAGATCTAAAATAAAAATGCAATAAAACCCCAAATGCCCAAATCCAAAAGTTTGTTCAGAATCCTCAGCTTTTGTAGCTGGAGTCAGTCAGGCCAGGTGGGAGAAGGCCTGCAAGGCAGGGAACAGTTGTTTTAGGACTCACTGAGGTCGTTCCACAACATCAGAACACCTGAAGGCAGTCCTGCTTAGGGAAGTTTTTCATGACTGATGTTTTAATATATTTTTAATCTTTTGTTGGAATCCGCCCAGAGTGGCTGCGTAAACCCAGCCAGATGGGCACGGTAGAAATAATAAATTATTATTATTATTACTATTAGCTACCTTAGACAAAGTCAGGCCATTTTGCTCGGTGCTATTTACATTGCCTGGCAGTTGCAGTAGAGGGTGCAGAATAGCAAGAAAAGCACACCAAAAAACCTTCCCAGTGGCAGGGCAAGATTGCTTAAGCAGAGCCTTGAAACTAAGCAGGTCTGGACCTGGCCAGAATATAGAATGAGCACGTAGCCTTGCTTTGACTAGGGCAATTTCATCTGGCTCATATTTGTAAGCCATTTGACTTAATTTGCACATTATATTTGTATACTGCTCTATGCCTGCAGACCTCAGACTCCTCCTCTTCGTTTGTTCCATTTGTCACAAAAGTGTCCCAAATAACATTAACACCACTTATAAAACCCAAAACAAAGCAAAATCCTAACTCTAACATGTCATTGAGGTGGAACTTTCTCTTCACAACCTTCCTGGCCCCTCCCAAAGCATTGGGCCCCACCTCTGGATTGGTCTCCAGTCTCTCATCCCATTCCTCCTCCCACTCTGACCAGCCCTGCCAAGAAGTCTCTATGGCGCTCATGACACCCGCTTCCTGGTCCTTTGAGATGGAGTTGCAAAGAGTTGAACCCAGGGCATTTGACAGGCATAGCAGCCGTCTGTTACCGAGCCAGTGTCCCTCCGCTCTGCAATCCGAATATTCCTTGTACACCAAACAAACCAAGCAAATTCTCTCACTGAAGTTCTTACGTTGTAAAAATGAAGTCCAAAGCTTGGTTTATCAGCCATTTCACATATTACAAAATTGAGAGGTTGCCAGTCTTTATAGACCCCTGAGTAGATTTGGATTTTTGAGTGAGTGCCATCGGTGCTGCCCCATCTGGCACTTCTCTCTCTCTCTCTCTCTCTCTCTCTCTCTCTCTCTCTCTCTCTCCCTTCCTCCCTCCCTCCCATCCCGTACCTACCCCCAATGGATCAGTCTACACCCAAGAAACAGAAAGACAGGATATACATATGCACACACAAGTCATATCTAATAAAATTAACCTGAGCCTTGAAAAGTACATAGAGCTGAAAGAGGAGGTGGGCAAGAGTGTCACTTTCCCAACTTCCTCCTTCAACCCTATGTTTCCTTCAAGGGAGAAGAAGGTAACTACTTATCATCACTTCATGAATAAGGAGGCAGTAAGTACATGGGTGGGAGGGCTCAGAAGCTTGTGGGCACTAGGGGAAGACCTCAAGTGCACCCTACAAGTGCCACACTGACCATCTATGCCAACGATAGCAAATGTGGGTTTGCCACCACATTTACACTTGACAGGGAGCTGAGCAAAACCCAGCTCTCTGCTATATTTAGATGTATTCATTCCGACACATTTCCCATCCTGCCATCCCATTAAGCATTTCCAAGGTGACATGTGAGATTGATAAAAGAAAAATAAAACCAAACAATCCAATACAAAAAGCAAAACAATAGAACAGCAGAGAGCAGTCATAAGAGCAAAGCCATCTGCAGGTGTCAAACAGCGTAGTCTAAAATACAATGTCATCACCTGGTGCCTGAAACTCATAAAGGCAAGTGCCGGGTGAACATCCCTGTGGAGGCCATTCCAGACTGGAACGCCTCCACAGACGCCACATTCTCCAAACATTCTGGACCTTTCCAAATGATATCAAGCTTGTGTGGGAGCAAACACTCCTTAACGCACTGACATCCCAAACCCAGATTTGACTCATTCATACACCACACTTCTGACTGTAGACTTTGGAAGAGGAGGGGCTCTTGGGTGACCTAGGTCTTCAAGATGCAAACCCAACAGTCCATCTACACTGGATCTCTATGTGGCTTCCTAAATATTTGGGCAATTGTGGTATGGGCCCTGCCAGAATCTCGATTTCCTTCTGATTAATAAGCAGCGGCATTGCTTGTTATGAAATGTCAAGGTATTTAAGAGGAGCTCTGCTGAGATGCACTTCACTCAATGTATTTACTAAGTACATCTAAATACACATGTACGTGTGTGCGCGCGCTTGTGTGTGTATGCATTCAAAGTTAAGAGATCTAAATCGTCAAGCTGCAGGTGAGCAGGTATAATGGGCCCAAATTCCAACTCTCAAGGGCGTGGAAAGTGCGGACACCGCAGTGCAACAACGCCAGACAAGCTCTGTCGACCTGCATTGTTGGTTTTTTTCTGGTGCTTTTAAATGGCAGGATCCATTTCACGGAATTGTAAAATCACAGGGCTGAGAAGGGAAGCAGAGTCAATTTGCCGAGAGAGTTCCCTGTTTGGACTTCATTGGGAGTGTAATCTCCTGTTTAACAACAGCGGAGGAGTAGGGGGGAGTGATGTCCGTTATCTTCTTTACGCCTGGAGGAGGACACATTCATCACTTTATCATTGGATGTATCTCGGTTGTTAACTCTCCGACACTTGTTAGAGGAGTCTTTTTTGTGCCTGTAGCTAAGAACTGATGCTTTTCTCTTTTCTCTTTTGGTTGAGTGCCTTCGTTGGGGGGGGGGGAGAAGAGGGAGGGCGGGCTTGTTTGTGAGCAAAATTAACGAGCAAAAGAAGGTCCTCAATGAGACAATAATTTATTACTTCTGGAACTGGCAGGTTTTGACAGTGGAACTCATTGGATAATATATTTCAATTGAGAAAAAAGGACGAGCGAAGAAGGGTTCTTTTTCTAGAAAGACTGAAAACGTTGTGGGTTGGTTTACTTAACATTCAGAACATGACACTTGGGCACCAAGTCTTATTTTAAATAAAGCCTGAAAACCCCTCAAAAGTTTACATTAAAATTGCATTATTATTATTATTATTATTATTATTATCATCATCATCATCATCATCATCATCATCACCACCACCACCACCACCACCATCATTATAAATTTAAAAACATGCAAAATTCAATTCTGCAGTTACATGGCACCCCAGAAATGGAAAACAGGATAGCCAAAATAATTTGCTAATTGTTTGTGTATCTCAACTTGGCTTAGGATCGTGCATGCCATTCAGAGAAACGGATAGATACAATATTGTTTCATATATTTATACCAGGGCAATCTAAACGGTATCTGTATCTGTATCTGTATCTGTATTTTTCTATATAGCTATAGCTATATCTCACAATGAACAATGAAACCTAAAATGCCAAATAAAGCAATAACATACCCCCAAAGGACACATTTTACACCTGCTCAGAATCTCCCTGCTCCAGAAACCCAAATTAAGTAGCCTCCACTAAACACCCAAAATCACTCATCCCATTGTACACCCACCAACACCCCACCCAATCACTGCAATATCTCCAATGTCAATATGCAATGGATGGCATGACAAAATAAAATGTAGGTTTGCCATGGGGTGTTGCATCCTTGCTTCAGCGGCAAACATTTCCCCCTTTGCATATGCCAGTGAGGAGCTGTGCACTGGTGCGTGTGTGTGGCGGGTGGGCGGGGGGGAACGACGCACGCAAAATGTATCAGGGGAAGGAGGAGGAAAAAAGCTCTGCCTAATGGCTACCAGACTTGCAGAGTGTCAGTTCTAGTGTTTTCTACAGATAGATTTTCAACTCTATAATAATCATGCAGCTAAGATACAAGGTTCCTTGTTGGCAGTAACCTACATGACATGACTCAGAAGGCAGGTGTTATTCTAATTAGCTATTGTTGGGTTATCAAAAGTCAGAGCTGATTAAAGCCACTAAGTACAAGCGCAGTATTTTATTTCAAAGAATATTATAAACTCCATGCTGGGACCCTTTCAGTACGGACCTACCTTCCGGAGTCAGCTAAGAGCCCATGCCAGCAGTAATCAAAACTGAAATCTGCATAAACCTTCGGGGTTTTTTAATTCAAGCAGAGTCATTTCATTAGAAATATGTTACTTTATGAAATCTGTTCGCCAGCAAGGGGAGAAAAATGTGACTTCTTAAGAAAAGTGAATGGCATCTCTTTAGTGATTAAACCAAGATTAATGGAGGCTCCCACTGGTGGGCCTAAGTCCATTTTATTGCTAATTCATTTAGGTACTATTTCAGATGTACTTGATGAAAGTCACCTGCTAGGAAGTCATGTTTTGGCAAGTAAGGATAGCCATTATGGTTGAAATCCCAAATAGATTTTTTTTATTATTATTAAAGAAGCTTTGAAAAGTGTCTTGAATTAGGCAGTCTTCTCGGGGATGTATTATTTAATGTACTCAATTAGTTAAAAAAAATAAAACGAGAAAGAGAGGGATATTTGGGTCACTGATGAACAATGCACAAAGCCATTGAGTGCATTTCCATCCACCCGCTCCAGCATAAGCATGGACAACAAGGAGGGGGGAAACTGTGGCCCTCCAAGTGTTGTTGGACACCAGCTCATCATCAGCATCAGCCAGCATGCCCCATGGTCTCAAGGGTTGATGGGAGTTGTAGTCCAGCAACACCTGGAAGGACAGGCTGCTCGTCCCTGATGCAGAACACAGGGCGATCCAACATCTGGAAGAACCTTGAGCATCCCTGGTCTACTCTAAGCAAGGAGTCTGTTTTGAGAAACATGGTCCAATACTTGGGGGAAATGGATCCTACTTTCCCCATAAGGTATTGGAGACAGTAGCATATGGCTAGGGGTGTGAATTTTTGACATAAATATAGTGGGCTAAGGGCTGGTGGCAATGCAGAACTGGCGTAATGCAGACAGAATCTGAAACTCATTGGTTCTCTGGAGCCCAGTAATAGTTACCTAACAGAATCAGAGAGCTGATCTTTGCAAATTATGAGATGAACTAACCTTATCTGCACCTCTTGAATGGATGTGTGGATCAGAACTTAAGTTATCCATGGGCTTCTGCACTTTCCAAATGCTCCAAAGTAGCTCTTTGCTCAAAAGGCATTAAATGGCAATTTTAAAAGGGCATATATTTGAGAGAAAATGCACATAGAAATACACATTCTCAGAGAAAAGAATGCTTTGAAGTATGTGTCTAGAAGTGCACCGTTTGTGTTTGCAAATTTTATTCATTTTACTTGCACGTTCATACAGAAACAGGATTGAAGAGATTTATGGTGAACTAATGCAAAAGTGACACAGGCACATGGTCTGATTTCCCAATCCCACACAGGTCTTTCTTTCTTTTTTAACAAGTTACCCCAATCTAATTCATGGCTAGCTGGCCACCTGAAAGTTCACCCAGCAGTCTTTATTCAAAGCCCACCTAGGAGTCCTGATGCTGAAATCTTGAAGATCCAGGGAGTGGAGCTAAAGAACCAAAGTTTTAGCAGATCAGGAAATGGTAGTGGAAATTGCCAGTGTGTTTCTTGTGTCCCTTGTCCATAATGAAAATAAACAAGTCTTTGCTGTAGTTTTTAGTCTGCAAACAAAATGTAATTGATGACAGGCTTCCCACCCCACTTTGTGTGCATTGTGTATCCTTTGCATTGAAATAAATGGTGTGGCATAATGTAATTAATTGTGTAAAATTCCACCACAATTGCACAAATAATATCGTTTTTGTGGGAGGCCGAACTGCAGCAGTTCGGAAACAGTGCTGCTTACAACAAACACAAGCAAGAGCAGAATTCAGTGCCTACTGGTAAGGGTAAGATGGCAATCGGCAGTTGGGTAAGAGCTCAAGTGTACCATTTGCCTCCCGGTAGAGCGTGATTGACTCACGGAGCATATTTATTCATTTTTCTTAACTACATTTATTGTACACTTTTCACCATGAAGCTCAAGATAATACTCATGGTTCTTCTTCCCCACATTTTGTTCTCACAACACCCTGGGGATTGAACCTGCATGCAAATGTGTTCTGCCACTGAGCTGTGGATGCACCTGACCAATAATAGCAATATTGAATTTGCATGCTGCTCTTTAGTGTAGGCTCTCAAAGCAGCTAATAGATCATAAAGCCAGAACCAAAACACACCGACAAAAAGTTAGGAAACTTAAACATTTACTTTAGCTAGAAACATCAGCCTTAAGACACATACCCCAAGTTGCATCAAGGTTTTGCAGCAAAAGAACCCCAAAACAGAATGTGTATCATTTTATTTTTTTTCAAATGCCTGCATTCCAATTCCAAGGGATGCTCTTAAAACTAAACATTCCTGCTGGTATAGTTTTCCTTAGAACTTATTAACTTGGCTCATTCAGCACTTTTCACTTTATTTTCCCTTCTTTCTAAAGTACCTGAATTTAACAGCACTATAACTGGAAGTGGAAAACAAACAAACATCGGAATCCTATATACCTGCAAGTGAATTCACAACATGAAGTTTAACTTCAGATCTGTTTTCTTCTTCGACATTTAATTTATTATTTCTGTTTTAGACTACTTACTAGCAGATAAAATAAAATAAAATCCAGAGTGATTTACAAAAAAACATAGTAGGAAAGCACAGAATGAAAGCCAAGTCATTTAAGCCAATGTTTTTCAACTGGGGGCCTTTTGGCCCCAGGATATTCCAAGGGGGGCACAGGTGAAAATCGTATAAATGAGGGGCCATGACACAAAATTTGGGGGCCACAGAGGGAGGTGAGAAATGATGAAAACAGAGAAGTGACCGAGGAAAAGAAAACAGAAAAGAAGAAAGAAAACAGTGAAGAAAATGGAAAACAGAGTAGAGTGAACAGAGAAGTGACCGTGCCTCCAAGTGGATTTATAAAAATTATAAATAAAAAAATTATAAATAAATCATGTCCTATTTGCAAGCAAAACATTTAAATACCTACATTTCTACCAGTAGGGCAGGGGGGGCCACAGGAAGGAAACAAAGTCGGAAGGGCGCCATGGTCAGAAAAAAGTTGAGAAACACTTATTTAAGCCATAATAATCAAGATTCCACAAGAGTCTTTTACAGAGGTTGGCTAGGAAAATGCGATGCTGCTGAGAAACAAAGCGTCAAATGACATTGACACAAACTATTTTTTCCCTCCCGGGAATAGAGAACAGATATGATTTGGTTCACACTTTAAAGCAATTTGAGCTGATTCGCACTTTCCCAAACAATATGTGAACTGAAGCACAATCGCCCTTTGGAATTCACACTCCTCAAAATTTTGCAATGCAGTTCTCTAAAAAAATAATGTGTTCACTGTGTAAAGTGTGCATCTATCTATCTATCTATCTATCTATCTATCTATCTATCTATCTATCTGAGCAAGGATATCATACAGAAATGCATTATGTTAGGGAAAACTGCATACACACACAAAAATGTGCAATATGCACGGAAATGCTGACAGATTTTCAAGAGGTGAACTTGCAACCAGAAAACCGAAAGAAGCCAAAACTGGCAGATTTTGCCCGTCTCTACTTCTCTCCACGGACCAACTTTTGAAATGAATTATGCAGGAAGAAGGGGGAGAGGATTCCCTTCCCACGCTGACAAAGTTCCCTGAAATCAGATTTGGATTCCTTGGGTGTGCAGAGACATGCGAAGACAAATCTCATCCTCCTCCTGTTTGACTCTGTTGGTTCACCCCCTTGGCCTTCCAGTGATTCAGTCTCTCTTTACTATCCCGGAATGCCCTTGTTTTACAGTTCCTTTTAAATGCATGTGTTAATTATCTTGCCACTGCTGTAATTTCTCCCTGTAGTCCATTAATTAAGAGGTCACAATTTAAGAGCATGTTTACCCAATAAGCTTTCTTTTTTAATTATCTTAATTGCTTGGATAATGACAAAGACTCTGTCCTCCCCTCCTCCCTTTCTCCTTCATTGGATTAGCAAACAGCATTTGGGGAGGGGGGGGAGCTTACAAGAATGGGTTTGTTAAATGTATAGGGACGTCTACCCTTGCCATGTCTTATGGCTCAAGAATCAATATAAAAGGGCTTTTTTTCCGGGTGTGGGATAGGGAAACCCAGAAAACTTCAAGAGGTTTGTCTCATGCTTTATCAGTAGATAATTAATTAAGGATGTCATTTATACTGTCCTTTTGCAGAGGGGGACAGGAAACAAAAAATAAATGTGTTGGGGGGGAAATTATATTTGGATCCATTATTTTCCGTATTCGATTCTGATGATACAGTGCAGTCTTCCGTTCAGAACCACCAGTCGGGTTTAATAGCTTCTCACCACCTTTGCAAAAAGGAGCCAAACAAAATTTCCAAGCTTATTTGAAGGATTCATAAAAGGGTTTTCTGAAATTGAAGGGAAGGTGTGGGGCACCAAGTAGAAATTTAATTGTTAAGTGGGAGGGAGGAACTGCGTGCAGAGAAAGAATTCCTGCCCCCCAACATCATATAGGACAATATTTGACATGCAGACAAAAGGCGATTCCTTGGGTGGCTTCCCCCCCCCCCCAATTTTAATAAAGCAAAGGCTTCGTTCAGATTAGCTATCTTGGGGAGCTGTCTAATCTAAAAGTAATATAAATTAATTAGAAGCCACTTAGGGGAAGCATGATTGATGCATGGAAAAATAGATGTGTGTCCCGTCCCCCCCCCCCCACATTTTTTTGTTTCTCTGACGGATTACGGATGAGTGTTTAAGAGTTCGTTTGACCAGCCTGTCCACGTGTTTTGTCGATTGTGGCGGTGCCAGTCCGCACCAGTGGCTCCTTGGTAGTTAAAGACTCTTTAATAAAGATTAAGATGTCAAAGGGCCCTGCACTGAACAAAATCCCAAGTTTATTAACTTCTCATTATCAGCTTGAAATATGAAGGGCATTTTCTGCCCGCCCCCTTCTTGCCACCATCCTTGCTAGTGCTAAAATATCCCCTTGCAGTGGGAGAATGGCTAGGTAATGTGTGTTTTGGAGGAGACAAAACAGCTAGCCGTTGACGCCGATGTTTCGCCTGTTGGCTTCAGTGGGGCTGCCTTCACAAGATTACACATTTGGGGACAACATTTCCAACTCCGTGGCTGCTTTCGGCACCATAAGAAACAAAAACGTGTGCCAAGAAATCTGAATTCTGTTAATCATATTTGCACAATTGCTGTAATTACATATCCTGGAGCTTTGTACCAGGGATGGGGAACCAGTGGCACTCCAGAGGTTCCTAAACTACTACTCCCATAATTCCTCACTGCTGAACATGATTGTAGGGGCTGATCGGAGTCTAAGTCCACCAACATCTGGAGGGCCCATAGCTTCCCCCTATCCCTGCTTTGTACTGTTTTGGATAAGGGCACTGAAGACTCTAATAGTTCACAGGCTATTGGAGATCTTTCATCAGCATCTTTCCAGTGTCATGGGCTTTTATCAAGCCTGCCTACACACTTTCTCAACCATGTTTCCCACAACTATAAGGGAACATTTGGGTGATTTGTGGCTCACATGCAGCCTCCACAGGCCTTCCCAGGAAAGCACCATGGATGTGCAAAGCTGCACCTTTGCACTGAAGTCACTGCTGCTGCTGCCACCTCCACCTCTGAATTTTGCTGCTCAAGGGCTCAGAGGAGCATGGCTGCAATGGGAGATGAAGGTGCATGGAAAGGGCCTTTCCCATATACCTGCCTGGCAGGCTAAGGTAAGCATGGGAAGTCTATTGCAGCATGGGCCAAATGTAGCCCTCCAGGCCTCTCTATCTGGCATTCCAAACCTGTTCTAAGCCACACCCACTCCTTAGCCACACCCATTCTTCACAGGATACGCTCCTCACTGGCCCAACACCTTCCTTGACTGCTGTTGCTTGTCTTGAAGGTGCCCTTGAACTGTAACATTGCAAACAGAGTTGCAAACGGAGAGATAAGTGTGTACATGTGAAACTCTATTGTTTTAAGATGTAGCCAACTGTAGGAAATGTACAAATCACTTCCATTGCTCCACCCACATTTGGCTCAATCCAACCATCCATGGGGACATGTGGCCCCCAGAAGGTTGCCAAGAAAGAATGTGGCCCTCAAATTGAAAAAAAAGGTCCCCGCCGCTTGTCTAAGGCATAGGGACTAGTAACTTGCTGCTATCAGAAAAAAAACCCCACCTGTGTTCTGGATTTTCACTCACTAGGCCACATTATTTTCTTCTTTCTACTTTCCTGCAGGACCAGACAACTGGCACACCCAAACCTGTTTGCAGAATGGAAGCTGGAAAGGGATTTCTCACCAAGCAAATGTTAAGAGCGTAAGAAGGGCCTGCTGGATCAGACCAATGCTCCACCTATAGCTAAGCAACAGCACTCTCCCACAGTAGCCAATCAGATGCTTTCAGGTAGCCCACAAGCAGGGCAGGAAGCCAATAGCTGACCCTTTCTGATGCTTTCCATCAATTCAGGGGTGCTGAAGAAACTTGAATTCTTCCGCACAGCTAGCTGCTAATCTTGGGCTTTCCTTTAGGGTTGGGGTTCTCTATAAAGAAGGGATGGAGAGCCTCAGGCCCAGGAACCCTATGTGGCCCTCCATGCCTTTCTAACTGGCCCTTGTGACTTTCTATAGGACACCCCCATGTCCCCAAGACCATACTCATCACCAGCCCTGCTTTGCACCCTCCTCAGTATGTTTCTGCCTGGATGGAAAGTGCCCTTGGACTCCAATGACGGTTCTTGCTTGTCTGGATGGAGGACATGTGTGGAAACAATCCTACAGGACAAAGGGAAAATTCACATCTCTTGTTGCGCCCACTTTTGCCTCTGAGCTTGCCAACCGCTGGCACTCGGCCCCCACAAGGTTGCACAGATGGAAATGCAGGTTGAAAAAAGGGGTTCCCCATCCCTGCACCACAGAGCCTAGAACTTGCCAATCAGAAGGTCAGTGGTTTGAATCCCCACGACGGGGTGAGCTCCCATTGTTCGGTCCCTGCTCCTGCCAACCTAGCAGTTTGAAAGCACGTCAAAGTGCAAGTAGATAAATAGGTACTGCTCCTGCGGGAAGGTAAATGGCATTTCTGTGCACTGCTCTGGTTCGCCAGAAGTGGCTTAGTCATGCTGGCCACATGACCTGGAAGCTGTACGCCGGCTCCCTCAGCCAATAAAGCGAGATGAGCGCCACAACCCCAGAGTTGGCCACGACTGGACCTAATGGTCAGGGGTCCCTTTACCTTTACCTATCCCTGCTCTAGAGCAAAACTAAGTCTCATCCTGTCACCAGAAAGCTTGCAACTGCCTCAGAAGTGGAAATGCCAATTCTACTTCTTCTCTCTTCATGCTTCCCCCTGCCCCCCCCCCTTGATAAAGCAGGAATGGTGGAGGCCAGCCTCCCAGCATTTAAGAGGAGGTGGCAAACATGAGCGGCGAGATGTCTCTTTCAAAAGGTATGTATGTACAAAAGGCATGATAAGTGGAGCCGAATGGCTGGGAGTGGCCAATTATCAGGTCGACGTATCGCTGTAGTCCCTCGAACTTTCTCAATAGCCGCAGAGTTCCACAAATACTCTGTTTACCAGGCCAGGTAAAAAAAGGGACTCTTAAATGCTGTGCAAATATGACTTGCCAGAGGACTTTGCTTTCTCACCTACTCTTGGGCTTTTCAAATCAGTATTATTAATTGGCCAGCTTATCGGTAAAGTGCTGTCTGGCAGTTAAAGGATGTTTCCACCCATCGCGTCACTGCATAGAAACTGAGTAATGTCAGTTGCAAGGACAAATAGCTTCAGAGCTTTGGATGGATAAAGATTTCCACCCCCCGATATTATTTGATTAGTGGCTTTTTTATTTTAAAAGTCATACTTCCCATCTTTTACTTGTTTCCATTTTTCTATCTGGCTATATCACAATGGTTTATCTAAAAAGTGCCTGTTCTAAATGAAAAGTTAAAGAAAAGTCTATTGAAAGCTAGGTCAACTGAAAGGTCTTGAACCAACTTTGGAAGATGCATACATGAGTTGGGTTTCACAAGTGTTCAATGGAAAGTTCCCCATTATTGGTGGCCACCAGAGTCTGGACACAAACTTAGTCGTCCTTACAACAGACCCATTAAAATAAACGAGATTTATGTTAGTTGGAACGAAAGGCTCATTTATTTCAATGGGTCCACTCTATGTCTGAACCCAATTTGTTCTTTATTAATGATTGCCAACTCAGGTCTCTGCACTTTTATATACATGGGTTTGTTTGTTTTTCAGAGGATGACCTTTCTCTCATTTTCAGAACTTAAGTATTGCTGGAATATGTAAGCAACTTAAGCAAGTAAGCAATACAAGTCAGGCCTCTATATCTGGCCTTTGGAACTCCTCCCATGCCAATGCCCTCTTCCCCAGGCCACACCTCTCAATGGCACTGCTATGCACCCTCCTTGAATGCTTTTGCCCAGCTGAAATGTGTCCTTGGACTCTGATGCTTCTTCCTTGCCTGAGTGGAGAATAGAGAAGGATGCGCTTGGGGGTTGTGTGTAGAAAATAGCCTACTGTGCATTCGTTGCTCCATCCCATTTTGCCCATGACTCTTCCTACCGCTGGCATTTGGCTGGCATAAAGCCCTAAATGACCTCGGAGCAGTATACCTGAAGGAACATCTCCACCTCTATTGTTCTCCCTGGACACTGAGGTCCAGCGCCGAGGGCCTTCTGGCGGTTCCCTCACTGCGAGAAGCTAAGTTACAGGGAACCAGGCAGAGGGCCTTCTCGGTAGTGGCACCCGCCCTGTGGAATGCCCTCCCACCAGATGTCAAAGAGAAAAATAACTACCAAACTTTTAGAAGACATCTAAAGGCAGCCCTGTTTAGGGAAGCTTTTAATGTTTAATAGGTTATTGTAATTTAGTGTTTTGTTGGAAGCTGCCCAGAGTGGCTGGGGAAACCCAGCCAGATGGGTGGGGTATAAATAATAAATTATTATTGTTGTTGTTGTTGTTGTTGTTGTTGTTGTTGTTGTTATTTGGTCCCTGGAAGATTTTACAGAAGAAAATGTGAGCCTTGAGCTAAATAGGTTTCCCTGCCCCTTGCTTTGGAAGCTCAAAGTGTTGCGTTGCGTTGCTTTTCATTTTTCAATCTCTTACTAGAAAAGCTAAATGTCTACCGATATTTAGTTTACTGTTTGTCTCAAGCATCAAACTTATTGCAGAAAGATGCTATATGAATACTTTTGAGTTCACGGATTGATTCGTTGCGCAGGGAGGTGGTACAAAGAGAAGGGCAGGTTTATACCACCACCACCCCTCGACCAAATATCCTGCTTCTTCACCCATGCTAGCTATTGTTTCTTTTTTGATGGCATAATTTTAGCATTCAGAGGAACACAAACATTCGCGAAACAGATGCTTGCAGACTTGGCTGTAACTCAGGAACAGCCCAGGCACAATTCCAGCACTGAATAATACGTCTTGCTCTTATGACCTAATTCATCAACACTGTGTTCTGGGTGGGGAAAAGAATATCTTGTTAACCGGAAAAGAGCTATATATTGAGGGAGGGGGAAAGACTAAATAAAGACTTAGCTGTCTATTTTCTGCAAACCTCTGACTTTTTGAGAGCCACTGATAAGGGCTGCATGGCATGGACATAGCCTGGCTCCTTGGTTGCCCAATATCCCTTCCAATGACAAGTTACAGAAATGTAGGAGCCGCTGTGGTGTAGTGGTTAGAGTGTTGGACTAGATAGAACCTGGGAGAGCAGGGTTTGAATCCCGACTTGGTCTTGAAGCTCTGGATGACCTTGGGCCAATCACTGTGTCTCAGCCTTACCTACCTCACAGTGTTCTTGCGAGGATAAAATGGGTAGTTGGAATGTGATCTCCTTGGAAGGAAAGGTGGGCAATAGACGATATAAAATAAATGGCTTTGATGTGGCACCCTCCCTCAACTGTCTCATTTGCCCTGGCATCACCTCCAAAGCCTTCTGGGTCACTATCAAGCTCTTGGCTAAGCAAGCGGGCTTCTGGCAACCCCTTTCTTTGCCTTCATTAAATGCTACAGCTGAAGTTAGGCATGTAAGTGTCAGTTAAGGGTCCCTGCTTGCTTGAAACATTGGATAATTTTTGAGGAAAAAACTAATGAGTTTGAGAAGGCAACGGGAAGGGTGCTAACTCAGTTCCAAAGCATCCGCTGTGCATGGAGAAGGTCACAATTTCAACACCCAGATAGGCCCCTGCCAGAAACCCTGGAGAGAGTGTGGATAAATGGGAGCTAGATGAACCAATGGTTTGGCTTAGTAGAAAGCAACACTTTATGTTCTTAGTAATTTCTTGCTTTCACAAGGCTCTTTTCCTCTATTGTCCTTCTTGTCAGTACTTAGAACTTTCCCACCAGACAAATCCACACTCTGACTTCACATCCTGCTTATATTGGTCTAACACCTCATCCAGTTGATGAATGTGGACCAGTTATTTGTCTACTCCTCTCTCTCACTCACTTCCCCCTCTGTCCTTGCCCTTTTCTACACAATATTTACAGGTGTGTTCACACATTGCGCACCCTTTTCCACTTACTTTTCTATAGCGGTAGAGCGGCCGTCTGATCCAAAATCTTTAATAGTAGATTTGTAGCTGATTTGTCTCCACCACTGATTTTTACTTCCTTTATGAACCTTCCCTGGTGTCAGGATCCTTGGGTGAGCACCTTTTCTCAGTCCCATCAACATCAGAGGCAGGGTTGATGGTGACATGAAAGTGCCTTTTCTGTGGCTGCTCCCAGTTTCTGGAATTCTCTGTGTTCAGTGTGAATGTGTACATGATGCTGCCATGACTTACTGTGGTTAACAGTTGGCCAATGGATCCCATTGGATCAGTGGATCAAATTTGACCAACAGACCACTATGTCCTTGGATACACAATGGACTGGATCCAGAATATGTTGGACAAATTTACTTTCCACTGAAATCAATAGAACTTTACTTACAGCTAACTTGCTCTATTGATTTGAAACAAGACTTTTAACCCATTCTAACCAGATCAACACCAAGCTCAGCCCACCTCAGAGCTTTCCAAAGACTGGCTCCTCTATCCCAGCATTCTAGAAACATACTTTCTGATCACCATTGACAGTTCATTTCATCTCAATACAAAGACATTTCGTTAGATCTAAAAAAGGATAGGCAAATCAGTGTATTTCTGCACTGTGTCAATTTCAGACATTTAAGGCCATTCCATCGCATTGCTGCATGAATCTAGGAATTAAAGGGAAGACTGCATACAAACATTTCTATTTAAATACTGCAAAGCAGCATTTAAATATGTGATTATCTCAAGGTATGCACATCTCTAAAATATTATTTTAATGTACCTGTTTGCTTATTTTTGAGCCATGAACTGTATGACAAAATTAAGAAAAGTGCAAATTCTACATCTTTTGATCTGGGTGGTTGGGATCACTTAAAAAGGAGGGCCAAAGGAAATTCTCCATTCTTACTCTGAAAAGCAGTGGCAGGAATATTACTAGAAGAATCTAATTGGCTCAGTTTTTAGCACTCATTTTCCTGCAGGAGGGGAAAAAAAGTCTCAACGTCTCCCCACACCCCTTTCTCCTGCTGCAAAACTCTGGTTTAAGAGATCTTAATAGGCCTTTCTGATGATATATATTTCCCTCCAAATGGTGCAGCACAATTCAATTAACTCAATATCAGGCACGCCTGATGATAAGTGACATTATTGATGCCACCATCTGGCTTGGATAATGCATGTATAAAATATGTACACTAAAACAACCCTTCTTCCAAATGCTATACTGGCCAGGAAAAAAACAAATAAATGTTGCTCTGCTCTGTAGCCTAATCTCAGAGCATCTAAATAGGTTTCGCATTATGCAAGAGACAGTCGTTCCCATGCTGCTTTCTAGAAAAGTCTGCTCATTAGGCATATTCAACTTATGTCTCTACTCAAAAGCACCCCATGGAAGGAAGACCAGGAGCTGGCTATGGGGAGGGGGGAGGGGGGAGCTATGGCTCTATTTGATAGAGCACAAACATGGTAAACTTTCAGTATGGGCAAGCCTTTCTAATTATCCAGTCTTCACAGAAGTCGGGCAGGTCACCAGAGGGTGACCTTCCTCCACCCACCCTCTTGAAAGCCTGAAGGCATTTGCAAACACTGTCCCAATCACTGGCGCGGGGCGACGGGACCATGCTATAATATTACACTCCCCCCCCCTTAGGTAGCATTGCCCCAAGATTAAGAACGCATTGCCCCTTAGACTCTAAAGGTTTACACTAGGCATGTGCTCAGTTATTAATTGTAGGCGTCTTCATCTATTTCCAGTATATTTACAGATTCTCTTTTGTTACTGATAATGCACCATTCCAGGAGCCTCAGAGAATGGGAAAACCTTTTGCTAGGCCATTATGGATGGCTGAATCTGTCCAATTTTTGTTGTTGTTTCCCTTGAGTTTCCTATACAGTGGTACCTCGGGTTAAGTACTTAATTCGTTCTGGAGGTCCGTTCTTAACCTGAAACTGTTCTTAACCTGAAGCACCACTTTAGCTAATGGGGCCTCCTGCTGCCGCTGCACAATTTCTGTTCTCATCCTGAAGCAAAGTTCTTAACCCGAGGTAATATTTCTGGGTTAGCGGAGTCTGTGACCTGATATGTATGTAACCTGAAGCGTATGTGACCCGAGGTACCACTGTATCTCCAAGACTTAAAATCAGTTGCCCACATTTCCATTTTGCAATATATTTTTTTCAAAAAAGCTCTCATGAAAATTCGTTGGTGCTTTTGTTTTGATTTCTGCTCTGAAACCCATTCTTCTTTGCATATTTGTCTAACGTACACATTTCTGCAAAACGGTTCCCCCTAATATAAATGCATTGCTTTCTTCTATTTTTCATTAATACGTGCATCATTCTAGTATATACTTTTTGGTACACATCACTTGGCTCGAGACCTGCATTGCAAAATTCAGACGAGTGCCAATGTCAAAGGACGGCTGGGTTTGGGTTCATGTATTGTTTCGGAAATTGTGATTACAGCCACCTTTAGATGCAAACTGGATTTCCTCACCATCCCTAGTCATGATGCTCATCCCAGAGTTGTTCAGAGGTGTCAAGCAGTGGGGGGATGTTAGCACCACCTGGCTCAGCTAGACCTGCTGGGGATGGATGAATCAGTAAGTATATGATGTGTGCTATTTTGGTATGTGTTCACCCATGTCAGTTTTATCCTGCTTCCACAATGATCTGCATTTATTATTCTTACTTCTGGAATTTATATACAGTGGTACCTCGGGTTATAGAAGCTTCAAGTTACAGACGCTTCATGTTACAGACTCCGCTAACCCAGAAATAGTACCTCGGTTAAGAACTTTGCTTCAGGATGAGAACAGAAATTGTGTGGCGGTGCGGCGGCAGCAGTGGGAGGCTACATTAGCTAAGGTGGTACATCAGGTTAAGAACAGTTTCAGGTTAAGAACCAACCTCTGGAACAAATTAAGTCCTTAACCCAAGGTACCACTGTACTGTCCTATACCCAGAGGTCTTAGGGCAGTTCACAGAACAAAATCAAAATACAAAACCACAAAATACATAATCAAAATAAAAGCAACAACCCAATACTCCCCCTATTAAACAGTGACGACAACTGAACGTTTCACATTTAAATCTGTATTTCTTTTCCTCTCAAGGTACATATTTCTAAAGGTGTTTTAAAATGTGTTTTGATTTTATTTTTTATCTGAGAACTGCCTTAGAACATTTGGAAAGGGAGGGGGGAGAACAGATGCATAGCTATAAAGCTGCAATTCTAACCCCACTTACGAAGAGGTAAGCCCCATTGAATCCAATGTGATTTACTTCTGAGTAGACACGGGTAGGATTACACTGCAAGTTTTGATTATTATTATTTTTTGCATTCATCGAGGGTGCCAATAGGGCCAGAACTTGTGTCAGAGTTCTCAAAGATCAACCTTCTCAAGCACTGCTTTGGGTCAAGCCCATGGATAAGTCTGCATGTTATCTCCAATGAAATTTGTCCTGTGTTCATCTCCAATGAAATTTGTCCTGTGTTTCTGTGTTTCCCCATAGAAAACATTGCCGGAACATATTATGAAACACCATGTTTCGTTAAAATGCCCTATTATTATTATTATTATTATTATTATTATTATTATTATTATTATTATTATTATTATATAATGAGTTTATATACCACCCTATACCCAGAGGTCTCTACCCTGAGCAGGCCCATTGAAATTCACCAACCCAGCTTACCCATGGGCACTGAATCCAATGGGTCTACTCTGAGTAGGACTAAAATTGGCTAAAACTCTGTTAGAAAACATTATGTCCCTCTCCAAAACACTTTGGCTCTCATTTTTGCAAGACAGTGATCCAAGCTTCTTTTCATTCAGCCCAAGGGGCCAGGACCTGCTCAACTTTGGCAGAAACTCTCAGAGTTCACCCCCCCCCAACCCTTTCACTGCCATGCCAATATAGAGACCGTTACGTCACCCGCCAGTCTTTGCCCTGCTGCCTAAGTTAGAAATGCGGTTTTGGAATCCCAGGAGAGCCAGCGGTCCAAAATTTGTGGTGTTTTGTCTGCCGCTGGGGCTGGTGATTTAAGGTTTGTCAGAGAATGTCAGAAAGGCCAGGAGGCCGAGGGCTTCCTGATGATGGAGGATTTTCTTTCACATGACCTTCCTGAAGTTGATTTCGGGCCCCAGACAGCGCGGCCTTCAGCTTTGACAGGGGCCGGCTGGCAACAGACTCCTGAAAGCTCTCTGGGGGCTTTCTAGCATTCTTAAATGAAGAGGGGTGGGGGTGGGGGCTGTGTGCCTCTTAGGCATCCAGATTATTATTTCACAAGCAATCATCTGGGTAAGTGGGATAAGAGAGAGATGCGTCCATGTTAATGCCAACCATTTTGCTGTTCATTTCGTTTTGTGACTGGAATGGGGGAAGGAATTCGTTTAGTTTGCCTTTTAGTGAATCTGCACGTCCCAAACTAATATGCAAACTGAAACACAGCTCTCTTTTGCAACTCACACCTTTTACAAATTTTGCAATGCATTTCTCAAACTAGGTAAAAAAGTTAAAAATACTTCTTTTGGTCCGTCCCCACCCCCACCCCATCCTGCTTCTACCCAAAATGCATTCTATTTGGGGAAATTTGCTTGGACAGATGGATTTGCTAGGCAAAACTGTATACAAATGCATGCATGTTAGGAGAAATGTGCATTAAAACACATTTATGAATGAATTTTTGTATGAGCCATTCCAGCTTTGTGAGCATTCATTTGCATTTCAGCAGGCAAATGCTCAGTTCAACCACCATTCTGAAACACACTATTTTTGAGTCATCGTTTTCTTTCAGTAAAGTGAGCCAGACAATCTGGGCACATGTGTGCATCAAAGGAGAGAGAAAGAAATTATACAGAAATAGAGTGCTTGAGTTCCTTGTGGCAGAAGGCGCAAACACCAAGTGGGCCTTGCCCAACATGAATGAAAAACTGCAAGCCAGTAGCATACAAATATTTCTTTTTAAATCCTAGTACATAGTCCCCAATATTGTGGGATTCTTCTGCCCTCCCCCTCTGAAGGGGACTCAAGAGAGTGATGACAAGCCAGAGGGCCTTTTCAGTTGTGGCACCCTATTTATGGAATGCTCTCCCCAGTGATGTCCACCTAGTGCCATCACGGACTCCTTTTCAATGCCACTATAAATATATATGCATGCAATTTTTCCTAGCATACATATTTTTTGCAAGCTTAAAGCACACTTTCCCCTAAAATGCATTTCTCACACACATTTGCTGTGGTTGGAGAATTGCACCACAAAATTCAGAGAAGTGTGCATTTCAAAAGAGAGCACTGTTTAGATTTGCATATTGTTTCTAGAAGTGCAGATTAGGGAAGGCTGCATTGAAATGCAAACAGGTCTGAATTTCTTTCCCTTCTCTAGCTATTTGTGCTCATATTTGTTTTCCTTTGAGTCCTCGAGGCACCCTCAAAAGGCAACATATAACACTGAGCACCAGGGAACAACACAAAATGCATTGGTGTGTTCAGGAACAAGGGTGGAAGGTTCAATTTCGGTCAACCTGGGCAGACCAGGTCCATGAACTTTCCTTGACCAGCTTCCGTGCTCCCATTTGGAATGACAAGGCCAAATATCCAGTAATTAAGAATCAATAGCTTCTTAGTGCACGTGCCAATTAATCAGGCCGTGGTAAGGAGATTAACACTTCTCCACAAGAGTTTTCTCCCATCTTTATCTCCGAGAAACTCCACTGAATCGAGCAGAAGCAGTTGGTGGCTTGAGTCCTTGGTAACAGCTTGGGTTTTCAATATTGTCAATACCATAATGATGTAGGTGATTAACCGTCCATTGGCAAAGCCCTTTCCCCTCTCAGTTAATGTAAATAAATGGATGAGGGCAGAGCACCCCTTATATCATTAGCATGGCAACCTTTTTGTAAAATCAAGTTGATCTTGCCTGCTACCTCTTCCCCAAAGCCCTCGGACACTCTTGTTGACCCCCCCCCCTTTAAATTGCCTGGGTTGGCAGAGAGATGTGAAGCTAAAACAATTCTTCATTAGCTTAGAACCCAGTTTATATCTGCAGATTTATGTAAGCCTTGTGATGCCAAGGGAATGAAGGATGGGTGTCAACACCATGTGAGTGAGATAACTGAAATGAACAAGCTAAAGGAACACAAATACAACATTACTTTCTTGTGGCATACCAGAAGGGTGAGCAGACCTCAAGCTTGTGGTATCTAACGTGTCACATTTTGTTGCTAGAACCAACTGGTGCATGAGGCATTTATGGTGACCGAACCAGATTCAAAATGGTGACTTGGAGGTGGAGCCAGTTGACCTACTGTGCTCCATGAGTCATACAGGGATAGCCTCTGTATACAAGCAAGCATCTACCAATGTGTTCTTAGGAACCAGGGATTCTAGCACTGCTTTCAATAATAGATCTGATTTGGCAATCTATTCACACGAAAATGCACCCTATGTTCCCCTGTCTAATGTCTAGCAATATGAGAGGGGGGGGGGAGGGAGAATAGACTCTTGTTAAGAGTCAGAAAGCCTTGCAGATCTACTGCAAATCACCCAGATTCCTTTATAGCAACACTCCCTGCTGGAGGTGTGGGTGTCATAGCTGCACCAGAAGTCATATTCTTAATGGAAACAAGAGAACTGGAACTGTACAAAAGATATCATACTGGCATGAACTGCTCAACCTACATTTTCTTCTGGGGGGCAGGAGTTACCCCCCTTCCTGTTAAGACATGCACTGCTCCGCGCAGCTTTCAAACTATGCTCACAGACTATTTGACCAGTAATTTCTTTTAACAGGCCATCAACTAGCCATCTTGGTGTCTGTGGACCAGACCAGAGCTATGACATGGGACATTATATTATGTTTTGCCCTTGATATAACTCCTCTAGGGATGGAATCCTCTATTCATTTCAGAATCTTCTAAAAGGTCAATCAGATTAGATGAAAATTAGATGGTTCCTGGCCAATGTAGTCAAGTTTGTTATCTGTCAGGTAGCTTTCAAAGCAGTGGTAAAATTACAGGCTAATTTTTTTGCCCCCAAACAGCATCAGCTGCCATGACTGAGTAAAAAAAAGTACAGATGTCAAACAGATGTCAGCAGGGTTGGGTATTCTTGGTGGCCACCTTCTGGCTGCCATATCCCACCCACAACAGGCGTCATTCTGGGATGTTCAGTGTGTGTTTGGAAATGCTAGTACCCACATGGAGTGGTTGCTAATGATGTAGGAAGACGCAGTTTTCTGTTTCACTGCACGCAGCACTGTTTCTTTTTTGCTGCAGTTCGGCTTCCACCAAAAACTACATTATTTGTCTTGCAGCTTGTTGTGGTGAAACTATGCAACTTATGTAATATACGTGACAAATTATGAAGATTACATTGAAATGAATGGAGTAGAACAGGCTTCCTCAACCTCGGCCCTCCAGATGTTTTTGGCCTACAACTCACATGATCCCTAGCTAGCAGGACCAGTGGTCAGGGATGCTGGGAATTGTAGTCTCAAAACATCTGGGGGGCCGAGGTGGAGGAAGCATAGAGTAGAATAATGTAATAACAATGGGGGGGGCACTGCAAATGGGGGAAACCTTGGTCAATTGTGTATCCTTTGTTGACTGAAAGCAACAACACCATGTACCAATCGGAAGGTGGTGGACTCTCCTCCTCTGGAAATTTTTTAATAGAGATTGGGTGGCCATCGATTAGGGATGATTTAGTTGTGATTCCTGCATTGCAGGGGGGTTGGACTAGATGACCATGGGGGTCCCTTCCAACTCTATGATTTCCATTCCGGACAAGGGATGAATAAGCAAACATCAACAATTTATGTTTCTGTTTTTGTCAAAAGACTCTAACATCCCTAGTAGCTACCATGTCGCTCTTTTTCTGAATTCCCCAAATATGGGGCATGTTAAGGAGGAGAGTTTAAAACAAAAATCCCAAATGTATTGGAGGGGTTGCCCTTTACCTCCCCTCCCAATATCCCCCACCAGAATTATGAAAGTGGACTCTTTATTTCCCTTTTTGTAAATAGGGTTACAAAAATTGTGGTGGTTTTGTTTTTTTTTTGGGAGGGGGTGGAGAGAGATTTTGGTTCAATCCCACCTTCAGCCCCAGTGTAGGACATTTGCTCGGGAATTGCCAGACATGTAAAGATCAAGATGGCAATTGTCGTTTGTCCGTTAAACTTTGTTCTGCAAGGCGTCCAGCGGCTGTTTTGCTCCTGCCTCTGCGTTCCATGCTTCATTTCAGGAAAATCAAGGATGCAAACTTCTTAGAGGTACTTAGTTTCCATGGTAACCTAAGCTGACCTCAACATTATTGTTCTCAAGAGGGGAACTGACTTTACTATATGTTCATTCACTGAATTAATGGACTCCTCGTTCTTTTACTAACGGTGGTCTAACAATGAAAAAAAGAGAGGGAGAGAGAAATGCTGGGTTTTTTTTTTTAAAAAAAAAAAAAGACACACACTCTCTCTCTCCCTCAGACAACTGTCCAGTCTTTTGTTGAAGGGCTTATTGCAATGAAGTGAGTCTATTTAAAGGGGGGGGGGGAGAGAGAGAGATTATAAAAATCAACTCAAAGCTGCCTCTGTTGTGGCAGCTAAACACACTTTTATTTCATAGAGTCAGAAACTATAAAACAAGCAAATTGAAGTGCTGAACGAACCTGAAATACCACAGCAGAGTGTGTTGAAAGTGGATTTGAGATATAACCGATAGATATTGTTATACAGAAGGCTGTGATTCTTAGCCGCTATTGTTCAGTTTGTTTCTCAAACCACAACTGGACCCTCACTCATTCCTCCATTTTTTAGTTTTTAGTTTTGAAAACAAGACGGACGTAAGAAATGTAAATAGACTTGGGAGTGAGATAACATAACTGTGGGTCACCATTAGGGAAGAGGAAAACCCCGTACTGCCCACATTTTAAAGTGAAACCACCTGATTTTTAGTTCCCGGACTAGAATGCAGGTGGAATGTGTACTTCTCTGCAGTTTTGATACAAAAGGCAATGTGTATGCTATGGGGGAAATGTATCACAATTCATCTTTTGGGCGGGGGGGGGATGTAAAATAGATGATAGATGATAGATAGATAGATAGATAGAGAGAGAGAGAGAGAGAGAGAGAGATGATAGATAGATTATTTACAAAATGCTTAATAGAAGGGAAAGGCATGAAAAATAAATGCATTTCAGAGCATTTTTTATTTTAAAAATCCAAAACTGTGATGGAGCAGTGCATGTTAATTAGTGCATGGTCAGGCCTGCACAACACATAGCTCTTCAAAATTTCACAGTTATGCTTTTGGGGAACGACCAGGGTTCATTTTCGGAGCAGCTGCTTTGAATGCAGGAGTTCAATCCCCAACATCTCCACTTAGGACTGAGGGGAGACCCAAAAAGGTCTGGTTTACCCCATAGCTGCAGCCTTGTATTCAAGCAGAAATCAGCTCTCTCTCTCTGCTTTTCCAGTACGCATCTTTACCTCTAGGTCACACATCACAGCAAACCCTACCCTCAAAACTCAGGCTTTGTCCTTCTAACTATCTCAGAGCTGGAGGAAGTGCCCCACTCATTTGTCATCTGCTTTCTTAAAAGAACCCTTTTGCTTTCTTAAAAGGGTCTGTCACCTTTCCCTTTGTTCTCTTTTAACACTTGCTGGCTCCAGGGGTTAACACCCTATACCTAGATTAAATTATAACACTTACTGGATCCAGGAGTTTAGAGGAGTCTTGCACCCCACAAACTCATAACGTTATTTTAATAGTCCCCAGGGACAGATTCTGCTATTTATTCAATAATTTTTTAGCATGCCAGTTAAGTGGTTTCTAAGTCAGAGGGTTTGCTGGCCAATGCAGAAAGGTTTGTTACCTATAGGTAAGGATGGAAGAAGGCGACGGTTTCTGTTTTGCCGCCTTCATCGTCCACAGCACTGTTTCAGTTCTACTGCAGTTCATCTCCCACCAAAATCTACATTGCTTGTCTCACTGTCTGCTGTGACGAAATCGCACAATTTGTGTAATTTATGTAACTACGCAAATTGCATTGCCGTTACATTATTGCACCCTATTCAGTTCAAAGCAAAGGAAATGCAATGTAACTATGTATTGTCTGTGGAATGAAAACGACAATAACAGTGAATGTGAATGATATTTGCTAAATACATTTCCTTTCTGGACATGGGATGTGGAAGTAGACATGTGCAATTTCCGCTCTTGTTCATTCAGATTTCTCCAACATCTCTACTTATAGGAGCCCCAGCAGTGAAAAAATCAAGGCACTTTAAACAAAAACAAAAACCACGCTAATTCATTTGAGGAACATTTCAGGTTTTGACAGCTTCTGAAAACGGATATGTTTAAAGTCACCCTTTGACTGCCTTGTTTTGTGTGTGATTTATATGGCAATAGCCATTGGCTGCAAACACATAAAATCTGGCCGACTGATATTTTTAATAACACACCCTTCCCCAAATGAATATGTTCACAAGCACCATAGCTTTGAATGCATACTTAAAAAAAACACAAAAAACCAGGAGAAGAACTGAGAACATTTGATGCCAATAAGTGCAAGGAGTTTTTCAGAGGATACAAAATAAACATCATGGTTTGCTTTGCACTGCATTGGAACTGCAGGGAATCTGTGAACTTTGAGCAACTCAAGTTAAAATCTCCAGACCAAACGTGTGTGTGTGTGTGTTTCGTACTGTTATTATAAACGTGGCAAAGGCCTTTGGCAAATTGGCCCAAGTCATAATTGCTCCACAAAAGACAGTTAACAGTTCCCCTGCTCTTCTCTAACTACCTTCCTGACTTCCCATTGAAGCCTAATTTCCCACTCCTTGAGGTCATCATTCATCAGCCCCTCAGATCCCACTGGGGAAGGCCCAGCAGACCTTTTCTCTCTCCCTTATAACCGGAGGCCTTTCTCTTTTTTTTGATGGCCCTGTCCTCTATAAAATGTCTCCACTCTCTCCCAGTGGGGTGAGCTATGTTTATAATATCCAAATAATGATTTCACAAATTATCATAATTATCAATCAATCATCTTCTTTTGAACAATGCCTTCTGCAAGTATCAGATGGCTTGGGTGACCTGTAGAGTGTGTGTGTGTGTGTGTGTGTGGTTGCGCAACATAAACAGAGAGAGATTTATTGGCTCCATGGCTGCTAATGCTTCTCTGCAATGACATTTAGTGAATTTGGGAATAAATCTGCCCCGATAACTGCCAGGCTTAGATATGGGATGCAGTTTCTCAGAGCTAAAGGATTCGGCTCATCAAAAGAATAAAAGTAACAACAACAACAAAATTTCTCCAAATTTCTATAAAGATATTCTCCCTTCTATTTATTTGCAATACAGTCTTCAAGAGTCTCTAGTGCTCTTCAGGAAAACAAGGTCAGCATATATCAAAAGGGGCTTTCCCCGCCAACGTGTTCATTGCATTTTGCATAGCCTTAATCACATTTATTACTTTAAAAAAGTATTCATAATGCGAACTCAAACAGAAAGGAAAGGTCTATCATCTTAAAGACTGATTATTTTTTTTTAAGACAATGTTATCTCTCAGTCTCCCCACAGAGTTCCTCCTTGTTAATGGATAAATCTGGACTCGCCAGAAAGTCACAGAATAAATTCAGAGCCTCCCCCCACCCCCACAACCTTCTTGGGCAAATGTCTATCCTATTTGATTTTGATAAGACGGCTATTGAGCTTTAATAATGTTGCCTATCCATTTCAGCTGGCCCTTAACATGTCTCTTTATTTGTCCCTAAAGCCTCTTCAAGCAATGCCTTTTTATTACAAGTCTCTCCACATGGTCTCTGGGGAGACGGGGTTGACAAAGAGTGATAGATAGATAACTCTATAGATTATCTCCCACAGCTGTTTTCCCTCCAGTAGCCCCCTTAGGCGATTCCCTCTAAGTAAACAGAGGCTAAAGGGGGGGGGGAGAGCATACTGGAGAAAGATGTCTTCCAAGGTTCTTTAGTCATCATGCTTGGGGAAAATAAAATTAAACAGCCCACACTAGACTGGCCTGTATGGATGCTTCTTTCTTCCATCTTCTCTGCATTTTTCAATCATCCCCCCCCCCCAGGGGAAAGAGGTCTTACTTTGCAAATGGCTTATCATGCACTAGAAAAGTATGGAGTGTGGTACCCTTTCTGACATTAGAAACAGAGAGGATACAAAGCTGCCTTTTAGGTTTATTTCATAGAATCATAGAGTTTCTCCCTCCTCTATATGACATCCTTTTATATATTTCCTACCTCCCCATTTTGATCTGCACCAGGGTTTCCCAAACTTAGGTCTCCAGCCATTGTTGGACTACAACTCCCATCATCCCTAGCTAGCAGGACCAGAGGTCAGGGATGATGGGAATTGTAGTCTAAAAAAACACACACCCGGAGGACCATGTTTGGGAAACCCTGATTTATGTCATTCACTGGAGGGACATTACTACCTGGATCCTCTGCTCTTCCCAGCATTGCTTTGCAAGGAGCACACCTTGATAAAAAACAAATCCATACAAAATGGGTGAAATACAATAGTAACCTTACTCAGAACAGGCCCACTGAAGCCAGTGAAGAGGATTTAAGGATGTAAGAAGAGCTGTGCTGGATCAGGCATCCTGTTATCGCAGTGGTCAACCTATGGGAAGTCCATATGCAAGACCTGAGCGCAATACCACCTCTCCCCACCTCCAGTTTCCAGAGGCTGGTATTCAGAGGCAAACTGTGTCCAACAGTGGAGGTAGTAAACATAGCCATCATGGCTTGTAGACATTTCATTAAGTCTTCATCTCTATAACCTAAGCACCGCTTTGTGGCATCCCTTGCAGAAATCAAACATGATGGATTCTGCTCACACCTTTAGGGCAGAGAAAGGCAGTGGTGCAGGGTGATTTTTCATTCTTTACTCCTCTCCACTGTCTGGCGGTAGTTCCTTCTGTTTAGCACCAAGTTCCTTCACAAGCCATTAAGCTTAGACTTGAACTCTTTACCCTACTGCTTTGACCTCTGTTGGCCTAGCTTCAAAATCCGACCGGCCTTCAGCAAATTTATAACCTCATAAACCGCTGGTAGTGCTTCTTTACAATGTGTTTAGGCTAGAGCCTATGTCAAATATTATAATTGTCATAGTTTATGTTTGCAGTTGGTGGGGGGTGTGTGTGAATTAAGGCAGGAAAATGAGGAACCAACCAAACTGTGGATAGTGAATGTCCAGTTGGCCTTCTCTCCTCCCTGCCACCTCACTGTTCAGTTCAGTTCTGCATCCTTCTGCACACCTGCCCAGAAAAAGGCAACCAAACTTATCAAGGCCATGAAACAACATCCCTAAACGAAGAAAGGTTGGAGCGTTTGGGACTTCTGAGTTGAGAGAAAAGGTGTGCAAGTGATGACATGATAGAAGTGTACAATATTATGGATGTCATGCATGAAGTAGGTAGGGAAACATTTCCCTCCCTCTTTCAGAACACCAGAACTCATGCGCATCCAATGTGAATTTGCTGTACCCATAACTCCTGCACTTTTATTTCACTAATTGGTTTAATTGGTTTTTGCAGATCCTCTAAGCTGTTATATTTTAACAGACATAACCTGTTTCACCAGATTCATGTTGCTCGAGTCTTTTTTACGGGCGTCATGGCAAAGTCTACATGAATATTTGCATGCATTTCTGTGCAAATTTCTCCTTTAAAAAATCCCGCGTTATAGTATGCATTTTTGTTGCTGTTTTTGTTGGAGAAGAGCACTGCAACATCGAGAATACTGCAGATCTTGTTGGATAGCTCTGTTTATTTATTTATAGCAAAATAAATAAATAAATAACTTGTATGTGGCAATTACATTTTTTAAAAAAATCAAAGCGGTTTACAACAATTGTACACACACAATAAAAGCCACATGGTTATAGATCACTGACTAGTTTATCTTAACTGCCTCCATAATCCCAATGGCAAAGAAAAAAAAAGTTTTCAGCAAATGTTTAAAGGCCAGTGTAGAAGACACCTGCTGAATCTTTACTGGAAGATGCCTGGACCAATGACAGGAAAGGTGGCCTTCTTGATAGTTCCACCTCCCTCAGAAGTTTCTAGAGGTTTCCTGGAGGAGGGCCTTCTCTGTGGCAGCCTCCTAGGTCATGGAATCCCCTCCCCCACAGAGGTACATCTGGAAACTTCACCATATAACTTTTGCTGAATGGTGAAGAAATGCATATTTACCATGACCTTTGACACCTAACATGTGTGCTTTGACAGCCCCACCCTATTCCTACAAATGCCATCTGGTGATTTGTTAATTCAATATGATGATTTGTTGATTATTCTATATGATTTGTGCTGTATTCGTAATGTTCTATTATGTGCTATCATGCTATTCTTATTTATTGTTTGTAAGCTGCTTTGGGTTTCATTTGAATGAAAAGCAGCATAGAAATGGAGTAAATCAAATCAATCAATCATTTTTAATTTTTAATTGTTATAACCTGCCCTCAGACCTGCTGATCAAGGGTAGGTCATAAATTTAATAGCAGCAGCAGCAGCAGCAGCTCAGTTTCATGTCAAATGAACCATCACTTTGAGAAATGCAAATTAGGTAGGTTCACATTTTAAAAATTGTGAGACATTTAAGGAGGATGTTTTAAAAAAATCAAAATAAAAAATTGTATGTGTGCCTCATTGCAATAGCAAGCATTTAGAGATAAGCTCACATTGACTGGGTACAAATGGAATGGGACTTATTGCTAACACATCATGAGAAAGTCCAGGAAAACTGCAAAGTGGCTTCTAAAACAAGGAGGATGGGATTCCATTTTTGGGGGTGATAAATGAGGTTATGATAATAAGGACTGTCCCCACATGGCTTGGGATAATAAGAGCCCTCCGAGGTCCAGACAAATAGCCGATGAGTTATGAGATGAACAAGGTAAAAAGTTCAGCACTACTGCAAGGTCACAGGGTGGTCAACAGAGGGCATTTCATGTGGGACATCCCCCCACCCCAGCCCTCAAGTTTAGCTTCTAAAGGAAAAGATTATTTGCCTCATCTCATCCTGGAGAGAATTGGAATAGACTGTGTTGCGTATAGATATGTCTATGTATCTCTTTTCAAACTGCCTCTGGAGCCAGCCAGATCTAGAGTTTCACAATGTTTGGCAGAAGCTGCCCGGGTGTTTCGTTTTAACTTTCAGAGCTCAGAAAGTGTCATTAACAAGACAGCCATACAAAGGGGGCAGGGAGAGAGTTGCTCTAGTTTTCAATCTGAAACAGCAATGGTTTCTTAAAAGGAAGTCTCTGGAGGTATGCTACCGAAAATATGGGATTTCATAAAAAAGAAAATAAGCCAAAGTGAAGCATAGAAAGAACACCTTTAGGCAAACACATGTTGCCATTGCCTAGATAGGTGATGCAATGAAGCATGCCCTCCAACTCAGTTAGTTGTTCCACTAAAACTGCAAACTGGATAGACTTTGGCTGGGATAAATGTAACAATTTGGCCTAATTCAATAAATAGGCAATGGTAAGCAGGGCTGCTGTGAGATCCCAAATAACCCTGCTAGCATTGTCAGATTAGAATATATTTTGGGCACATTCATACTGCTTTAAAAACTCATGGTTTCCCCCAAAAGAGTCCGGGGAGTTGTGGTTTGCTAAGTATGGAATTGATGCTTTTGAATTATGGTGCTGGAGGAGACTCTTGAGAGTCCCATGGTCTGCAAGAAGATCAAACCTATCTATTCTTAAGGAAATCAGCCCTGAGTGCTTTAAGAAGACATCTTAAGGCAGCCCTGTTCAGGGAAGTTTTTAACGTGTGATATTTTACTGTATTTGTGGTTTTTATGGAAGCTGCCCAGAGTGGCTGGGGAGGCCCAGCCAGATGGGCGGGGTATAAATAATAAATTATTATTATTATTATTATTGTTATTAAAGACAGATCCTGAAGCTGAGGCTCCAATACTTTGGCCACCTCATGAGAAGAGAAGACTCCCTGGAAAAGACCCTGATGTTGGGAAAGATGGAGGGTACCAGGAGAAGGGGACGACAGAGGACGAGATGGTTGAACAGTGTTCTCGAAGCTACCAGCATGAGTTTGACCAAACTGCGGGAGGCAGTGGAAGACAGGAGTGCGGAGTGCCTGGTGTGCTCTGGTCCATGGGGTCACGAAGAGTCAGACACGACTAAACGACTAAGCAACAACAACAACAACAACAACAAGTATTGTAGTGTTGTAGATGTATGGTGTGAATGTGGCTGTGGTGTGACCTCTAAAACTCATGTCCAATTAAAAAACAAAACAAACCAGTACTAAAGGCTAGAAAGACAGCAAGAATCAGGATTCTCTGTCACCAAAATCTGCCAGGCGTGATGCCTGACTCATCGGAATCTGCCAGTCCCTGTCCTCAGATCACCCAAAGCCACAGTATCCCCACCACTGGTTCAGTAGCATATTCCACGTTCTGCCCATGAATCAGCAACATCTGCAAAGCTCCACACATGATACAGCAGCATCGGCCAGGCCCTGGCCATGGCTTGACAATCTAGCCTACAAGGAAGTGCCCTGGCCCCAACTCCCTCAATTCGAAAAGCTACCACACTGAAAATGCAGACTCACTGCTACTGGGACATTTGTCAAGAAGGGTGTTCTGGGCTGGAGCTCTGCATCCAGATTTCGATCTTCCTGGATTACTGCAGTGACCGTGTCACCAGCAAAGTAGCCTTTGGAAGGGGCTTTGCAGCTGATTTTCAGTTGTTTGGGCCTTGGGTGGAGAAGGTTTTCACTGATACCAGTTGTGGTGCTCACACAGGGTCCCCGGACGTTTCACCGTCTATTGATCCCTGTGCCACCACTTTATTTCTCGCTGCCACCACCCAGGCCCTACCTGGTAAAATTCTGAGTCCAGTCAGGGTTAAATTGGAACATAAACTTTATTTATCACAGTTTAACAAGTGTGTGGTTTCATAAACCGTATCAGTCAATGGGGTACCTATCCAGACCTATAACTTCCGCTACCTGCTCTCACTCACTAAACCACCTCTCAGATATTTACTTGTCTTCCTAGCTCCTAACTGTTCCTGACTCAGCTTATTTCACTACACTAACTCAACCTACCCACAGACTCTATCCCCATTCACTCCCACTCCAATCAACCACCCAACTCCCAATGAACTTCTCCCTTTGCCCCTTCCAGAGCTGGTTTTATAGTCCTTCTGACTCCACCCCCCTGGGTTCTGATTGTGTAACCTGTTTAACTATTTCACCTCCAGTACTCTCATATGTTAACGTCACAACAGTCCCCTTCCAGCATGTATAGCTGACCACATGGTTTCGAAGAGGTCCGAGAGACGAAAATTTTAGGCGACGCATTCGCCTCCACAGAGTGGACTCGAAACCTATTTATAAAAAACAATTTTATTTTCAGTGCCACAGAGGATTTCTGAACTTTTGTCCAGCTTGACCCAGAACTGAGGCCTACATCCTACCTGCAAATCTGTCTTTCTGTCTGCATCCTGAGCCCATAGACAACACACAAGCGGAACCCCCCGCACAATAAATAGGGCATTTCTGTTCCAATATGCAAACGACACACTCAACAAATTTAGGTGGATATTCAGGAGACATATATCACACCCACTTCCTCGCCCCTGGAACAAGGAAGCAGTCTAGGTCCTGTCATAACCAAATACAGAAGTTGCACAACTTGGACAAGATCAAAAGGCATTTTTTTCTCTCCTACCTTTTTAATGCAGCCAGCTTGCAACGCTGTCTCAGGATCCGTAAGCATTTGCTGAAAGCAAAACAAAAACAAAGGTCACTTGGCAGATCTGGGGAGCACTGAGACAATGCAAACCATATTGAAATAATACGGGTAAAAGTATGATTTTAGACTGGGAAACAAGCATACAGTGATTTGCATACAGCGATAGCACTAGGAATGGGTGAATCTGTCAGTTTGGGTATCTCGTTTTTCCTAACTTAAGTTCTGTTCTCCACACTTCCACATCAATGTGTTTGCAATTTCATTTTGTGGAAAGCCCTCATGAAAATTCACCAGCGAATTTCCCTGAATATACGCATTTTCTTTGTGTGAAATTTTGCCTGGTGTAAATGTTTTTTTGGCAAAACCATTTCTCCTAACATGCAACAATGTTTTGTATATTATCTTCATTGATATAGACATTCATTTGCACACTTTACCATAACATATATATATATATATATGTTTCTGCAGACGTTGTTTGGAGAACTGCATTACAAAATTCAGAGAAGGGCCAAGTTCAAAGGATGGCTGTGTTTTAGTTCGCATACCGCTTCGGAAACTGAATTAGGTTGATTCACTTTTAAATGCAAACTGAATTGGATTCCTCCCCAGTCTCTAGATGGAACGCAAGGAAGGTTAAACCAGGCCTTCAAACCGAATAGAGAATTCCAGGGATGTGGGAATCAATCTAATTCTCATTTGACATATGTTCCCCTCCCACTGCAGTCCACTCCATTCAATTTCTACATCAATCTGCAATTCACACTTAAAAAAATAAATAAATCACACTAAAACATTGAATACACATTTAAAATATTATTTCCCTCTCAAAGCACGCATTTCTAAGTGTATTTGCTTTTGCTAAAACATGCATTTCTAGACATATTGCCTCTCAAAATGTTACTTTTCGTTGTTTTTGAGCTGAGAACAGAGTCATAGGTTAGAACTCAATGCAGTGAATTGCTCTGTTACAGCAAGTATTCCTGCTTGCCTGACTGAACCATCTTCCCTTTCCTCCTCCGGCACCTGCCTCGATCTAGGGCAGGCATAGGCAACCTCGGCCCGCCAGATGTTTTGGGACTACGACTCGCATGATCCACAGCTAACAGGACCAGTGGTCAGGGATGATGGGAATTGTAGTCCCAAAACATCTGGTGGGCCAAGGTTGCCTATGCCTGATCTAGGGGTTATCCCAACCCTCCAGCGCAGATTTAGGAGAGGCATGGGAGCATACAGGGTGTGGGGTGGGGAGGAGGAGAAAAGACTCTTTGTGCTAGTGGAAGTCCTTCCACTGGCTTTTGCTAATGGAACCAGGTAGTTAAATCCAGCCCATGGTATCCAGGAACTGCAAAAAAACACACACCAAAAAAAACTGATGGCTAGCTAACAGTGCAATTCAAACTATAGGAAGCCAGTGCAATTTATGGCAGGATAAATTATGGTGATGTAATTTACCCCTTTTCCAAACTCTGTTTAGGAGTGAGGAGGCAGAGAAGTAACAAGTCTTGGAGGTAGAGTTTGACTTACACCATGCTGTTTGCCATGTAACTTTTCCCAGGTTGCCAGGTCACATGACTGAGCTGAATGGAAATTGAAGCAGGGGCAAGTATTCTTCTACCCCAGGCTTCATCAAACTTGGCCCTCCAGATGTTTTGAGACTACAATTTCCCTCATCCCTGACCACTGGTCCTGCTAGCTAGGGATCATGGGAGTTGTAGGCCAAAAACATCTGGAGGGCCAAGTTTGAGGAAGCCTGTTCTACCCCATCCTGCCATGCCCCATCATTCCCTGGAACTCCCCTTTTGGGGGACTTCCCCCAACCCCTGCTGACCTTTCTTTATCTGGGTTAGCTGAGCCCCAGCTGAACCACGATGGCGTACTTATGCTGGTGTGTCTCCAGCTGAGCTAGCATGAGGACCTTCAGTCAGCGTATCCTAACTGAGGCCTGACACAGTGAATTCAATCAGAAACCTGCCTGTTCTAAGCTCCTCTCATCCCAGCAGATCTTGGGTTTGGCTCCTAAGGTCTCGTTTACATTATAGCCTGCGATCAGGTGAGTTTTATACTGGAATTTGCAATTATCAAATTCTCCAAGCATCACTAGCTCACACTCAGGCCTGGTTCACATTTCCATTAATTACCATACAATGAGCTGTTGGATATGTAAGCTGACTCCATTCAAAAGCACCCTCATTAAGGGGATAAGCAGGACAATATGAACATGTCAACTAGCATGTTCTCTCTCTCATGGTATATACATGCATGCAGTTTGTTGCTTAAAGACTCCTGTCCCAAGCTTAATTTTCACCTCTGCCATGACCTACCAAGTGGTCTTCAGAAAGCCCCTCATTCTCATCCTCTTTCCTATCAGGAAGAATTATTTGTTTCTAAGCACGGCAGGGATGTTGTGATAAACTAAACAGGTGATGGGCAAACATGAATTATCCCAGTTGATTGCTTGCAAAAAGGGTCAGGGCGCCAGAGATGTGCTGCAAGCATGCAGAATCATGGCAGAGCTCTGTATGACTATGGATCGTATCCAATGCTATTCCTACTCAGAGGAGACCCACTGAAGTTAATGGACATGACTAACTTAGATTCACTGCTTTCAACAGGTCCACTCACAGGAGTATTTTGTCAGAGACAAGCGTGTGTTGCTCCAGGAAAGAACAGGAAGCCCTTTATACTACAGTCGTTCCTCAGGTTACAGATGCTTCAGGTTACAGACTCCACTAACCCAGGAATAGTACCTCAGGTTAAGAACTTTGCTTCAGGATGAGAACAGAAATCACACGGCGGCAGCAGGAGGCCCCATTAGCTAAAGTGGTACCTCAGGTTAAGAACAGTTTTGGGTTAAGAACGGAAACGGACCTCCAGAACGAATTAAGTTCTTAACCCGAGCTACCACTGTACTTCATTGGTCCAGGTGGATCCAATGGTGAATATGGATGGGTGAAGTCGGTCCAGATTCCAATGGTTCTTCATTGAAAAGCAGCCACCTACAGTTTGGTGACATGGGGGAATCTGTACAGAGCCGACAGTTCCACACACACCCTCACCACCACATACTGCAGTTAGGAGCAGATTTGATTGTCAAAACTGGAGAAAAGAAACGGGCAACAGCCATTTGAGGCAAAACCTGTTCTTTGCCAACTAACTGTGGTGCCATTTAGACTCCCTTCACTGGGGAGGGCGCACTTGGAATAATGTGTCCATTCTACTTGCTTTGCCTCTAAAAGGGATATTGAAGAGCTGGGAAAAGGTTCAGAAAGGGATAGCCAAAATGATCAAGAGGTTGGACAACTCTCTTATGAAGATAGGTCACAACATTGGGGGTTTTCTGGTTGGTTTGTTGTTGTCGTTTTTTTTTTTAGTGTAGGGAAAGGTGAGTAAGAGAAGGCCTGATGGAGGTGGGCAAAATTATACATGGTGCTGTGATTGTGAAGAAAGTTTACCTCTACTTCTCCCTCTACTAGAACTCAGGACATTCTGTGAAGCTGAATGCCTAAAGATTTATGGCCGACAAAAGAAAATACTTCTTCCCACAGCAGCACATAGCTAAGAGAAGTAGTGGTAGTTGCCAACATGCCTGGTTTTGAAGGAGAATTAGACAAATTTGTTGAGGCTATCAATGGCTGCCAACTATGATGGCTGTGTTCTACCTCCACTGTTGGAGGAATCACGCCTCTGAATACCAGTTTCAGGGAATCACAGGTAGGGAGAGTGCTGCTGTCCTCAGACCCTACTTACAGAACTTCCCATCAGCCTCTGACTGGGCAATGTGAGAACCTGAGAAGAACGTAAGAGCCCTTCTGGATCAGGCACAATTAGTTGAGTATCCTGTTCTCACAGTGGCCAAGCAGATGTTTGTGGGAAACCCAAAAAGTGTGTTAGTTTAGATGGCCCACTGGCCTGATCCAGCAGAACTCGGGTTGCATCCAACTAAGTTCTCCTCAGAACAACCCTATGTAAATTAATGAACCTAAGTTAGCCATGTCTATTAACTCGAAAGGGTCTACTCTGAATTGGCTACAACCTTTTCATGCTTTTACAGGGCCCTTCAGACATCTATTTACTTACTCTCTTGCACATAAATGTCTGCCATTTATTTCCATGGGGCCGATAAAGGTCTTCAATCAACGGGAAAGTTGTGGTGGAGCAAATCTACTCCCTACACCTAATCATGGGTGGTCCAGTCTCCACCAACACGGATCCCTTTGCCCCTCCCATCCTATAGATCATTGCCATACACAGGGCCCACGTGTAGACATTCCCCTGGTTTCTTAATATTAACAGTAATCACTCATTATCATCGTCAGGATTTCAGACCTAAATATATTCGCTGTATTTTTCTTTCTTTCTGTTCCTTCCCTAATAACCCTCAATATTCTCTTTCCTTTTGGACACATTTGCACAGCTGTTTTCTGGGAAGCTCCTGCAATGGTTCCAAGATGTCTTTCTGGAGTCGAAGTAGCTAATTTGGAACTCACAGACTACTCCAGCTATTTCTTCTCTCTCTCTCTCTCTCTCTCTCTCTCTCTCTCTCTCTCTCTCCCACCCCCGTTTTCCAGGGTGGAACTCTGAGCTACAGAAGTCCTACACGTTCTGCCCAATAAATGTGCCAGCTGAGTGGGTCTGGCTCCATCTGTGTGTTTGCATGACCCGGCCTGGGCAAGGCCGCCCCATTTCCTAAGTTCAAATATGTTGGCAGGGCTTTTCCCTGAGCTCAGCTGTGACAACAAAGTGTCAGATTTTAAATATGAAGGGTTTTCTAACCCCTCCGATGTTTTACGTTTCTTTTAATAGACACCAAAAATTGTGGTTTTGGAAAGCTGCGAAAAGCAAACAGGAGCGAAAGGTGAGCGCCAGAGGAACAAAGCAAAGTTTGTCGGGGGGAAATCAGCACTCCATGCTGCATGCTAAATAGTTTTGCATGCCCCAATGCGAGCAGATGGGGCTGGTTCGATGGAGCAGAACCGAGCTGGGGTTTTAAAGGGAAAGGACAGTCCTTCTGGGCCAGGCCAGCAGCCCACACTTAGCTTCTCAGCCCAATCAGGATATATGGAAATTTAGGGAGGGTGTGCAATTTCTTCATTACAGTCTAAAGGAGGATTTAGCTACCTAGCGCAATATACACTAAGATAACAAAGCCAATTTTGATCCTCATTGAGTCTCTCTTTGGAGTTCCCACCAGGCTGAAAGTGCAAGCAACCATATTGTCTGAGAACCAGGAATGTACAAAACTGTCAATATCAGTTTCTCACCTACTCCCCCAATCTTAATTCAGTTCTCCACTTTTCTGTATACATTTGCATTGCAGAAAAACTCATCCTGGAAATTCATTAGCATTCTACTTCCTAATACAGTAGTACCTCGGGTTAAGTACTTAATTCGTTCTGGAGGTCCGTTTTTAACCTGAAACTGTTCTTAACCTGAAGCACCACTTTAGCTAATAGGGCCTCCCACTGCTGCCTCCACGCCGCCGCACGATTTCTGTTCTTATCCTGAAGCAAAGTTCTTAACTCGAGGTACTATTTCTGGGTTAGCGGAGTCTGTAACCTGAAGCGTCTGTCACCCAAGGTACCACTGTATGCACAAGTTTGCAAGCAAATTTCCCCAATGCAATGCATTTTTGGTGTGTTATTTTTGCGGTCAAATGCACTTTCATACACACTTCCACCCTGATATATCCAGTTACTTGGTTAGATAAATGCCCCATTACATTTTGAAGGATGGCTGTGTTTCAGCTTGCAAATCATTTCAGGTAGTACTAATTAGGTAAAAGGTAAAGGTAAAGGTGGGATGCGGGTGGCGCTGTGGGTAAAAGCCTCAGCGCCTAGGGCTTGCCGATCAAAAGGTCGGCGGTTCGAATCCCCGCAGCGGGGAGCGCTCCCGTTGTTCGGTCCCAGCGCCTGCCAACCTAGCAGTTCGAAAGCACCTCTGAGTGCAAGTAGATAAATAGGGACCGCTTACCAGCGGGAAGGTAAACAGTGTTTCTGTGTGCTGCGCTGGCTTGCCAGAGCAGCGATGTCACACTGGCCACGTGACCCGGAAGTGTCTGCGGACAGCGCTGGCCCCCGGCCTATAGAGTGAGATGGGCGCACAACCCTAGAGTCTGTCAAGACTGGCCCGTACGGGCAGGGGTACCTTTACCTTTACCTTTTTGTGCCTGGAGTTGTGCCTGGAGTTGTTCAGCAACCACTCGCTCAATCACTTTGCCCAAGAATGGAAGATTTGAGACTGGGCGATAATTGGCCATCGTGGCCGCATCTGAAGATGGTTTTTAAAGAAGCAGTTTAATAACCGCCTCTTTCAGCGGGTCTGGGAAGGCTCCCTCATGGAGGGAAGCATTCATCACCCCACAAAGCCCATCGCCCAGTCCTTCCCGGCTAGCTTTTATAAGCCAGGATGGGCAAGGATCCAGGAGACAGGTGGTTGGCTTCACTCGTCCAAGCAGCCTGTCCACATCCTCAGAGGTAACAGATTGGAATTGATCCCACACAACTTGACTAGACAGGACTCTAGCACTCTCCCGCCCTGGCCCTGCTCCCACGGTGGAGTCTACTTCTTCCCGAATCTGAGTGATTTTATCTGCAAAAAACTTTGCAAAATCATTGCAGGAGATCATGTGGCCCGTACTGGGCCCCGATGTCACAGGTGGTTCCGCTAAATTGTGAACCACCTGAAAAAGTCTCCTGCTGCTGTTTTCTGCAGATGCAATAGAGGCGGCAAAGAAAGTCCTCTTCGCCATCGCTATCTCCACTTGGTAGGCTCGATGTTGAGCTCTAACCTGTGTCCGGTCAGATTCGGAATAAGTTATCCGCCACCGGCGCTCTAGCCGTCTCAACGATTGTTTCGTTGCCCTCAGATCCGTGGAAAACCACGGGGCTCTCCAGGCTCCATGCAATCGGAGAGGGCGCTTCGGAGCCAAACAGTCAATAGCCCTGGTTAACTCCACATTCCAGCGGGCCACCAGGGAATCGGCTGAAAGACCATCAACATGGGATAGAGCATCCCCTACCTCTCTCTGGAAACCATTTGGATCCATTAAGTGGCGGGGGCGGACCATCCGAATCGGTCCCACCTCCAAACTCTGCAACATTTCCTTATAGAGAGACCAAGACCACAATGGAACTGCCAAGGAAGAACTGAAGAGAAAGTCTCCAAGATGTGAAATATCAAATTTGAAAAATTCTAAGTGGTATTCAGCACAGTCCTACATAGAATGCACCCATTGGCGTTAGTGGACGTGGCTAACTTAGGTTCATTAATTTAAGTGTGTTTCCTCTGAGCAGGACTGAGCAGAATGCTACCCTCTATCCCAGCATTGACAATTCCAGCAAAAATCCATTCCTTGTTCCTGGATGAATAGAGAGAGAAATAAAAATTTCCAGAGGAGTTTGAACACACACACACATATGCGCTCTATCATACAAGCATAACAACATTTCAGCAGCCACTGCTGAAGGACAGCTTTGCATTAGCAGTTGCTCTAGGGCTGGCAGCGGCGGGGAAGGAATCCTGTCCCTAGATTTTCCTTCCTGGAGTTAGGAGATGGGAGAGGTTTTGTTGCTGGCGCATTGGGGTTTGTGCAACTCCTCCCCACTTTCTACAACCAAACATGTCAGGAAACGCCATGTGAATCTTTTTCAAAAACAGTTTACAAGTTGGCATGCGCCATCTGCGCTTAGCCCTAATTTGATTACATTCCCCGGACGGATCACAATGAGCTTATGTAAATAGTAATATTATCCATTCATCCCATGTGCTTGGATAAATGGTTATTTCGTGTATGTGTGTGTGTGCATGTGTGTGTGTGTGTGTGAAATTAAAGCACACAGGCATGCAAAATGGATGGATATATTGGATGTAAAGTTATTGAATCTATTTGGCCAAACGGCTGTTTTGCTGTGCTCAAGATTGCATATGGCATCCAGAGTTTTTCCTTCCTTTCCCAATATCTTCGGTTGAGGCTAGAATCAATAGATTTAGGCCTGAAGACAGATAATGGGTTGCACCAAGTGCTAGACCTACTCAGAGTAGACCTACTGAAGTCAACAAACATGACAAACCCAGGTCTGTTGATTTCAGTGGGCATATTCTGAGTAAAATTTTGCTGTCTCTAGAGATGTGCTGAGTGCCTATACTGAAGAGTCACAACCCTCTGTGCATGCCTGGAACTGTTGAGAGTTACCAGGGCTAGAACCAGGAATCTTTGGTTCTGTGTGCAATTGCCCTGTGGGGTGAGCCACCAGGTCACATTGAAGCATATTAGGAGTAGGAGAAAATTGATTCCGTTCACACCCAAGGGCAAACCTATCTTATTTGCATTTTCTGGAAAATAAATAAATAATAATGCACAACCTTCCTTTGAAATTCACGCATCTTTGAATTTTGCAATGCATTTCTGAAGCCAAGCAATGCTTGGGTAAAGTGTTCCTAAAAATGCATATATTTATGAAAATAACACACAAACATGCATTGTTTTAGGGAAAAGCACATTGCAAAAATGTGTATATTAGGCAAAATGGAATAGGAAAACATGCACTGAAATGCTGACACGTTTTCACAAAGAGTTTAAAAATAATGATGACATACTGATGTGGAAATGTATTGAACTGAAGATAACACTTGGGAAAAGGCCATTTGGATAGAAACTGGACATAAATCGACAAATTCACCCATAACTCACACACACACACACACACACACACACACACACACACACACACAGCTAGGAGATACATTGAAACAACCACAGAGAAGTCAAGGATGGGGTAGCTGTGGGTTGTAGTCAACTAACTTTTACTCAGAGTAAATCCATTGAAATTAATGGACTTGGGGTTGATGGGAGATGGAGTCCAACAACATCTCCGAGATAGATGACTTTGCACAAAGCTCAGTTCATGCCTGTCAGGAGCTGTCATGGGCCACCAGTCCTTTGCTCTGCATACTGTTGTCTCATGCTGCACAGATGTATTGAACTATAACTCTCACCAACCCCAGCCAGCACAGAGAGATCAAAAACGGGGAAGCTGTGCCCCCACTCCATATATTGTTGGACCAGAACACCCATCATCCTTGGCCATGGTGGCTGGGGCTGATGTTAAATGGAGCCCAGCAGCATCTAGAGGGGCACCCGGTTGGTTAAGATTGCCCTAAGCTGTGAGCTCTACTCCTTAGCTCCTGTCAGGACTGAGCTATAGGCTGCTTCCTGTGCCTGGCAGTCAAAGATGAGGGACAAAGCTAGGGGTCAGAGTTGATGAAGAGTTGGTCCTACCAGTAGGCATAATGAGGCAGTGGTCCCCTCAAGCAAGTGATTTTGGATTTCATGAATGGGTAGCAAAAGAAGAGGTTGATTTATTATTGTTGTATATTACTCCCAAGGCGAGGCACTTGTGCAATTTTCTGCCTCAGATGCCAAGACCCCAGCCATCATGGCTGTCAGGTTTAGTGCTTCTCCCACACAAGACACAGAACGCTGGCAGTTTACCGTATTTTTCGCTCTATAGGACGCACCCGACCATAGGAAGCACCTTGTTTTAGAGGGGGAGAACAAGGGAAAAAAAATCTCCCCCTCTCTGCTCAGCTCCCCTTCAGTGAAGCGGCAGGAGAAATGGAGCCCCTTCCATTTCTCCTCCCGCTTGGCTGAAGGGGCGCTGCACAGCTCCCCCTCTCTGCTGAAGCCAGGAGAGACTTGCTCTCCCGGCTTCAGCAAAAGGAACCCAAAGCCTCCGGAGCGCAGCGGGACCTCCCGTTGTGTTCCGGAGGCTTCAGGCGGTTATCCCTGAAGCCTTCAGAGCACAGCGCAAGTTCCCACTGCGCTCCTTAGGCTTCAGGTTCCTTTTGCTGAAGCCAGGAGAATCTTGCTTCAGGCAGCTATCCCTGAAGCCTGGAGAGCGAGAGGGGTCGGTGCTATCGCTGAAGCCAAGGAACCTGCATTCGCTCCATAGGACACACAAACATTTCCCCTTAATTTTTGGAGGGGGAAAAGTGTGTCCTATAGAGCGAAAAATATGGTAAGTAGCTGAGGTTTATTTTTCAATAACAGGCTTACAGCAGGCCAAGCTTTCACAACTCATCCTTCCCCGTCGGAGTCAGTTGACTCGACTGGCTTCTGACCTCTCCCAAGGCCAGATATAAGCCACGTCTTCCCCCGCTTCATGCTGGCCCGCCGCTGCTCTAATCTCTTGCTCCGCCTCCTACTTCTTGGCGACTAAGGTGCAGCCAATTCCTCTTCTTCTGGAAATTCCTCTCTGCTGGGTGTGTCCCTGACAATGGCCAAGGGGTCTTGGTCCCCACTAGTCCAGAAATATATGGGTGATCTCTCTGTGTTGGCTGGGGTTGATGAGAGTTGTAGTCCAATACATCTGTATGGCACCAGGTTGGTAAAGGATGAGTCAATAAGTCAAGGGACTTATTCCTCTTGAAATTAAAAATCCTGTATTGGTTCTTGGAATGCATAGATAGATACATATCCCCCCACACACTCTTTAAGAAAGGAGGAAAAGGAAGGAAGGAAGGAAGGAAGGAAGGAAGGAAGGAAGGAAGGAAGGAAGGAAGGAAGGAAGGGGTAGAACCCAACCATAAGCTCACATTAAGATGCAATAACCACACATGCACCCATTTTTAATTTAAGCACATGAATCCAATGTGAAATTGCCATGCATAAGAAGCATGTTCAATTGCCGCAAGGACGATTAGGTCCTCAGACCACTGCACAATGGGCAGCAGGTGTTTATCCTTCTAGGCCAGGCATAGGCAAACTCGGCCCTCCAGATGTTTTGGGACTACAACTCCCATCATCCCTAGCTAACAGGACCAGTGGTCAGGGATGATGGGAATTGTAGTTTCAAAAACATCTGGAGGGCCGAGTTTGCCTATGCCTGTTCTAGGCTGATGGTCTTGGAGTGACCATAAGGGCTTGCCAAATCTGCTCAAGTTGTCCTGGAATGGTTAAACAGTTTTGTACTCCAAGGAGCCAAGGGTGATATACATCCCCCACAAAAGAAAACCACCACAGATTGTATATCCCCACAACACCCCCGATAGACAGCTATCAGGCAGCTGCCGCAAGATCACTCAGCAAGCTTCATGGCATGTGTGCATGGTCTCAGTACTTTGCACTATGCCAGCTCTCAAAGACCCGGCGAGGGCCTTTGATGGGCTGAAGATGAGGCGTTTGATCAGGATGTGTTTGATGTTATTTGAATATGAAACAGAGAGGGTGGTGGTGGGGAGCTGGCTTAATATTTAACCTCAGATCAGATGCTTTTCCGTACTAGCATTCACCTCCAAGCTGAGTGTCTGTTGTCTCCCCAGTATGCAGAGTTGCACTCTTCACCCTAATCCCTCCAGACGGTCCTCAAACACAGCCATGATTAATCGTTTTGTCACTCTGGGCTATGGCACCAGGCAGATACTGTGGAGAGAGGCCACACCCAAGAGCCCAGCTGTGATAACTCCCAGGTGTGGGAAAGTTCATATATAATGATGATAACATGGTTAAAATGAACTAATGGCAGGGCGAGTAGGACTCCATAGCACCTGACTCCACAGAACCAGCCTTGATCAATGACCAATGTTCGATCAATAATTATCATCCTTTATCTGTTTTTTTGGCACGCGGGTGGTGCTGTGGGTAAAACCTCAGTGCCTAGGACTTGCTGATCGTATGGTCGGCGGTTTGAGTCCCCGTGGCGGGGTGAGCTCCCGTCTTTCGGTCCCAGCTCCTGCCCACCTAGCAGTTCGAAAGCACACCTAAGTGCAAGTAGATAAATAGGTACCGCTTTATAGCGGGAAGGTAAACGGTGTTTCCGTGTGCTGCGCTGGTGCTGGCTCACCAGAGCAGCCTCGTCACGCTGGCCACGTGACCCGGAGGTGTCTTTGGACAGCGCTGGCTCCCTGCATCTTAAGTGAGATGAGCGCACAACCCTAGAGTTGGACACGACTGGCCCGTATGGGCAGGGGTACCTTTACCTTTACCTTTACCCAACCTTCAACATGAGATTCCAGGGCAGGTTATAACAACTTATAAAAAATATATTAAAATCAGTTAAAACAATTACAATCAAGACCATAGGATGAGTCGATAGATGATAGATAGATAGATGATAGATAGATAGATATAGATAGATATAGATAGATATAGATAGATAGATAGATAGATAGATAGATAGATAGATAGATAGATAGATGATAGATAGATAGATGATAGATAGATAGATAGATAGATGATAGATAGATAGATAGATAGATAGATAGATAGATAGATAGATAGATAGATATAGATGATAGATAGATGATAGGGAAGTACTTAATTCGTTCTGGAGGTCCGTTCTTAACCTGAAACTGTTCTTAACCTGAAGCACCACTTTAGCTAATGGGGCCTCCTGCTGCCACTACGCCGCCACTGCACGATTTCTGTTCTCATCCTGAAGCAAAGTTCTTAACCCGAGGTATTATTTCTGGGTTAGGGGAGTCTGTAACATGAAGCGTATGTAACCTGAAGCATATGTAACCCAAGGTACCACTGTAGATGGATAGATGATAGATAGATATAGATAGATAGATAGATAGATAGATAGATAGATAGATGATAGATAGATAGACAGATGATAGATAGATGATAGATAGATAGATAGATAATCATTTTGGTCATTTATATACAATTTCACACTTTAAAGAAACCTCTGATATTCTAACAATATCACAAATGAAAGTAAAATACAAAAAATAAAAATCTACGTTTCAGAGCAGCACGGGGCAATTAGGTAAGATGTTCTCTTAAACACAGACAGCATTTAATGGGGAGAGGGTCAAAGACGTGCAAATAACATGCATAGCCCATTAGACAACTGTATTTGCAAGGTTGTTCCATAAGGAATGGGCAGCACCAGCGAAATGCAACTGAAAGGGAAAAAGTTGAAAGTTCGAAAGTTTTGCGCAGCTTCACAACCAGGTTCACCTTTACTATTGAAGCTTTAGATTTGTTCTTTCTCTATGAACGGCACATACTAAAAGTGATCGTCGACTTTGTTGAGAGATGAAACCAAGATGAAACTGAAAAATATATCAAAACTCCTGGCTTAAACACACACACACACACACAGCAAGAAGTAATAACCTCCCCCCGCCAGCTTTGGTGTGATCATATCCCACGATAAATATCAGGAAGTTAAACACGCCGTCTAATGGGGATCATTTGTAAGAAGTTCAGTATGCAGAGGACTTAAGACTTTTGGCCAAGACAAACAGAAGACAAGGTAGAGATTGCAGAATGGCACCTTTCCCTTTGCCAAGTAATTGGAGGATGGTGATAGGAGGATGTTAAGTACAATCCCACAGTCTTCAGGGCCTATTTGGTTTTTATATGGCGTCCTTATCAGGCTTTAAAAGTCCAGTGTTTGTGAGCTGATGAAATGTACTTCAAGCTTTGGCAAGGCTTTCTCCCCTCAAGGAGAAAAGGGGGGAAATAAAGACTGTAAGCTCATTACATGTGTTTCTGTGTGTAGAAGAAATAGAAATCTAATTATGAGGTGTATTCTTTTCCTTTCATGTAGCAATCTCCCTCTTCTGGGACATTTCATTTATTTATTATGTCAGACCCTCCAAGTGTCCCTATTTTCCAGGGACAGTCCCGGATTTACAGAAGCTGCCTCAGTTTCTGTTTTGATCCATGAATGTCCCGCTTTTCCTTAGGACGTCCCTATTTCCATCAGATATTCTGTTGGAGGGTATGGATTATGTGACCATCTGAAAGCAGTCCTCTATAGGGAAGTTTTTTAATGTTTGATGTTTTATTCTGTTTTTATATATGCTAAAGTGGCTGAGGCAACCCAGTCAAATGCATGTGGTATAAATAGAATAATAATACAGTCATACCTTGGAAGTCAAACAAAATCTGCTCCGGAAGTCCGTTCGACTTCCAAAACGTTTGAAAACCAAAGCCAAGCTTCTAATTGGCTGCAGGAAGCTCCTGCAGCCAATTGAAAGCCGCGGAAGCCTCGTCAGACGTTCGGCTTCCAAAAATAGTTTCTAAACCGGAACACTCACTTCTGGGTTTGCGGCCTTCGGGAGCCAGAATGTTCGAGAACTAAGCTGTTCAAAAACCAAGGTACAACTGTAATAATAATAATAATAATAATAATACTGTACTGGCCCAAATATAAGCCACAACCACAAATAAACCACACCTTTAAAATTCAAGGGGGAAAAAGACAATACCCAAATATAAGCTGCTCCCTTAAAAATTCCACAGGCATTATTTTTTGTTCTTTGGAGGGAGTCCCTCTTTAATATGGGGTGGGGTGTCAAAGCCTCACTTCAATAAAACAAAGTAGGCACAATAAATCATGGGTGGGTTTTGTCTGTACGCATATGATCCATCTCTTCATTTCATGCAATCCTTTTTCGTTATAGAACTGACCTCGTTATTGACAAAGCGATAAAAGGGAATGAATTTGTCCGGTGCTTTGGTTATTGATAAGCTGTTTGTTAAGATGATCTGTAATAATCATAAGTAAATAAGGGCTGCCCATATATCTTCTGTAATGGTAATGCACTGGGAGCGAGGGAGACAGCGATAGTTGGCGGATCCAGGTTAAATATATCTTGCTAAAAGGTAGCGTTCAGATTTCATTCTTCACTCACAAGGAGTGTTGAATGGGGAAGAGGGGCTTCACTGCCCTGAAGTTAATGAAATAATAATAATAATAATAACAATAATGACAATAATTTATTTATACCCCGCCCATCTGGCTGGGTTTGGCAGTTATTTCTTCAAATGAGATATGTACACTTTACTCTCAAAACTGGGGGTTTCCAAAGGGACATTGAAAATGTTCCCCTGGCAGTGTGGGCCCAATTTGTATTGTGTGGCTGCAATAACAATGCAACTGACCCACTTAGCTTGTTTATTGCTTTAGGACACTGGTAGCCCTGAAAGGCTCTCCATAAGATGTCAGAATTTTGTGAGGAGCCGTGATGGCTACCGAAATTTCTGAAAGGGGAGGATGCTTTGATACTGGGTCTTGCCTTTAATTCAACTCAAAGTGAAGGGTGGGGGACCCAGCGACCCATAAAGCCGGTTTTTGATGAAGCTAGTAACAAATTTACAGGAGAAGCCTCCCTAGCCAAAGGCCATTTTCTAGGTTTCTTCGGTGGCTAAACCTTCTCTCTTCTTAGGAGTGTAGCAATGCTAGCACTTTACAGCCAAATCCGATGCCATTTTAGTGAGACATTAGCCCTGCTGCACTGAGTAACTCATAAGTAAAATGTGTGCAGGATTGCTATGCTACTTTGCTTTGTGCTAATGCTATGGAAAAGGTATTCCACGCCCCCCCCCCCATTTTCGCCACTTAAGTCAGCCACCTATGTGGTGAAAAGACACATGAAACATCCGCCTTTTTAAACACTGCTAGAGTCCAGGGGGAAAGCTGGTTATTTTTCCTACACTGTGTGGGAACATAACCCTTCCTGGTACCCTGACAGAAAGGATGGGATATGTCAGTTTGAGACCCACCAGCCACCGAGCCAAATGTCACTTTAACATGACAGGGTCTTAGTCAGTCTGCCTGTTAGACGGAGAAAAATGACCCCCATTAGTGCCGTGGAAGAAAATAAAGTTGCATCCTGAAAGGTGAAGTAGAAAAAAGAAAAGCACACCCACAAACCCCACACTGAATTGGAACAGGGTGACAGGTACTCAGCATCTGTCATGTTGAGACATCCCAGCAAGGTGAAAATGAAGATCTGTACCTGGTATATTAACGGAGAGTGTCTCTTACAGTTTCAAACACAGTGGTGGGGGGAAATGGCCAAACAGAAGCAAACCCCATTGAGTGGAATGGGGTTTGCTTCCGACTAAGGCTAAAATCCCATGCAAGGGGTGGGGAGGGTTTTCAAGAAAGCAGAACTTCCTTAAGAACTTAAAAGTCCTGGTGGATTGAACCAAAGGTCTACAGTGGTACCTCAGGTTACATACGCTTCAGGTAACATACGCTTCAGGTTACAGACTCCGCTAACCCAGAAATAGTGCTTCAGGTTAAGAACTTTGCTTCAGGATGAGAACAGAAATCAGGCTCCGGCGGCGCGGCGGCAGCTGGAGGCCCCATTAGCTAAAGTGGTGCTTCAGGTTAAGAACCATTTCAGGTTAAGTACGGACCTCTGGAACGAATTAAGTACTTAACCTGAGGTACCACTGTATGTAGACTTGAATTTTTGCCTCACAGGGGCCAACCAGATGTGTATGGGAAACCCACAAGCATGATATGAATGCAGTAGCAGAGACCTATTCGTGTTTTCCGGCAAATAGAATTCAGAGACATATTGCCTCTGATACAGGAGTAACCAGTGATTACCTTATCATTCATGAATTTGTCTAAACCCATCCTAAACCTGTCCAATGTGATGACCATCACTCTACCTTTTTTTTAATTAATAATTTATTTACAACATAGTACACAACAACTCATACATACAAACAAACCCACCTCCATTGACAATTTAATTATTGAAATTAAACTCCTATCCTCTTACATAAAGAAAACAAATATAAAAATAAAAGACTTCCATTATCCTGTAAATGGCCTTCTTGTATACTGTTTCTTTTATATGTGATTATTACAATTATTCCTAGTTATGACTTAAAAGACCACGAAGTCTCCTATAGAAATTAATCGAAACAAGTCCAGATATATATTTTGGGGCACTGTTTGGTAAAGTATTCTCTTCATTTTCCCCATTCTTTTTGAAATTCTTGTCTGGCTTGTTCCCTAATTGTCTCTGTTAATCTGGCCAGTTCAGTATAATCTAATAATTTATCCTGTCATTCCTTTTTTGTTGGCACAAATCCTTTTTTTCCAATTTCTGGCAATTAAGGTCCTTGCCGCGCCTGTGGCATAAAGGAATATTTTCCAATCTTCTTTTGTTATAGCTGTGTCTGTTATTCCTAATAGGAAAGCTTCTGTATTTTTCACAAAGTTATATTTAAACATTTTTTGAAGTTCATCATATACTATATCCCAGAAGCTTTTGATTTTTTTCACAGGTCCACCCGATATGTACAAGTGTCCCTTGTGCTTTACCGCACCTCCAACACAGGTTGGCTTTTGTTTTATACATTTTAGCTATTTTGGCAGGTGTTAAGTACCATCTATAAAACATCACTCTATCTTGAGGGAGCATATTGTGCAATGTACATTTCACGCAGTATTATACTACTCTAAGAAGTCATGGCTTCCCCCAAAGAATTCTGGGAACTGTAGCTTGTTTAAAAAGCTAAGACTTAAAAATCTTTGTCTTAGAGAGCTATGATTTGTAGACTTCCATTGAAAACTCCATTGAATCATAGTTCCATGGTGGGAATAAGGGTCTCCTAACAACTCCCAGAACACTTAACAAACTCAGTTGGGAAACCATAAGACTTTTACTCTCAGAGTTGTGGGTTTCAAACCCCAGTGGCAGGCATCTCCAACCTTTGGCCCTCCATATGTTTTGGACTACAATTCCCATCATCCCTGACCACTGGTCCTGTTAGCTAGGGGTCATGGGAATTGTAGGCCAAAACATCTGGAGGAGCAAAGGTTGGTGGGGCCTGTCCAGGGGGCTGCACTAGATGACCCTCATGGTACCTTCCAACTCTGTGATTCTGTGATACCCAGGACTTTTTAGGGGGAAATCTTGACTGTTTATAGTGTCATGATACTGTTTTAAATATGTAGCGCAGTTTGGCCTATGGTTTAACTAGGTGCATCATGGTATCTGTTTTTAATCTTCCCACATTCAGCTTCACTGGACAACTTTCAGGTTTTAGTATTATGAGAGGAGGAGAGAATACTTCTTTTCTGGATGAATTTGCAGAGAACTAGGCTGCTGTATGCTTAGGGTTGCAGCCCTAATCCCATGGAAAACTCAAATTATTAAGAGGTACGTGAAAATATATGCAGCATTCTTGCATAAGCTAATGTTCAGTGCCATTTTTATTTTTTTTGTAGAGGCAAATTGTGGTATTGTTTTGCCACAACATCATAAAGACTTCTGCTGCTCAAAAACAGGATATATATATAAACACATGTTAACTTGGGAGAGAATGACTGCTGGCAGTAATCGTTTTGAACAGGGGAAAGAAACAATAGAGGGAATTAAACAGAGCCCCATTTCTTCCTTTCTTCTGAACTAATAGTGGGCCATTGATATTCACTCCAGAGAAAGGTTAACACAGCAATTCCGTGGATTAACTTTCGTCATAAGCATATAATCGCTTTCCTATTTTTAAGAAAGTGCACAATGTTGTTTTATCTGAACAGATGGGGGTACCAGGTGAGTTCACTTTTAAGAGCTGTTGAAACAATCTTGGGCACAATTTGATAATATTATGCTTGGAATGATAATATTATGTTTGGAAAGACCCAATATTTTATTTCATCCGCCAGACGACGGAGAGTGGGTGGTAATTTCGTCGCTTTTTCTTGAGACAGGAATTCCGGGAGACCAGTTCTGTAAGGGATGACAATGCCTTCCATGGGTGGGAATTAATGTGTTCTGGAGCCATTAAAATGTTACATACAATCTGTGCTCATTGTGGAATACCCGTCTCCAGAACTCTGTTTTGTTAAGGCTTTGCAGTTCAAAATAAGAGCTTATCCACCCCTACCTTTTGCCCCACACATTCTATGCACAGATGAATGCCTTAAAGCTCTGCATCTGAGCTCTCTCCGTTTTGTCCCAGAACTTTCCCCATGAAAACCCACTGTTTAAGGCTGAAGCACAACAAATGACAATTTGCATTTTCTGTGCATTGCCATTTGCTCTTAATTGAGCGGTAAGGAGTACATTTTTGCAGGGAAAGTTCCAGGGCAAAACCCCCCACAAACGTTTAGATACAGAGCTTTAAGCATGGACCATGTCTCAAAACTGCAGCGGAGAGGTAAGTGTGACTAACCACTAAGAGACTCTGGGACATGGGTTGTATCCAATGCTATCTTACTCAGAGTAAGATTGGAATTAATGGACATCAGTGGCGTAGCGTGGGGGGTGCAGGGGGGGCCGTCCGTACCGGGCGCAACATCTGGGGGGGGGGGCGCTCGCCGCCTCCGGAGTCTCCGGAGAGCCTCGGGCGCAGGCTGTAGCAGAGCCCCATGTCTCGCGGAACCGATGAGCTGGCAGCGGCTCTCAGCGCTCGCCGCGCCAGGCAGCCCCTCCTCACAGCCCCGCCGCTGCTGCTGCAGCTGCTGGGCCATGTTGCATTTTCCTCGCCTCTCTGCCCTCCTCCTCCTCCAGGCAAGTGGCGTCGTTTGGGCGGCAGCGCCAGCGGCAACTCACCTCAGATCACCTGACACGGACCCGCCGCTGCCGCCGTGGCTACCTTACCGTAAATACCCCAGCCCAGGCAGCAGCAAGAAGAAGCTGGCAGCGGCGGCAGGTTAGGGGTTAGGGGGCGCAAATTACTTGCCTTGCCCCGGGTTTGGGGGCGCAAATTACTTGCCTTGCCCCGGGTGCTGACAACCCACGCTACGCCGCTGATGGACATAGCTACTTTAGATTCATGAATTTCAGTGGATGTAATCTGAGGAGGACTACCGTATTTTTCCGTGTATAAGATGATGCTTTCTGTTATTAAAAAATAGGCAAAAATTGGGGGTTGTCCATGGATAGTGAATGCAGGGGTGCACGATTAATGACAGCAGCTAGCAGGAGATGGGCAGTGGCGATTGGGCGGGGGATTGGTGGCTGTGGCAAGTGGGCAGACAATTGGCAGCTGCGGCAAGGTGTGTGATTGGCTGTGGCTGTGGCAAGCGATTGACAGTGGCGGGCAGGCGGATGAGCGATTGGCGGAAGTGACCTCCCCCACCGCCCAAAAAAGCTAACTATTAATGTTGGGTTAAAAAAAGGGGGGCCGTCTTATACGTGGGGGTGTCTTATACATGGGAAAATAAGGTAATCCTGGATACATCCAGTGTGAGGAACTCAGATATATAAACTAGGTGCCACATGGAGCCTTAAGACCAGGTTACAGTCACCACAATGCAATGTCTAGGCACCTCCCACCCACCACGGTCTCTGAAACTTAGTAGGGACTGTGCCTGCCTGGTTCCCAGTAGAAGGGAACTGGATTGAGTTGGGCCCAATACACTGAAGGCATGGTCCTTGTTAACCCGAGACTATGGGGGACCACCAGTAGTGCTTCCTCAGATATTGGGTTGGGACATACTGAGTAAGGTCGTCCATACCTGGGTATGGTAAGCCCAAGTCATTCAGGGCTCTGCACACTGGTGCAAAAATCTTTCATCTAGCCCAGTACCAGATGGAAAGGCAGTCTAGGCCTTCTCTCTCTGGTGTCACATGTTGATGGTACTCTGCCCACACCACCAATCTGGCCACGGTATTCTGTACAGTAGACCCTCAGGTTACGTTACCTTCGAGTAACGTAATCCTCGAGTTGCAAACATGGCAAACCCGGAAGTGCATACTTCTGGGTTTCGCCGTGCGTGCATGCGCAAAAGCGCTCAATCGTGCTGCACGCATGCATAGAAGGGCGCCCCTGGGTACGAATTATTTGGGGTGTGCACGGACCCCCAGAATGAATTAAATTCATTTCCAGAGGGCCCACTATACTCGCTGAAGCGTGCTAACCAGGCTCAAGTCCGCACATAGAGCACATGGCAGTAATCCAGCCTTGAGATCGTCAGTTACGGACTACTGTGGTCAAGGTGTCCCTGGCCGGGTGTTGATGCAACAGCCCAAAGATGGTGAAAGATCATAGGACCGGAAGGGAAGACCGGTTAATGTAGTAACCAGCATGCCCATGTTTCAATCTCCCTTTCCCCCCTTCACTTTCCCTCGAAGAATGTCTCTGTTCAGAGAGTGAGCTTCAGCACATGATGCCACATTCTTTTAACCTGCTCTCCCTGCTGAGCTAAGTGAGGCATAATGAAGATCCACTGACCCAGACCGAGCCAAAGTCACAAAATAAAAACAAGACGCTGTTTGCCCTATGCTAGGAACCGCGTAGAAGATTCTGAACATTTACTAATATGCATTGTGCCAATTTCACCATCAATCTGCATCTCTGCTTATGAGATGCAGGTTCCTGAGGTTTGATGTCCTTGTGGTGGTTATTTTAATCAGCCATAGGTCAGTTTTACACATTGGTGGGTTTGCCTTCCCTAGTCTTGGTGTGCCCAACAGCTAGGGCTCATTTTGTGGGGCAGCCCTGGATGCAGCTTCAAGATACAGTGCAGAAACTGCGATCATGTTGGTGTGATTAATACCATCTAGGAATCTGCAAGACTGCATAAAGGCACCAGGTGGTGAATGAAGCTCACTACATGAGTGATCCTAGTCAGCCAGGGATTACTCTAGCACCCTGTTTTTAAAGTTATTTTGCAATTATCTCTGAAAAGTGACCAAAAGGCTGTGTGCACACCAACCTGTTTGTAGTGCAAAATGCAATGGCACCCCTGCCCCATTCCAGAATTCCTAGTACTTGTCCTCAACATATTGCTTTCAAGCTAGATTGATTGTAGATCTTGCTAACCACAAGGGATAAGTCAATGGGCAGGTGTAGATACAGCCCCCATTGCTGGAACTGCTTACATCTGTTTTCAAAGGGACCCACTGACGGGTGACGCAGAATCCATCTACAGTGTGCTTTTATTTTTGCAACGAAACCAATTTCTCAAGAGCTGTGATGCCTGCATTGCAGGAGGTGGGACAGATGGCCCTTGGGGTTCCTTCAAGCTCTACAATTTTCTCTAATTCTAGGAAGCATTTTCAGAGCAAAAAAGTAATAACTATGGTATAACTAAGGTAGAAAAAACCAAATACTTAGCCTCCATTGCTTCTAGATTAAACTGGAGTGTATGTGCAGCTCAAAAAGAAGATGGCTAGATTTTGGCACATATTTCCATAAACTCCCCCCCCCCCCCATTTTAGGTTCAGCACTACTGAAAAGACTTGGAGAAGGTTTTCCTTTATATGGATTTGCTTTCCGCTGTTGCCGCCGGCAAAGATTTCGGCTGTGGGGCTGGGAGACTGCCAAATTCACAAGTACTTTATTATGCTTTGAGCTCTATATTAGCAAGAGTTTCCTTGGTGGTGCGTCCAAAGTTTTTGGCCATTCATAGAATTTGGCTGCCTTCAGATAAATGATTATTTATTTTGGATGCCTCAATCCAAAAAATGTACTTTAATAAACCCTCTTCAACAGCGTAAAGAAATTTCCTCTCTAGCGTCTGGCTGCATTATGAACATTTGTGGTGTCCATGAAATATTGGTCATAGTTTTAAGACATAAACAGAAGTGCCTTTTGGCAACGCTGCGCAGACAGAAAGAGAGATGCATCTCTTACCATCAATGTTCCTTTTGGCATAATAGAAGGAAGCAAAGTCAGAAAGGCACTGAAATAAATACTCAGCGTTGAATTTTCTGCAAAGCTGCATTCAAGGAACATAGCAGAACCACAGACATTCAGCGACTTTTCCAGGATTGTGAATAGCCTTAATCAAGGCGCTGAAAGATGGGCACCTCTGAATGAATGTGCAAACAAACTGGGAAGACCTTGTAGCCCTTGACCAAGATTTTCAGCCATTGTACTGGAGGCTAATTTTCATCTGGAAAGAGTTGCATTCAACAGGAAAACAACACTAGTTTGGTTGGATCTAAACACTGGCAGGTGTCCAAGTAGAAGATGTTCCACAATGAACATAAAGTAATAAGGATTTAATGTGTGTCTTGCTAGAAGAGACCAACATCCTCATAATCCAGAACTTTTGTTTCCAACTGGCACCAACTAAGATGCCTTTGGAAGCCCAAGAACATACAATGTCATGTGCCCTACCAATGAGCTACGGCCCTTGCCTTTATCCCACAAAGCTTTCCCTCTAAGTTGGAAAACTTTCCCAAGAGCACATGGACAGCTTGGGGTCCAATATTACATTTGCTGCATGTCTCCTGAATATTCGATCTCTGTGTTTGACATCCTAATGCAGAGATGGGCAACCTGTTGCCAGAGATCTGCGTGTGACCTTCAGCCTAATATCAAGAGCTCTCTGCGAGTGAGCCATTTGGGAGAGAGAAGGAGGTGTCAGAAAGAAAAGGGGTGTCAAAGAGAGAGAGAGAGCAAGCAGGGGTGACATAATGAGAGAAAAGGGGAGAAGGGATTGAAAGAGAGAAAGGGGGTGTCAAAAAGAGAAGGAGAGAATGAGAAGAGGATGCCTTAACATTTTTTACTCTGGCCCTGCCGACGGTTGGCTTCAGATATGCCCACCGTATTCTCCCAAGGGAATTCAGCCTTCAGCAGGGCGAGCCCTGTAGCTGCATCCAAATTTTCTCTGCATTTCTTTTTTTAAGCTCACAGATTTAAATAATGAAGAAACCAGTTTCCAGCTCATCCAAAGTAAAAAAATGTAATGGCAATTTGGACACAGAGCTGGAAGCAAAGGGCAGAACAAAGTGCTTGTAATAGAATCATATAATCTTTTTCAAGTTGGAAGGGATCCTGAGAATCACCTAGTCCAACCCTCTGCGGTGCAGGAATATGCAGCTATCCCTTATGGGGATCGAACCTGCAACCTTGGTGTTATTAGCAGAAAGCTCTAACCAACTGAGCTATGCATGTGAGCCAAGCCTTTGGTCTTTGAATTTTGGAGGCATAGCAGCATAGTCTCCCCCTTGTAATAAGGCTGCTGGACTTATCCAAAGCTCTGCTACTGGTTTCACCCGCTGCTTTAGAAATACAACAACTACAAGGTGAGCATGCTTAGACTCCCCAAGACCACCATTCCAAATTTAAGCCCAGGGGGACCTTCAAAAATGACACTATGTATAAATTTGGGTTCCACTTGTTTATTATAATGATATGTATATATACCTCCAGGGCAGCTACAGAGAGCAACCAAGTCTGTGCCAACCTGTGATGCTTTCACATAGGTCAATGCAATAGCAACTCTCCTCGCCTGTAGTTCCCAGAAGCTGCCAGTTCTGTCCTCTGCACCTGCCTTAGCTTCTTGCCCTCACCTTCAAAAGCTTCCCATGACCTTGTTTCTTCTTAGGTCTCTCTCTGCTCATTTTCTGACACATTCCCTCTGCCTGTGACCTTTCTGCTCATCCAAAACTCATCCACCCAACAACAGTACAGATAATATGATATGCTGCTTGAGCTGAAAACTGCATTGGATCATTGGGGGAATGGGAAAGGCTGCAGATAACTAAGTCTCCCACACATAGTCCAGGAGATGCAGACCAAGTCACCTTCTACCAGAACCGCCACTGCCTTCTCTCTTCTATCTCTACGTAACTTGCTTCGGAGCTCGGATGAAATGCTGCTACCTTGTGCACAGCAGAAAAAAATTCCAGAATTCATGAACACACACACACACACAAACCTTTGGAATCACAATTTTTAAAGGACATTTTTGTAACTAGAGTCCAGGGGATACTTAAAAAAATTCTTAAGGATGAACGAGAGTCAATGATGTGAAGTAGTAAATAGCTATGTACAGTGATTCTCCACTTCCTGTGCTCTGTTGCCAAATCCTTAACTATAAACTCGCCAATTAATTGGGAATATTTAAAGGAAAGAAAAATGCTCTGGAATGTTATTATTTTATTTTTTTAAAAAAGCAAAGCTTATGGCGTTAGTGCTCCTCAGAAAAGACTCATTGAAAATGACAGGCATGGCCAACTTGGCTCCCTCAATTCCACTGGTTGTATGATAGTCCTACTCGGCGTAGACCCATTGAGATGAATGGGCATGGCTAACTCGGCTTCGATCATGTCAATGGATCCGGCTCAGAGTATTAACTCAGTTGGATACAATCCTACCTGTCCGGATTACTACTTAACTAGCAAAAACCTCCAAGCGTGCACATAAAACAAACTAGACAAACTATGCATTAGATACGACTGATAAAATCAAACTTCAAAACAAGCTCATTCTGGCCAAGAGCATGAAAATCCCCCACTCTCATTTTTCTTTCAGCTCCAGCCTGCATATGCTTTCAATTCCACAGCCCTAAATCCATTTCCACTTGTGCGCCGGCTCAAGTGTGCCGAGTCCTGAATTTCTGGCAGACGCTACTCATGCGTGTTCAAGCATTTCTCCATAACCATGATAGCTGAAGTTCACTCCAAGTCTGAAAGGCAAGCGCAGAGCAGATTTCCAGGCCCCCCTCCCCTCCGCCTATCCCCCTGGCTAAACCACCAGCATTTATTCAAGCAGGCAAATGTCATATTTATATCCCTATATACTTTATACTATCTTGTTCAATTATGAATGGACTGGATTGCTTCATATATATTTCTATAATATTAAATCCTTTACCCCTGTGCCATTTAATTGTCTTCCGTGACAGCCTTGGCATTTGTCATTGCCCCTGCTGTCCCTCTTAGCCCCAAAGATAAACCATCTAGAGGGTCATAAACGTCAGGCTATGATTATTGATGCCTTCATGGAAATTGATTATCTATTTGAGAGACACAGGTCCGTGATATACACCTGCCCCTCTGAATTCACACCAGCTCCTTGGAAAGATAAAGAGGCTTTGATTAGATTTTTCTATTAATTCAGGGTCTTTTTTATTATGATGTTATTTTACAAAAGGGATTCCAGCATCGTATGACCCATATCTTAGGAAATAATAAAATTGTCTCTGTTTCTGGTGTTGTGCGCATGCATATTGTTAAGCGTAAAGAGGTGTGCTGCTATTTGACAATGTAACCACCCAGCCTACAATGCTTTTAGAGGTCTTAATGGCTAAGGCATCTTTTTCTCCTTAATGTATGCAGTTTTGTGAGCTTGTTAAAAAAGATCCAAACAGAATCCTCTCAGAGTTTGTGTTGGCGTTTGTCAATTTCATAGGCAAGTCTCGGTGGTTGGGTGCAGAACATAGAAAGCTACAGCAGGGAAAGGTATGCAAAGCATATTGTGACCTTGTACCTTCTGGAGCAAGGACGAGGAGGGGGCAACTTGAATAAAATATGGGGGAGGGAGATAAGCCCCACCCCGCAAATTCCATCACAAGACCTGGCACACCCACACCATTTGAATGGCAATGCCCATTGACTTTGGGGGGGCCCAGCCCCCTCAAATATTTTAGAGGGGGAGCTGAAGGAACCTCGGCCCTTAGGAGTTGGCTCCTTTGTGCAGGGAGGAAGAAAGATTATCATTCATTGGTGCAAGCCATCAGATCACAGAGCAGGGTGGGTTAGGATCCCTCTCGTGGATGATTTTTCTATGGTCATAGAATCATAGAATCATAGAGTTGGAAGAGACCACAAGGGCCATCAAGTCCAACCCCCTGCCAAGCAGGAATCACCATCAGAGCACTCCTGACATATGGTTGTCAAGCCTCTGCTTAAAGACCTCCAAAGAAGGAGACTCCACCACACTCCTTGGCAGCAAATTCCACTGCCGAACAGCTCTTACTGTCAGGAAGTTCTTCCTAATGTTTAGGTGGAATCTTCTTTCTTGTAGTTTGGATCCATTGCTCCGTGTCCGCTTCTCTGGAGCAGCAGAAAACAGCCTTTCTCCCTCCTCTATGTGACATCCTTTTATATATTTGAACATGGCTATCATATCACCCCTTAACCTCCTCTTCTCCAGGCTAAACATGCCCAGCTCCCTTAGCCGTTCCTCATAAGGCATCATTTCCAGGCCTTTGACCATTTTGGTTGCCCTCCTCTGGACACGTTCCAGTTTGTCAGTGTCCTTCTTGAACTGTGGTGCCCAGAACTGGACACAGTACTCCAGGTGAGGTCTGACCAGAGCAGAATACAGTGGCACTATTACTTCCCTTGATCTAGATGCTATACTCCTATTGATGCAAGGGATTGGTCAAGGGATTGTTTTGTCTGGATCAAGGAGCATTCAGCCTCACGTTTCCCAATCTGTAAGCCTGTGATAGTGCAGCCCAAGCATAGTTTGTCTGCCTCAGTGAGGATTAAGCACAGGGCCGGCCCTACCATTAGGCAAAGTGAAACAGTCACCTCTGGTAGTGGTTAATGTGGGTTGGGTGGGGGCCAGGGGTAGTGTGTACCACCTGAAAAGAGCTCTGTGCACCTGCTAAGATTGAATCATAAAATCATACCATTCTAGAGATGGAAAGGACCACAAGGGCCACCTAGTCCATTGCCTTCAATGCAGGCTAAAGAATGCCTGACAGGTGGCCATCCAAGCTCTGTTCGAAAACCTCCAATAAAGGAGAGTCTACCACCTTCTAAGCTAGTTCTTTCCACTGTTGAACAGCTTGTACCTGCAGAAAGTTCTTCCTAACGTTTAGTCAAAAGCTCATTTCTTGTAATTTGAATCCATTTCATCAGGTCCTCCACCCTGGAGCAGTGGAAAGCAAGCTTGCTTCCATATGATAGCCCTTCCAATTTTTGAAGATGGGAACACCATCTTGCCCTTGGCCTCAGGCAGCAGAACATCCCAGGCTGCCTCTGACGAGTTCACCGTAACATAAATATTGAGCTGCAGTGAGCTCTGACTCAACACTGCACTGTCGTTTTCTTAATTTCAGACAAAGGAGTTTATGGACTGCAGAACAATTGACTGCAAAAGGGACAAAGCCAACAGCCTCTTTGTCAGTAACAGAATGCAACCGTGAGCCACACAACGGTGAAAACGATTCAGCGGATCATGAATCTGCTGAACATGACGCAACAGAAATCAAAGCTAAAGAACTGCGGCAGCGACATGGAAGCCACTTGATGCCGCAGGATGTGAGGAGGTGAAGTTCCTCCTTACACCGACCTGTTCTACTCACCGCACTCCTGACTGGGTGCCCTCAAAGGCCCAGTCTCAGGAGGTGTAAGCCTCTTAGCAAAACACTTGCCAATGAGGGCAACATTGCAGGTGCAGCAAGGTCAGCCACAGGGAACTATTTCTGTCCAAAACATGATTCAAAGGCAAGGTCAGGAAGCAGCTCAGAGTTCAATATCACAGGATGTTCAGGCAATGTGCAGCATTGCAGGGAGGAGAAACCAGAACAAGGAGCCAGAGACCTATTTCACTTCCAGCAACAGCACAGCTTAAGAGGAATGTACTCTGGCCTCCTAGACCACCCCGACTGGTAGGGAACGAATTTCAGGGATTGCTTTTTTCCAAGCCACGCGATGACTGTGTCTCAGTAGACGCATGCTATGTCACCCTAGGGCCCTTTTCTTTCTGGCCTTCTTGGAGATAGGGTAGTGGTTCCACCACCTCTTCTGACATCTCCATGGGTTCTTCAGCAAGTCTCCTCCAGGCTGGTTCTAGGTTGGACCCTGCCAGTTCCTCAAGGTCCTCAACCTTCTGGGGTGTTTGGTTCATCCTCTGATGACTCCATGTCTATTTCCACTTCAGGTTTTTCATTAATGCTGGGTTGTTGTTTTTTGTGCTGGCTTTTCTGCATGTTTTCTTATTTTTATTTATGCTCAGAAACCATCTTTGTGTTTTTTTTGTGTGAATAGCTGCAAATTTAGATGGCATAATTTGTTCCAACCTTGCATTTCCATTAATTGGATGATGCTTTGTTTTTTAAAAGGCACAAATAGAAAAACATTGGAAGTTGTGCATATGCCCAAATGGAGATAGGATGAACAGGAACTTGCCTGCTTGCCTATTCATTCAATTACTTTAAAAAAAACATATTATGTATTGGATGTTTTGAATTTTTTTTTTATTTCTTTAGTACCACAATGCTTATCTTCACTTGATGCACTGTTTTGTGAAGGTGGGGCAGGCATACGTTGATTAAAATAATTCAACATACAGTGGTACCTCCAGTTAAGAACTTAATTTGTTCTGGAGGTCCGTTCTTAACCTGAAACTGTTCTTAACCTGAGGTACCACTTTAGCCAATGGGGCTTCCTGCTGCCACTGCACCGCTGCTGCACGATTTCTGTTTTCATCCTGAAACAAAGTTCTTAACCCAAGGTACTATTTATGGGTTAGTGGAATCTGTAACCTGAAGCGTCTGTAACCTGAAGCTTCTGTAACCTGAGGTACCACTGTACTTTAAAATTGTATTTTATTTATCCATTGCTCACTGGACGACAGCGATGAGATGGGTGTAACAATGTAGTAACTAACAAACAAATAACCTTGTTGGTAAAACAGCTATGGCGACACGGAAACTATATTGTGTTTTTATAAGGGGGGGGGGGGGAAGCAAAGCCATTTCGCTGTCTACAGCAATTACTTGAGATTGCCACCTGGATATGGAATAATTTTGTACATCTATTGAGAAACCTCTCCCTCCACCCCACCCCCCACCTTCTTGCATGGCAGAGTTCTGGGTTACTTTCCACTGATAGTCCCCTCAGGACCTCTTGTTTTCCTGATAATCTTGAATTCCTTCTGCACAATCCAAACACATTAAGGTCTCCCTTACACCCTCAGCCCTCAGCTGAGTTCTTTTAAGATGGCTCATAGCTTCCTGTGCATTAAACAGAACAGATACCTATCCTTGTTCTCTCTCCAATGGAATGGAACACTTCAACCCTCTCATATGGCAGGACTGCTATCTAGACACAGCTTAAAAGAAAAAAAGAAAAGAAAAAGATAGCTGAACATTTGCAATCCATCTCTCTTTAAAGAGAGATATAGGCAGCAGCTGGCATTAAGTACAATAAATTTCACCGAAAGCCCCCCCCCCCCCGAAATCCGGCCCTTATGGAAAGACTATATAGTTCAGCGGTAAAGCCTTGCATGTGGAAGATCAGAGTTTCAATTCCTAGGCTAGGGATGGGGTAGAAATCCAATTCAGTTCACATTTAAAGGCTCGTTTACGTAATTCTCACTTTCCGAAGCAATATGCACACTAAAGCGCAGCCATCCTTTGCAACACGCCACTTATCTGAATTTTGCAATGCAGCTCTTCGGCCAAGTTTGGCGTACAAAAATGGACAAACTGGAGTAAAGCGTGCACAAAAAGAATGTACATTATTTGCGAAGAATAACACCTACAAATATTAAGAGAAAGTGCGCATTAGGGTGAAACTGCATACAAAATGTGCACGTTAGGAGAAAATTGCACATAAATGCAAATAATGAATTTTAATGAGGACTTGGGGGGGGGGACCCAGATGATGTGGAAGTGTGGAGAACACAATTTAAGAACGGAAAAATGAGAAACTGGTAGAAATTTTAAAAAACGGTGGATTTGTCTATCGCTACTGTAATGTCATATCCAGTTAAAACGATTAGGCAGCACCTGGATTATTGAGTTGTTGGGCAAACTGGATAAACCGATGCTTCAACTGCACATTCATGCCCCCTGACCACACACATCCATGCACACTTAGTCCTGAAAAAGCATCACCACTTTTCTCAAGCTTATTGGGAGTCTGATCTTCCATCAGTTGGGGAAGCAAGACTCACTTCCCAAAGTGCAGGGAGGGAAGGGTGACTGATGAGACCCTGGGGCTGCCAAGGAGAACCTCTGAGGACACATCAGTGCCCATGGGCACCATGTTGGTGTCCCAAGAGATGGGAAAGACCTTTCTCTGCTTGAGACTCAAAATTATCCTCCCCATGCATGGAAGGCCCATAGCTCAGTGCCAGAACATTTGCTCTGCAGGTAGACTGTTTCAGGTTCAATTCCCACATCTCCAGGCAGGGCAGGGAGCAAGCTCCTGTCTGCAACCTGGGAGGGCTGCTGCCAGTCAGTGTGCAGACAATGCTAAGCAAGATAGACCAATGGTCTGGCTCAATAAAAGTTAGCTTCCCATGTTCCCAGCCAATAGACACTCGGCATTCTGTGCCCACTAGGCATGCATAGTACTCATTGGGATGTTTTTTCTGCCCTTTTAGATTTTGTCCCCCTGCTCAAAATAAAGATTTTCTTCACCTTCTGAAAATCTTGGATCTCCCCCAACCCCACTCATGCTTCTCTCTTGTTCCTCACTGGTCCCATGTTGACAACAACCCTGTTAACACTCACCAGCTGAAGACGCTGTTATGCAAACAAAATGGGGGGGGGGGAGCTGGAGTTTTTTTAATGCATTTTTCCTATGGTTATGTCCAAGAGCAAGGAATCTTATCATGCTTCTCCATGTGGCCAACTCTAAAATGATGCCCATGATTTCAGGAAGGGCGGGGGATAGCTTCTTTTTTAAAAAAGATAAAAATAAAATCCATGGACTTGTCAGTGAAGAGTTCGAAATGTGACCAGAATGCTAAGATTCAAAAACTCGGAGCCAAATTAAAACACACACACACACACTTTTCGAGCCCAAAGACTACTGCGCAAATTGGGTTGGGTGCTTTGTTCTTTTAAGATGTGCTTCTCGTCTGGTCATTTCACACCTTATCTCTGATAACCTTTAACCAGGCAGCTTAGGTTTTGCTGTTTTGTTTTGTTTTCTAAAAATCAAACTACAGTAAGAATTGCATGAAAGGGGTTCTGGAGCTTTTTTTTGTCCCCTGCTCACCCTTTCACTCGGACTGTCCCTTCCTCCTCCTCCTCCTCGCCTCCCCCCTCGCCGATACACACCGAGGAAGCACAGAGGGAGAATGTGAAAGTGAGTCCACCATCATCGCTGGCACCGCAGACAATGTCTGTCTTGTGTGAGTAATTTAGCGCTGTGGCCAGTCAATGTGGTTTCTGGGCCCGGTGCCCTGACCCTCTTTAGAACGGCTCTGTCTCTCCGGCACAGTGTGAAACATTTCCTTTCACAGCGCTGACACTTTGCAGATTGAGACATCAGCCCTGTCCAACTGCAGCAAATTAGCAATTTTTCTTTTCCTAATTGGAAATAAAAATGTTTTGCAAAGGGGCGAATTTGGAAAAGGCGGGGGGAAATGCAGGAGGAGGTCAATGGCTTTGCACTTTGGTTTGGGATTATATTATATTATATTAATTTTTTTTAACATGCTATTGTTTTTCAGTTTCATGTGTTTATTCCCTGAGACACACATTTTAACAGGGTACTGTTAAAACGTTCATGGCATCAGCCTCCCAAAAGATTAGCTATAGTTCTTCATTTATCTCCAGTTCCTATTAGCTATAGTTCTTCATTTATCTCCAGCTCCCAAAAGCCACTGGGGGCTTCTTAAAATTTCTATTGATTTCTCTCCCCCCCCCCCCACCTCACATACACACACAATTTGCTGTGAACAGTCTGCAGAAGCAGGAATGGGAGAGTGCTGATCACTTTAGGGAGGACTGTTGTGGATCTGCACATATGATATTGGCAAAAACTAACAAGATCACAAGATTCTCCATGGGGCTTACTGGGATATGATATATAATGAGTTAAAGAAAATGTACAAAAGTATGTTTGTTAAAAAACCAGAAGCATTTTTACTAGGAATAATGGGAAAAGAAATCCCTCCCCCAACAACTGCCGCAAGGATTTTACTAGCTCAAAAATGGAAGCATCAGGAGATAGCAACGATACAAGAATAGCAGATGAAGATGATAGAATATGCTGAACTGGCAAAGCTGACAGGGAAACTCCGAAATCAACGTGATCAAATGTTCCAAAAAGACTGGAGTAAATTTATACAATATTTGAAGGACAATTGCAAGCAACTGACAACACTGGCAGGACTCAATTAAGAAGACTTGTAATGTATAGATATATACCTTTTTGCATATTGATTAGAAGTTTGATATATGATGGGATATAATGTAAGGAGGAAGATGTACAAATGCCATGATATAAAAAAGAACTAAGGTAACCATGAGATGAGAGGGAAGGAGGTCGATATTTTATTTGAACAAATATTGTGGGAAAATGTGGTTACATCTTAATAATTTAAAATGGAAACTTAATAAATATTATTGGGGGAAAACACAACAAGAGTCTCCAAAGGGAAAGCTTGCTATGGCGCTGAACATTCTTATACCTTGGTTTTTGGATAGAAACTGGCACTTACAGCGTGATCAAAGTTCCACCTTCCCCATTGCGGGGAAATCCCACTTTGAAAATCTCACCTAGCATCACTGTTTTCCTTTCAATTGGGAACATGGAAAGCTACTTTTGCTGAGTCAGACTGTGGGGCCGTCTAACCTAGCATTATCTGTGCTGACTGGCAGCAGTCTCCAGAGTAGGAATGCGGGTGGCACTGTGGTCTAAACCACTGAGCCTCTTGGGCTTGCCGATCAGAAGGTCGGCGGTTTGAATCCCTGTGACGGGGTGAGCTCCTGTTGCTCTGTCCCAGCTCCTGCCAACCTAGCAGTTCGAAAGCATGCCGGTGCAAGTAGATAAATAGGTACTGCTGCGGCAGGAAGGTAGTTTCCGTGCACTCTGGCTTCCGTCACGGTGTGCTAGAAGTGGCTTAGTCATTCTGGCTACATGACCTGGAAAGCTGTCTGTGGACAAATGCCAACTCCCTTGGCCTGAAAGCGAGATGAGTGTTGAAACCCCCATAGTCGCCTTTGACTGTATTTAACCATCCAGGGGTCCTTTATCTTTAGCTTTAGGGGGATCGTCTCCACCCCCATTGTTCTACTGAGGTCCAGCGCTGAGGGCCTTCTGGTGGTTCCCTCACTGCGAGAAGCCAAGTTACAGAGAACCAGGCAGAGGGCCTTCCCGGGGGTGGTGCCCGCTCTGTGGAACACCCTCCCACCAGATGTCAAAGAGAACAATAACTACCAGACTTTTATAAGACATCTGAAGGCAGACCTGTTTAGGGAAGCTTTTAATGTTTGATGCATTACTGTATTTTAATATTGTGTTGGAAGCTGCCCAGAGTGGCTGGGGACAGGAGCTTTGTGGTGGCTGCTCCTGTACTGTGGAACAGCACACTGAATGTGCGTGGAAAGTGATTGATAAACTCAATTATTATTGCTATTATTATTGGTGGGAAAATGGGGGAAGAGGCATTTTTGTCAAATTTCGTTGGGGGAGGGAGGTGAAATTCTTCAATAGGTTTCTTTTTTCTCAGGGGAGGGGGGGGGGAAACATCTGAGCAAAAGGTAAAACTCCAGATCTTAGTTCAGCTGTCATTCCAAGCCATATCTGTGAGGCCTACTAAAGCTTACAAACAAACAAACAAACAAACAAACAAACAAACAAACAAACATAGATCCTGATTTAGATTTTCAGGCCAATTGCAAAATATTATTTTAAGTTAGATAATTGGCCCATCTAGCTCCCTGTTGTCTGCACGGACTGGCAGAGGCTCTTGAGAGTTTCAGGCAGAGTTCTCTCCCCGCCCTATCTGGAGATGCTGGGGATTGAACCTGGAACTTTCTGCATGCAAAGCAGATCCTCTACCACAAAGCTATGGCCCTTCACCAACAGAGAAGGTGCCCCCGTCTGATAAGACAATGGTGGCATCCTAGGAAACTGCCTTATACTGAGGCAGGCCATTGCTCCATCTAGCTCAATATTATCCACACAGACCGGTGGCAGCTGTCCAAGATTTCAGGCAGGGGATGCTGCCAAACATAGCTGTCAACGTTTCCCATTTTTTAAGGGAAATTCCCTTATTCCGAATAGGATTCCTCACAAGAAAAGGGAAAAGTTGACAGCTGTGCTGCCAACCCTACCCAGAGATGCTGGTGGTTAAAGCTGGCAAATAGAAGGGGAAGAAATGGAGGCAGTGAGAGATTTTACTTTCTTGGGCTCCATGATCACTGCAGATGGTTACAGCAGCCACGAAATTTAAAGACGCCTGCTTCTTGGGAGAAAAGCAATGACAAATCTAGAAAGCATCTTAAAAAGTAGAGACATCACCTTGCCAACAAAGGTCCGTATTGTTAAAGCTCTGGTTTTCCCAGTAGTGATGTATGGAAGTGAGAGCTGGACCATAAAGAAGGCTGATCGCCAAAGAATTGATGCTTTTGAATTATGGTGCTGGAGGAGACTCTTGAGAGTCCCATGGACTGCAAGAAGACCAAACCTATCCATTCTTAAGGAGATCAGCCCTGAGTGCTCACTGGAAGGACAGATCCTGAAGCTGAGGCTCCAATACTTTGGCCACCTCATGAGAAGAGAAGACTCCCTGGAAAAGACCCTGATGTTGGGAAAGATGGAGGGCACAAGGAGAAGGGGACGACAGAGGACGAGATGGTTGGATAGTATTCTCGAAGGTACCAGCATGAGTTTGACCAAACTGCGGGAGGCAGTGGAAGACAGAAGTGCCTGGTGTGCTCTGGTCCATGGGGTCACAATGAGTTGGACACGACTAAACAACAACAAAGCCGGAACCTTCTGCATGCAAAGCAGATGCTCTACTACTGAGCTACCATAGTTGCTATACAAACACTGGATGCCAACCTGGATTTGCTGCTGAGCTGGGCTTTATTTGAGCAGTGAGAGTTGAAGAAATGCAGCCCCCCCCCTCAAAATATGTCAGATGTTTCAGCTGTGGAGTGAGATAGCCTCACATTTGCTTTAAATATAATATTTGATGTTGTTTCAGTGGCAATTCATGTACTGTTTTCCCCACAGAGGAGGGGGCAAAACAATAGTTAGCTGGGAATATTTTTGCTTCATAGACCAGACCAGACTAGACTAGGCTAGGAATGCACCGCAAGGGCCATCTAGAATAATAATAATAATAATAATAATAATAATAATAATAATAATAATAATTTATTTGTACCCCACACATCTGGCTGGGCCTCCCCAGCCACTCTGGGGTTGGGCGGCTTCCAACAAAGATTAAAAATACATCAAAATGTCACACATTTAAAAACTTCCCTGAACAGGGCTGCCTTCAGATGTTTTCTAAATGTCAGGTAGTTGTATATCTCTTTGACATCTGATGGGCAGGCGCCACTACCAAGAAGGCCCTCTGCCTGGTTCCCTGTAACTTTTCTTCTTGCAGTGAGGGAACTGCCAGAAGGCCCTTGGAACTGGACCTGCCCACTGGTATACTGGGCAGGAATCTTCTCCCTAATGCGAGGCTAGAACCCATAATTCTGAGATTAAGATCCTCATGCACTACCGACTAAGCTGCTCCATAAATTGCTCAGCACAATTGAGAACTGACACGCCATTTTTTCCTTTAAATAAAGTCCCCTTCTTCAGTAAACATTCCATACAATAACATACTTGCAAACCGGACAAGCCATTTCGGACAATCAACATGAAGGGATTTATTATTATTCTTTTATTTAGTTTCCCTCCTTCCGGAATTCGTTAAGGAGGGCTGGCACACCGAGGGCCGAGGCAGGAGTACACTGGCTCTGGAAACAATGCAAGGACATGGAGCGCACTGAATCCCCCACAAAACCACCCACCCACCCCCACCCTCCGATAAAAGCATTTGACAGCCATGCCTAATAATTCTTTCTGGTGAGTTCCCCTTCTCTCCCCCTCCCCTTTTTTAAACTTGATGTCTTTATGCGAATATGAAGCTGGAATGAAAAGCGCTGGCCTGACCCCCACGAGCGAGGGGGAAAGGAAAGAAAAAATTAAAAAACTACGTACGAGAGGGAGGAAGAAAAAAGAGTGAGATACAGGCTCCCTGCCATGATGCAGGCATCTTTGATGGCGGCTTCAGAAGGTCGCTTTGTGAGGGGGGTGGGGAGGAAAGGGAGTCTTCTTCACTGAGACTTGTGACAATAGGTGTTTTGTCTGAGAGGGATAGGATATAAAAAAAAGCCAGAAAGTGGGCAATGGGTTGTGTGCGAGAGAGAGAGAGGAGGGGAAGATCAGGGTAGGCCTTTGGGGGCCTGCAGATGTTGGAAAAGGGATGATTTATGAGTCCAGTGTCCTTTGTGGCATTTGGCTGCCATCCCAGACCTTCGCTTTGGTGGCTCTGGGTGGGAGGGAGAGCAGTGGGCAGAGGCGACTCCATAACTGAAGCAATCTTGATATTTACCTTGTATGGGCAAAGTGAAGGGATGGTGGGTGGGGAGAAGGGGGAGAAGAAAGGGCAGCGGAGTAAAAAAGCAGCAGCAGCACTGCTCTGGTGACTCAGAGACATCTCAGAGATGCCGGAAGGACACTCAGATCGGCCCAGATGGCATCATGAACAACAACAAAAACTAAGTGCCTAAAAAGAAATAGCTACCGTTCTCATTTTATCTGGAGTCTTTAAACAGGATGTTTGGGTCTCTACAGAGCACCTCCGGCCAGCAGATGGCGCAATATGTTTCCTTCGCATGTTGCCATCTTGGTGTTACGTTTGGAGAAGTGCCTGGACGTTCCGGCCATGTTGGGACATGCTTGAGTTCATCACCAATGCAGTGCTTGGTTAAAGTACAGTGGTACCTTGGTTCTCAAATGCCTTGGTACTCAAACAACTTGGAACCCAAACACTGCAAACCTGGAAGTAAGTGTTCAGGTTTGCGAACATTTTTCGGTTCCACCCTGTTCCAGCTGTTGCTCCTTATGATCCCCTAGTTTGCACCGAATGGCAAACCAACCTAATCTGAATTTTCTGAAGCACGCAAATGAAATCCGTGTCATCTTCTGCAATTCTTCTGCAATTTTCTGAATTTTGCAGTGTTGTTCTATAACATGTACAAACATGTATGCATTAGTGTAAAGTGTGCATTCAAATGCATCTGTTGGTTAAAATAACATGCAAAAATTTATTATATATGAGGGGAAATGTGCACTTTAGAATAAACTAGCACTAAAATGCTGGGAAATTTTCATGAGGGTTGTTTTTAAAAAGCAAACTGATGCAGACATGTGGATAGATAGCTGAACTGAAGACTGGCAAATCTAGAAAAATTTACTCAGAAATCAATGGCCATAACCAGTTGCTGGGAATCACAAGTGGGGAGAGTGGTATCAGGTCCCACTTCCTGGTTTTTCACAGGCATCTGGTTGGCTTCTGTGAGAACAACAGGTTGGACTAGATGGGCCATTGACCTGCTCTGCCCAGTCTTCTTCACAATTAGCACTGTTTCTGTTCCGCTGCAGTTCAGTTTCTACCAAACACTACATTATTTGTTTCACTGTCCACTGTTTAACATAATTTATGTAATCAATTTCACAATTTATAAATTAAATGTAATTAATGACCAAATTATTGCCACACCATTCAATTCAACGCAAAGGAAACACAATTTAAATGGGGAAGGAATCATGAATTGTTAATTGTTTGCAGATTGAAAAACAAGAAAAACAGCTTGATTTCCTTCCCAGAAATGGACGAATAAGTGAACAGCAGTGATTTCTGCTACCACTTTTGTCTGATTTCTCTGATATCCCAACTCTCAAGTCTGTTTTATCCTGCATCAAAGCAGCAACAACAAGAAAGGAAATCATACTTGAACACATTTTTCAAAGGCTATTCTCTCGAAATTTCTCTTGAAAGTTTCTAAATGTGTTTCCTTTCCAAATAATGTATGGCGGCGCTGTGGTCTAAACCACTGAGCCTAGGGCTTGCCGATCAGAAGGTCGATGGTTTGAATCCTTGTGATGGGGTGAGCTCCCGTTGCTTGGTCCCAGCTCCTGCCAACCTAGCAGTTTGAAAGCACATCAAAGTGCAAGTAGATGAATAGGTACTGCTGCGGCAGGAAGGTAAACGGCGTTTCTGTGCGCTGCTCTGGTTTCGCCAGAAGCGGCTTAGTCATGCTGGCCACATGATCTGGAAAAACTGTCTGTGGACAAACATTGGCTCCCTCGGCCAGTAAAGCGAGACGAGCGCCGCAACCCCAGAGTCATTTGCGACTGGACTTAACTATCAGGGGTCCTTTACCTTTACTGCACTGTAAGATTTGGGAAGTGTGAAAGCTGCTGAGTAATTAACTGTGCAATTGCAGGGGGTGGACTAGAGGACCCCTTTGGTCCCTTCCAACTCTACAATTCTATAATTTTATGCATATCTACTCAGATGTAAGGGACGCGGGTGGCGCTGTGGGTAAAACCTCAGTGCCTAGGTCTTGCCAATTGTATGGTCGGCGGTTCGAATCCCCGCGGCGGGGTGAGCTCCCATCTTTCGGTCCCAGCTCCTGCCCACCTAGCAGTTTGAAAGCACTCTTAAGTGCAAGTAGATAAATAGGGACCGCTTTCTAGCGGGAAGGTAAATGGCATTTCCATTTGCTGCGCTGGTGCTGGCTCGCCAGAGCAGCTTCGTCAAGCTGGCCACATGACCCAGAAGTGTCTCCGGACAGCGCTGGCCCCCGGCCTCTTAAGTGAGATGGGCGCACAACCCTAGAGTTGGACACGACTGGCCCGTACGGGCAGGGGTACCTTTACCTTTACCTTACTCAGATGTAAGCCCCACTGAGGCTTTTTTTTAAAAAAAAACTGTAGTTCTGATCCACCTTACTTCAGGAGGTGTGGATTTGCACTGCAGGAAAAGATGCAATGAAAAGATTGCAATGAAGGAAAAGATCAAATGCTTCAAACTTCCCCGGTGAGAATAATAGTATGGAGTGAGACTTACTTAAAGTTACTTATGGGTAAACATTCCCAGCATAATATGGTAAACATGCACGAAACCTCTCTGTGCCAAGCAATTGGAAGCACAGAAAGCAGTAGCCTGGCGAGCATCTTACGCAAACAACCTCAGAAAACCAGGATATTAATATGCACTCAAATTAATCCCCCAAGCCTTCTGAAGTCTGCCCATTACTTCATATAAACTATACATAAAATTAGCCTGGATTACCACTAATCCGAAACCGTGAGCCAAGGGAAGATCCAGAAAACTTCCAAGTGTGTGTGTGTGTGTGTGTGTGTGTGAGAGAGAGAGAGAGAGAGTGTTTGTGTTCACAGCCAATTTTTAAATAAAAAAATATAGTAGTAACATGCAGCCAAATATCATATTGCCAGGAATATGATTTAGGGATATTTACTGCCCTTCCCATTTTTCAACATATGCTCTTCCAGCTTGCCTGAAACACATTTGGTTAAATAAACACTGTTGCCTGCAATGTAGGTTCAACTGAAAAAAGCCGAATTATGAACAAACAGCTCCATGAGAACAAAACTTGAGTTGAGATTCGCAAGGTGGCAGAACACCACAGTGTGTGTTTGGGTGGGTGGGTGTCTGATGCCAATCTGTTTCACAGAGCGAAGCAGCTGAAGTGAGAAATTGGAGTATGCACTTTTTCTGTTTGCAACTACTGTGCTCATTTCAAGCTGAACCCAAGCCTATCTAAAATTTGGGGTCTGCCTGAAATTGGCCCGCCTTCCCTTTCTTTGTAAAAAGGGGGGGGGGGAAGAAAGCAAGAGTTTTGCTGCTGCATTCTTTGAGGGCACCAAAACTATCCAGAAATAAAGTTCTCTAGGGCACCTCGGTTCTTCATATCTTTGCAGTTGTTGTTGTTTAGTTGTTTAGTCATGTCTGACTCTTCATGACCCCATGGACCAGAGCACGCCAGGCACTCCTGTCTTCCACTGCCTCCCACAGTTTGGTCAAACTCATGTTCATAGCTTCGAGAACACTGTCCAACCATCTCGTCCTCTGTCGTCCCCTTCTCCTTGTGCCATCAATCTTTCCCAACATCAGGGTCTTTTCTAGGGAGTCTTCTCTTCTCATGAGGTGGCCAAAGTATTAGAGCCTCAGCTTCAGGATCTGCCCTTCCAGTGAGCACTCAGGGCTGATTTCCTTCAGAATGGATAGGTTTGATCTTCTTGCAGTCCATGGGACTCCCAAGAGTCTCCTCCAGCGCCATAATTCAAAAGCATCAATTCTTCGGCGATCAGCCTTCTTTATGGGCCAGCTCTCACTTCCATACATCACTAATGGGAAAACCATAGCTTTAACTATACAGACCTTTGTCGCTGTCATATCTACACCATGCATTTAAAGCGCTCTCATCCCACTTTAGTAGTTGTGGCTTCCCCCAGTGCTGTTTTTCTAAAAAGAGGTCCCTGAGGTCACCATGAACTTCTCCCTTGTTCACTTAGAATGGCAATAGTGCCAACCTAAGAGGTGCTGGAGCTGAGCACTGGTGAACTCTGGCTGGAAAAAAAGTCATGCTTCCTGCAAAGAATTATGGGGACTGCAGCTTGTTAAAGGTGCTGGGAATTGTCCCTCTGTGTGGAGTCTCCTATCAGCACCCTTAGCAAACTATGCTTCCCAGGACTTTTGGAGGAATCGATGGTTGCTGGAGTAGGATAAGGTGGCTTGGAAGGCATGGCATGGAGGTGACCAAGGAAACTACATTTCCCAGCGGTTCTAGGAAACTGTCTTTCCCATTGGTGTTGATGTCCGCAGGAGTTAGTAGTGTGTAATGAAGACTAAAGTAGTACGCTTTTGTTGTTGTTTTTGTTGTTGGTGATGCTATGCAAGTTTTGAGAACATGGGGCAGGGAGATTCATTATTTTACAATGAAAGGATGTAATTAAACAATTGGCATGCTAAATGCCTAAAAAGATGATAAATACACAAGATAGATAGATAGATGATAGATAGATAGATAGATATAGATAGATAGATAGATAGACAGATAGATGATAGACAGATATAGATAGATGAGAGAGAGAGAGAGAGAGAGAGAGAGAGAGAGAGAGAGAAAGAAAGAAAGAAAGAAAGAAAGAAAGAAAGAAAGAAAGAAAGAAAGAAAGAAAGAAAGATTTTCCAGTGGTGATGGGATGTTATCAAGGAGGAGCCAGAATGGATTTCCTAGGGCAAAGAGTTTCAGAGGTGCAGGCATTGAGAATGCCTTGGGTGGAGGTGAGCAATGGTGGTGGATGCCAAGAGAATGTGACGTTACAGCCAATGACAGGAGACAGCAACAGTGTTGCCCCCATCCTTCTCTCTGCTGAGTTCTACAAGACGCAACCCTGGAGCTGACAAGGAGGAAGCTGGCAGGCCGTGCCCCTCCCTGGACCAGTGATATATAAGAAGGCAGGCAGGCAGGTGGGAGCTGGTGGAGAAGAGACTGAGGTTGGCAGGGCCCTGTTCACCCTAATGGACCAGCCTCCACTGCAAGGAGAGTGAAGAGGCATGTAAAAGGACTTCTCCAAATGACCTCACTGAATGGACTGGGAGGATCAGGCATCCTGGACCTAAGCCATTTAGGGCTGCGAAGCACACTGAATGGGCAGGGTCCAAAACTAGATTAGTGGGCAGCTCATTGTTGCCCACACTGACTGGCAAGGATCTCCAGGGATTTGGACCACCTGGAGATGCCAGGGGTCTTCTTCAGAAAGTACTTCTTCATGCACCACATAATTAAACTATGGAAATCACTCCTACCGGAGGCAGTGAGGGACACAAACCTAGGCTTTAAAAGAGGATTAGATGAATTCACGGAGAAGGCTTGTCAATGGATGTTCTGCCACTGCAGTTGTTGTTGTTTAGTCGTTTAGTCATGTCCGACCCTTCGTGACCCTATGTACCAGAGCACACCAGGCACTCCTGTCTTCCACCGCCTCCCACAGTTTGGTCAAACTCATGCTGGTAGTCTTGAGAACACTATCCAACCATCTCGTCCTCTGTCGCCCCCTTCTCCTTGTGCCCTCCATCTTTCCCAGCATCAGTGTCTTTTCCAGGGAGTCCTCTCTTCTCATGAGGTGGCCAAAGTATTGGAGCCTCAGCTTCAGGATCTGTCCTTCCAGTGAGCACTCGGGGCTGATTTCCTTCAGAATGAATAGGTTTCATCTTCTTGCAGTCCATGGGACTCTCAAGAGTCTCCTCCAGCACCATAATTCAAAAGCGTCAATTCTTTGGCGATCAGCCTTCTTTATGGTCCAGCTCTCACTTCCATACATCACTACTGGGAAAACCATAGCTTTAAACTATACGGGCCTTTGTTGGCAAGGTGATGTCTCTGCTTTTTTGCCTCTGCAGTAGGAGGTAGCAATGCTTCTGAATACCAGTTGCTGAGGCCACAGGAGAGAAGAGTGGCGGGGGCAACCCATTCAGATGTGTGGCATACAAATGAAATGATGATGATGATGCTTGAATCCTACTTGTGGATTTCCCACAGGCATCTGGTTGGCCAGTGTGAGAACAGGATGCGGGGCTAGATGGACCATTGGCCTGATCCAGCAGGCTCTTCTTAGGTTTTCTATGACTGGACCTAGGCAAAGTAGATGTTTTTGTGGCTGAACTGTGGCCCTCCCTGTCTGGCCTTAGACCTCCTTTGGGGAAAAATGCAAGGCGTACGGAAGAACACAAAGACTATACAGAAAAGCAGTCCAAAAGGTAGAAGATGCTGAGTTTAAAACAGGGTTTCCCAAATTTGGATCGGTTTTGGACTACAACTCCCATCATTCCTTGCTAGCAGGACCAGTGGTGATGGGAATTGTAGTCCCAAAACACCAGCTGGAGCAGCGGTTCTCAACCTGTGGGTCCCCAGGTGTTGTTGGGCTACAACTCCCATCATCCCTGAGCTCTGGCCTAGGGATGATGGGAGTTGTAGTCCAACAACATCTGGGGACCCACAGGTTGAGAACCGCTGAGCTGGAGGCTCAGGTTTGGGAGGCCCTGATTTAAAAAATGCTGAGTTTAACTCCCACTCCTCCATGTGAGCCCACATGGGCTCTTCACTAAGCATATGCATCTATTCCCACTTAAGCAGAGCAAATCCCAGCTGGCTAGCAAGTACTGTCAAGGCTCTTGGCGCCTGAGTCATTACTTGTGCCAAGCATGGACAACGTGAAGAGCTTGCAAGCGTGCTTTGTACGCCTCTGGCCGGCCTCGTACAGGCAGATCTTGGCCTTTGGCAATGGACCAATCAAAGGCTCATCTCTAAGAATCAGCCGCATCAGCACAAAATACCTCCACTCAAAACGGTTGCTCCCCTCCCTTCTTTCATTTCGATCCGACAAAACATATTTTCCCATGGAAGGAAAAGGCCGGCCTTTGTGAAAACGCCACAGCCTGCCCAAGTTACAGTAAAGGTTAATCGCAAACAAGAGACAAGAGGGGGGAAAGACAAAGAGCATCATAGACTTCCCGTTTCAATGGATGTTTTCAGAAATGTATGAATAATTTAAATTATCATTGCCAGAGTTATTTATTCGAGAGATCGGGGTGGGGAAATGCCTGCTCTCTCTTTAATTTTAGTTATTTATTTTATAATTCTCCCCGCGCGCGCGCACACACACACACTTTCAATTCTTTCCATTTTTGTCTCATCCCTTTTAAGTGCTGCATTGGCTGTTTTGGGGCATTTGAATCAGGTTTTTTTCCTCTTCTTCTCCGCCCTCCGGAACAATGGGATGTATGAAGACTGAGGGGGCAGCTGAAGAATACCGCCCTTGTTGTCCTCTCTGCTAGTTGACGTTGATTAATGAGGGTGCGGACATGGGCAGAATGTGAGAGAGGGAAGGGGGAAATTAAGAGGACCTGGGGGCACCAGAAGGAGGAAGACAAGGAGGTGACAGCAGGGTGCCAGAACCGTGCCAGCTTCATTGCAAAGGCACAGCAAAAAGGGGGGGAAGCGAGGGTCACCCAGCTCTGTCTTCCACCCTACAAGGTTGCCACAGCCCTGAAGATGTTACTTCACAGCAGGAGTGGCATTTATATCCAAGAGGTCACTGCGCTCGCCAGTTAGCATTCCAGGGTTCAGAAGAGAGATGTTGTAAATATCTGCTCCCGGAATGAAAATTGGGTTAAGAACTTAATTTGTTCTGGAGGTCCGTTCTTAACCTGAGGTACCACTTTAGCTAATGGGGCCTCCCGCTGCCACTGCGCTGCCAGTGTGTGATTTCTGTTCTCATCCTGAAGCAAAGTTCTTAACCCGAGGTACTATTTCTGGGTTAGTGGAGTCTGTAACCTGAAGCGTCTGTAGCCTGAGGTACCACTGTACTTGATTTTATAGGTAAGCCTCCCAACCACACTGCCAGCTAGCAAGGGTTTGGTGTGTGTGTGTGTGTGTGTGTGTGTGTGTGTGTGTGTGTGTGTCCCCATCCCTGCTGAGATCTTGGGCAGAGAGAAAGCGGTGATTCCATGCATTAGAATACAGTGGTACCTCAAGTTACAGACGCTTCAGGTTACAGACGCTTCAGGTTACATATGCTTCAGGTTACAGACTCCGCTAACCCAGAAATAGTACCTCGGGTTAAGAACTTTGCTTCAGGATGAGAACAGAAATCGTGCTCTGGCGGCGCGGCAGCAGTGGGAGGCCCCATTAGCTAAAGAGGTGCTTCAGGTTAAAAACAGTTTCAGGTTAAGAACAAACCTCCCTCTGGAACGAATTAAGTTCTTAGCCTGAGGTACTACTGTAAATGTTTGTGAAGTTTTTTTAAAACAAACAAACATGCAAGCCATCAATTAATGCAGAAATGTAATGGACTTACTGGTGAACATAAGACCCTATGATTCTTTGAAATGTGAAAACAGACAAAATAGAGATATTCACCAGCCCATGGAAATAGCTGCAATACACCTGGGGAATCATAGCAGCAAGAACTATAGAAATGTGACTATATAAATTTCCCCTCACAAAATGCCATAATCTATGCCCCACCGACCCAAAATCTTGATAATTCTGTCAGGCAGGTTCAAAATCTAGGATTTCACTTTTATGTGAAAACTGGTGGCCAGCTTAGTAAATGTGAGAGAAAGCTTAGCAAATAGCACAAGTCTTTAGTTCTCCAAAATCCTTTGGACCTTTTTGTTTGAGGAGAAGCTGTTGTGTGGGGCACAAGATGTTGGACATAACATAATGATGGCTGACTGGGAACAGTTATGGACCACAGGTATGAAATTCACGGCATGTAATGCCCTAAGAGAAAATTTAATGAAAATGATTTATAGGTGGTACATGACACCAGTCAAGCTTGAAAAAATTTACCATTTGCCCGACAATAAATGTTGAAAATGTAATGAGACTGAAGGTACATTCTTTCACCTTTGGTGGACATGCCCAAGGATTAAGACATTCTGGGAGATGATTTATAACGAAATGAAAAAGATATTCAAATATACCTTTCTGAAGAAACCAGAGGCCTTTCTCCTGGGCATGGTCGGCCAAATGGTGCCAAAGAAGGATAGAACTTTTTTTATGTATGCAGCAACAGCAGCAAGAATACTTATCGCGAAGTATTGGAAGACACAAGATTTACCCACCCGGGAAGAATGGCAGATGAAGTTGATGGACTATATGGAACTGGCGGAAATGACTGGCAGAATCCGAGACCAGGGAGAAGAGTCGGTGGAAGAAGACTGGAAAAGGTTTAAAGACTATTTACAGAAATATTGTAAAATTAATGAATGTTAGCAAAACGTTGGAATGAAGCTATATGGCTTTAGTAGAAATGTTATAAGGAACTAAGTATAAATAGATTAATAGAGTATTAAAGGAAAAAATAAGGTTAGAATGTGTTGAGATAATTATAGGATAGAAAACAGAGGAAGATGGAAAGGAATTGCTGAAACAATTAACAGAAGTGGAATACAAAAAGGGAGGTGTGAGGAGGTCGTTGAAATAAGTGAATGAAAGATAAGACTTTGAAATTGTTGATTTGATGTTGTTTGATGTTGTTTTTTGTTTTCTTTTGTTAGTTTAATGTATTAGTGTTATGTAGTGTTTTTGTATTGTATTGTTCAATTTTTTTTTCCTTTTTTGTTTTGTAGTGTTTTAATTGTTGGAAAACTAATAAATATTATTTTTTTAAAAAAGAGAAGCTGTTGTGTTGTTGTTGTTGTTCCCTTCGTGTGTTTTTTTGGGGGGGCATTACCTGTTTACTTCTGGAGCACCTGTGCTTTGATGTCACAGGGACACAATAGGCAGAACTAGGAGAAGCCCAGAACGTCAAGGTGAGGGATCTCTCTGTTATACGCAAACACCCTTTGGAAGCGGACTTCCACACCACACCTTGATCAAAGCTTGACCAAACAATTGTAGGCAGCGATGGACAATCTCTTCACTTTGTTTCCTCTCACGTTTCTCATTTTCCCATTCAAGTTCACTTCTCCACATTTCTCCATTAGTTACTTGTTATTATTAACTGTGATCACTACTACTGCACAAGAAAGAACTCGCAGAAATGCACTTAATGTGCATCTTCCCTAATATGTGCATGTTTGCTTGCAATTCTGCCTAATAGAATGCACTTTTCAGAAATATATGTAGATTGCATTGCACATTTACCCATAATAAATGCATTTATGTGTGCACGTTTTGAGGGTGGAGAACGACACCGCAAAATTCAGAGAACTGTGAATTTTGAAGGACAGCTGTGTTTGACTTTATCGGTTGTTCTAGTCGGTGCAAATTAGGCAAATTCGCCTTCAAAATTTATCCTGCAGCCTCAATTTCCAGTAAGAAAAATTGCTCTACGGGCAGATCAAGCCCATAGCCTGCCAGCTCCCCTGCTTCTTTAGAAGATAAATCAGACATAGCAATGATTCAAAAAATCTCCATCCATCAGCTCCAATGCACACATAGAGCTCTATCGTACTGGGGACTTCATTCATTCATTCAAAAGGGAAGCTTCTTGCTTACAGTTGAGATGCAGATGAAGCTTTGTACTGAAACTGAAGTCAGAGCCCCTGTTTGTGCGGAGCTCAGGGTATGCATTACAGCCCAGTAAAGACTGAATTGGGACCTGCACAGGCCGAGGCTAGGACTTAGCTTACCAAACAGGGGTTGCCTGAGTGCACACTTTGGTGCTTTATTCAAGCTCAGGGATGTGCAATAGACATGTGCCAGAATAATAGTAACAATAGCAATTTAGTGGCTTCATCTGTTTTCATTATTGAAAGTGTCAGTTGTTTCATGGCTCATTCACTTATTTTTCATTTGCTTTCATAACTGATTCAAAACCAGTTCATTTGTTTTCATTATTCCCGCACTGTTTTGCTTCCCTCTGCTTTCGATGGGAAACCGAAGCAGAATTCTGTTGCCTGTAACTTCTGTAATCTACGACCAAGTGGCATGTGATTTTCAGATGATTACATGCCCATTCAAGGTATCGTACCTGTCAGATTGCCAACAGGTTGTCGAAAAGGCCCCCATTTTATAAGCAATTCCACACACATCCCCTTAGATTTCAAAGAGAGGCATAGCTGCTCTACAACTGCTGCTACCTTCTGTGTTTGCCATCCAAGAGGCGCAACATTTCTGAAGGATGAGGCCTTCTAAATTCCAGCTAAGGCAAAAGGTTCCTTCATTTCATTTGCAAATTTTAACGCCACACAAATGCACCCTAATTGCTCTTCTCTCCCTGCTGCATACTTTGACCAATCCACACTGCTCTAGCAGACCTTGAATTGAACTGAATGAGAGCTAAATTCATTTGCTTGTATCCCCACACATTTCCATAACTAACGCTGGATAGCTCAGTTGGTACAGGATGAGACGCTTAATCTCAGGATCATGATTATGGACAGCTTTTAACTGGTCTTCTAAAATTTGTTTATATAACATTTTCTGACCATGCTGTGATGACTGTGGTTTCTGTGCTACCCTGTTTAAAGGGACTATTTTGAAAAGTTTAAATAGCATTTTTGTATTGGGTTTTTTTTGGGGGGGGTATCTTGTTTCTAAGAGCAGGGATAGAAATCTCTCTTTTTAAAAGTGTCCTTGCTTCCTTCAGTTGTCTGAGAGATATCCCAGTGGAGACGAGGGTGTGGATGAGGTAACACTATCCCCTCCCCCAAAATCACCGTTTTAACTTCCCCAGTACTCACTGTGCACCAAGAGCATCTTTGTGTGGCATGTGGGAGTCTGTGGCCACTTGCAACATCATGTTTTAACTTGGGCAGGGGGCAGGGGGAGAAGAGCAATTAGGGTGTAGCTGTGTCCTCCAAGCTCTTAGGCACGTGCATTGTGTTCTCTTGCTAGAGATCCTCTGAGACTTGGAACTCTCCTGAGGCCACGCCTCCTCTTTGCAGGCCACACCCCTCACTGACCCATTTCCCCCATCCTACGACAAGTTTTTGCCTGGCTAGGATTTGTCCTTGAATTCTGATAAGGCTTTTCATTTGCCTGAATGGAAAATAGAGAGGGGTGTGTGGGTATGTGTCCCGGTTTCTGATTTGATCCCAGAATGTCCTGCTTTTCCTTAAGACGTCCCTATTTTCACCGGAGAAATGCTGGAGGGTAGGGAGTTATGTGACCCCTGAGCCTAGGACGTAAATAACTATACAACCTTTAGAAGACATATGAAGGCATTGGAAGGTTTGTTTAATGTTTAATGCTGTATTATGTTTTTGTATATGTTGGAAGTCAATCAGAGTGGCTGGGGCAACCAGGTCAGATGGGCATGATATAATAATAATAATAATAATAATAATAATAATAATAATAATAATAGTAATAATAATAATGTCCCTATTTTATCAGAGAAATGTTGGAGTGTGTGTGTGTAAAGGTAACAATTTCATTCATTGTTTTGCTGATTTTGTTTTGGTTCCGTTTCCCCTCTCCCCCCAACCCAGGCTTGTGGCCCTTGGAAAGTTGCCCAGAAAGGAATGTAGTCCCTTGTGCTGAAAGCTTTCCCCCATCCCCATAATAAAGCAAGCTTCACCCAAAGAACCTTAAGGACTGTGGAGGAGAGCAAAGACGCCAGGTCTGGATGCGGGTGCTGCGGCTTGCAATTATGGCCTTGCCTCGTCAGGACTATCGGAGCAAGGCTTTTCTCCCCCTACTACTTCTGTAAATCTTTTGTCCCCGAAGTCTCTTCCCCATTGGTTGTTTGGAACCACTGTGATGGCTTGATGGCAGTCCTTTCTCGTCGTGACAAAGTCTTCAAACCCCCTTAAGTCCCATTCTCTCCCCAATCGGGTCCTTCTGAGGCAGCCACCTTCTGCTTCCAATGCCAGGCCTCCAGCTATCCTCTTGCAATGGCACCCCAGGGAGGATCTGAGCCCCAACGCGATTGAGGGAACAAACGCTGGAGCTTAACTACAGCACGGCCTGGCATAGAAAGAAGGGAAGGGACGTGTGTGTGTGTGTGTGTGTGTGTGTGTGTGTGTGTGTGTGTGTAAGATTAGAACAAAGATTCCGTCCAATTTGCTCTTTTGGGCATTGTGGAAACTGGCTTGTTTCCCAGTATATCACTCTGCCATTCAATAAGGTCAACTGCCGAGCAACCCTTCAGTCCTCCTGATGGGTTTTGAGGAGAAACTGAATGGAGCGCAAATTAGCCAACGTCGTGACGAGCTTTTTCACTGTCACTCCAGACCTGACAGTCCAAAAAGGGAAATAAGGATTAATAAAAAAACCTAACGGACTTTCCTCTTTCCTTTAGCTGAGCAAAGGTTTCTTTCTTTTTTCCCTTTCCCTTTTTTTTATAAAAAAACCACACCATTGTATGCCTTTCCCTCCACCCCCCTTCTCTTCTCCCTTTCCTACAATATTCCATGCATTTTGCCCACTGCAGGGAAGCTTTTAGTGAAGAATGGATCGGTGGATGAGGAGCTTACATGTGCCACACAAGTACCCCCTTAGCTACCCGTGCCTACAAGACTCCAACCATGGACGGAAGGGATCCTCATCTGCATAATTATTGTCTGTGCTATATAATTCAATTTCCCTCGGGAAATTACCCCACCCAGGGTGTATCATTTCATACCTGTCTAATGGCAAGCACAACAAAGGCAGGAAGGAGCATTTGTTTGTCTTCCTACTCCAGGGATGGAGAACCTGAGGACATCCGGATACTGGTGGACTCTGGCTCTCATTAGTCCCAGCCATTAGTCCCAGTCTGGGTCCTTGGTTTCCAAATGAGATGCAAAAGCTGCTCTCATCAGAAAAGAGATTTGGGGAGCCATGTCATCAGCTAGTGTTGGTCCACTGTGCTTCATTAAGTCCAGGGTCAACACAGCTGTCTACCAGGAGATTTTGGAGCACTTCATGCTTCCTTCTGCAGACAAGCTTTATGGGGATGCTGACTTTTCCACGATATTCTAATTTTCTGAGTTTCACCTGTAGGTTAGCAGACCCTGGTAGACTTCTCTTCCATGAACCTGTCTAATTCCCTTTCAAAGTATCCAAGTTGCTGGTCTTCACTGCCTCTTGGGAGAGTGAATTCCACAGTTTTAACTATGCACAGTGTGAAGAAATACTTTGCATTAGAGGACCCTAAGTTTGAGAGAGAGAGAGGGAGGGAGAGAGAGAGATATATTACTTCTATCTCCACGCCATGCATCATTTTATATGTGCCAATCATGTCACCTATTACTTCCCCATTCCTCTAAACTAAGCAGTCCCAAACTCTGCAACATTTCCTTATAGAAGAGTCGCTCCATCCCACTTATCTTTTTTGTTGCCCTTTTCTGAACTGGTAAGAAGAAAAGACAATGGCAAATGTTGGTTTTGTGAAGAAAGGAAGGGGGCTGTATACATGTGTGGTGGAAATGCTGGGAGGCCAGAAACTTGTGGAATATGGTAACATAAATCATACATAAAATATCTGCTCTCAGACTGATTGTTGTGCATACTGAGCAATGCGAATGATCTAAGTTTCCAAATAAGCTATCATTTTCAAGTGCTGCATATCCTAACCTTCATGAGAATCATGTGCTCAAAAACCTGGAAAAGTAGCTGGAAACCACAGATGTAGTTAGAAACTTACGGTAACAGATGGCAATTTTTCTACTGACAATAACGTTTTAAAATGTGGACATTATAAAGAAAGATTGAAAAGCTGGAATCTGGGATTGCTATATATTAAAAGAGAACTTGGGACTGAAAGAGTGGGAATAGATCATATGCTGATATATATTAAATAAACAATTTTTGCTAATTTAATATTAATACAGCTCCCCCCCCCCCTCAGAACAACAAAACGGTAGTGATTTTTCATTCCAGACTGCATTTGTATTCATTACTCTGTCTCAGCATTTGGAGAGCATCTGTGTCTCAGTGGCACGGCACATCCATTGGTTGCAGGAGGTTCCAAGAACCACCCATCCCATATCCAGGCCGACCCTTTCCCCCCGGTGGTTGGCATGGGATGTTAGAAAATAACTCCCCATCTCCCTGTAAGTCTATTTCCCTTAGCACAGGAGTAGCCCAAGTCCCTGCTGCGCAACCTTCTTAGGGCCACATGCCTGTGATGGGCAAGGCCAGAGGAAAACTTGGGTGCTAGGCTAGTTTCTACCCAGACTGAGACACATCTCTCTCTCTCTTTTCTAACCAGAAAAGCAAAAGGCATGATCAGAGTTCAAGGACCCATTCCAGCCAGGCAAAACCACTTCAGGAGGGTGCAGCCTTCACAGGGCTGGGGAGGGATGTGGGTCACTCAGAGAGACCCGGAGTGCTGCATTTGGTCCCTGAATCTGAAGTTCCCAATCTTTCCTGCTAATGAATGAGGGAGAGTGCATCATATATTTTTTGCTGTTGTTTCCAATGTCATCAGACACAGAAGGAGCTGTTCTTGTGTGATTCCAATTTAGACCCTGCAAAGATCCTGCAAGCAGCACCTTTTTTTTTTTTTTGAAGAAAAAAGAATGCTATGATCAAGCTGCTCTGTATATTTGCTTTTGTAAACTTTCAAGTACTCTCTGAGTACTGGGAGGCACCCAGAAGCTTCTACCTGCTCACCACTTCAAACTGCTGGCATTTTAATCTCATCAAAGGATCTGCCTCCTCCCTCCTCCCCTTCCTGCTGTTTTGACTTTCCCCGTCTCTCACTCCTGTCACATTTGCTAGCTTGAAATGAAAGCAGAACTTACATTTACAGACTTTGCAACCTGCAAGGCTGCTCTGAGCGATTTCTCAAACAATGTCACCGAGCGACTCCTTGCTTTTCTGAGCCTTGTGGCAAATGAACAGCTCTAACGCAACCCGTTGAAATGGATAAAGATTTGAGTTGTGTGTGTATGTGTGTGTGTGAATGCATCATGTGCAGTCTGCATTTATGAGCTGAACGAAACCCTCAAGCAAGTCCTGTGGGAAGAGGCCCATGTGAATATTGTCAGTTAATACGGTAAGGTAAAAGGTAAAGGTACCCCTGCCAGTCTTGACAGACTCTAGGGTTGTGCGCCCATCTCACTCAAGAGGCCGGGGGCCAGCGCTGTCCGGAGACACTTCCGGGTCACGTGACCAGCGTGACATCGCTGCTCTGGCAAGCCAGAGCCGCACACGGAAACGCCGTTTACCTTCCTGCTGGTAAGCGGTCCCTATTTATCTACTTCCTCCCGGGAGTGCTTTCGAACTGCTAGGTTGGCAGGCGCTGGCACCGAGCAACGGGAGCGCACCCCGCCGCGGGGATTCGAACTGCCGACCTTTCGATCAGCAAGCCCTAGGCGCTGAGGCTTTTACCCACAGCGCCACCCACGTCCCTAGTTAATACGGTAGCAGATACCAAAAACAATGGCAGTGAAACTCATGAATCAGATTCTATGTTTCCTATGTATCCCATTCCTCCCACATCCATGGGCAATATTGGAGAGGTGGGCAAGACACTTGTCAAAACCCATCATTACAATGATGTCAGAGGACTCGTTTTTTACCCATATGGCTTGAAACCAAACCATGCCAGCATAGACACAGCCTTGTGCTTTGTGAGCTCCAACCACCAGCTGATCATTGGGTCTTACAAAGCACTTTGCAGGGTCTTAACACAGGGCTTTGCTGGCAACCTACCAACCTACCGATTGACAGTGTCTTGAATAACACCTTTTGGCCCAGCCATGCCTTCGCCTGCCCTCCACCTGACATCAGGTGTAGGTTAGATGAGCATGGTTTGGCCAAGATGGTCTCACGGGAAGCCTAGCAAAGCTAACTGGGCCTGTGAGCCAGAGGCTCCCCATGCCAGTTCTAAGCAAATATTGATAGTGGCAACAGGAATAATTTCCTAGAGCCAGTTTTGTCAACTGACTGAACAACAACAACAAAAGTTTGCACTGCTTATAAGTATCAGCATTTCTGCAGCGCAGATCTCCACCCCAAAATCTGAAAAACACTCCAAAGTGGAGGCCAATGAGGCATTTTGTTGCCTGAAATAGAGACCCAAGAAACGCCTTGTTGCATTTTTTGACAACAATCCCTGCTTTCATCCCTTAGAATCCAATAATTTAAGACATACATGAATTAGGAATGGGTTAATCTGTCAATTTTGGTTTCTCATTATTTCTCATCCCCCCCCAATATTAAGTTTAGTTCTTCACTTTTCAATATGGCTTTGCAAACCCCTTTAAAGAAAAAGAAAAACTCCTCACAAACATGCATGCCAAGTTCTAATATACACATACTTGCATGCAATTTTGCCTAATGTCCACATTTTTGCAAAGCAATTTCCTTTAATGCAATGCATTTTGTATGTAATTTTCACAAATATGTGCATTTTTGTACGTATTAGTTTGCTGGAGAACTGCCCTGCAAAATTCCAAGAAATGCTAATTTTGAAGGACAGCTACATTTTGGTTTGCATTTTTGTTACTGAAAGGACGAACTATGCAGGTTCGCCTTCAAGTGTGAACTGAATCAAATCTCTCCCCCATTAAAATGCACACAGATTGAATTCCTCAAACATCCCTTAGTCCCAAGTAAATTGCAATGCAGGAACACAGCCTGAGAGCACAAAATTTCCCCTTTCAAACTCCAGAGCCCCTGACATGCATCTGAGTAGTTCTAAATGCAGAGGAAGAGGCTTGTTGCCAAATAATTTTATACTGGGTTGCAAAGGGGAGGGAATTACAGACTTTCATTGCACCACAGAATTAATTTCTGCCTTCTAAAGTCTGCTGTGCAAGTTCATGACACGGAGGGAGATTGCTGTCAATGCTTCTTCGAAATCCATCTGGGATAATGCGCTTTCAGCGCTCCTGGCTGTAGGTAAGTACATCCTTTAAATCAGCCACTAGCTCCAAATTCAAACAAAGTAAGCTTTCCTGCCCATTTTCCCCCAAGAAAGGAAGCTCAGCGTCCCCTTTATGCATTGTGAATGGCCCACCTAATTTAGACTGAATTATACCCTAACCTTCATTTCCCCTTTACGTCTCTGCTCCATTCAGGGGTTTCTGACTTCAGTTAATTCACTAACAATCCCGGCTGGTTCTTCTCAGCTCTAGCTTCTTTAGCGCATTGTCCGTGGGAGCTGCATGCTCCTATCTGTGCTCCTATTCCGCTCTCCAATTAACCTACTGCTGAGACGGCTTTACCTCTCTCTCCTTTGCCCATTCCAGCGCACTCTTCTCCCCACCCCCTTCCTCTTTTTAAGAAAACCTTTTCAACTCTACAAGATCCCTTCCCATTCCCTTCACCCCTGGCACGACCCCCCGACACGGGCACATATATGAAGATGAGCAACGGCTAAATCGCATGCCAAGACAGTTCCCACAGTCCTGCACAAATTTACAGCAATGCAACAGATATTGCAATGCACTGAGTGTGAAGTGGGACTTGAGGGATACTCTTGTCCCATAAGAACTGCAGGAGAGCCTGCTGGATCAGGCCAAAGGCCCACCTAGCCCAGCAACCCTGTTCTCTCCAGGGGCCAACCAGAGACCAGCAAAGAAGGATTCGAGCGCCAGAGCGTTCTCTCCTCCTGTGGTTTCCACCAGTATTCAGAAGCATCACTGCCTCCAACTGTGGATGAAAAGGAGAGCCATCATGGCTGATAGCCCTCTTCTCCATGAATACAATACTGTTTGGCTACTTGGATCTGTGGAACGTACGCGTTTACAAGTGCCGTGTGATGTTTGCACTGCATTAGCAAGGAGTTGGGTTTTGGGGTTGTTTTTTTAGTGTGCCAGCACCTGTGCTTTTCTGCTCCCTGCCTACCCATACCAGGCAGGAACCCTCCGGTAGTGAGCCGCTCAACTGTACTCCCTCCATCAGAGTCACTGGTGCATGCTGGAATGGAGAGGTGGAGAGGTGAGGTGACTGGCATGGTGGGCCTACTGCAAATGCACTGGCAAAGCCGATCTGGCGCTTCTGACAGCACGTTTGCATTTGCCACTGCCTCCCCCTCCACCGCATCCTGGCACACAGCTGCAACTCAGCCAAAAGGAGGTCGAGTGATTGGTGCTGCCCAACAATGAAGAAGAAGAGTTTGGATTTGATATCCTGTTTTATCACTACCCTAAGGAGTCTCAAAGCGGCTAACATTCTCCTTTCCCTTCCTCCCCCACAACAAACACTCTGTGAGGTGAGAGGGGCTGAGAGACTTCAGAGAAGTGTGACTAGCCCAAGGTCACCCAGCAGCTGCATGTGGAGGAGCGGGGAATCGAACCCGGTTCTCCAGATTACGAGTCCACTGCTCTTAACCACTACACTACATTGGCTCCCATATGCTACTGATGCCAACACTATGTTCTTTTAAACACCTGCTGAAACCTTAATATATTTATTTCAACAAGCCTACTCAGTTACCTATAGTCATTTGCAAAGTTTTACTGATTTGTTCTTTCCTGCTTTAATAATTATTATTTCAACTATATTAGTTTCTTTTCCCTAAAAAAAAAAAGTATGGATTTTAGCTGTGTTCTGTTTACCATTTTAGTTGTACAATAATTAGAGATCGCTTTGATTAAGCGTTTTGCACATCTTTCCAGGTGAGAGAATTGGGTTGCAGCCAACTCAGAGGATCCCTGCTGGAATTATTTGGTCTATGATAGCCATGCCAATTAATTTCTTTGGGGCTGCTCTGAGTAGGGCTAGCATTGCATGCAGTCATAGTTGTGAGGCATTGTCAAATTTCCATTTCCTCTGAGCTCTAGTGCGTGCATCCTCTTCCGCAGGTCCTTGACTACCTGTTGGCCACAAAGGCCTGAATGCTATAAAGAGGACTGTCCGGCATACTTAATCTCGGAAGAATTAACCTGTGCTTAACATACACTCAGGTTCTAAGCCTTTATGCATTTTGTCCAACTGCTTACTACTTGAGCTAGAACATATAGATTGGTTGATACAGATTGCCCTGGGCTCTGTTGGGAGGAAGAGCGGGATGATAAATAAATCCTATGGATGTGTGCAATGCTAGTCCTACTCAGAGTAATTAATGAGTATCACTAACTTTGGTCCATTGATTTCAACAGGTCTTCTCTGAGCGGGGCATCATTGGATACAACCCTATGTTGGCAACCCTGGATTAATCTATTTTGATTGATTCTGGTAGCTGTTTGAGTTCTGCCTAGGAGTGTGGCACATCTATCTCTTGTATTGCTTGGCTTAAAAAAGCAACAAACATTCCATCACACTATCTACTCCCCTTTAATAATAATACCCTGTACATTTATTGTCAATGTACAACCTGTGTACAATGAAATTAACTGAGCCTCCCTCCCTCCCCGCCCCCACAAACATTCAATCTCATTGCACTCTGTGTGCTTGTCGCACAACACACCATCCCTGAAAGTAAGTTGCACTATATTATTTTCCGTTCAGCAGCCTAACAGCCCACGAATAGAAACTGTTTTTTAGCCTGTTGGTACTACTGATTATACTTCTATATCTCCTGCCCGAGGGTAGAAGATTAAAGAGGTACTGGCCGGGGTGTGAATCATCCCTAAGAATTTTTCTCGCTCTCCTAAGGCATCGATCCCTCATGATGTCATCTAGCGGGCTCAGGGGACAGCCCATGATATCATGTGCTATGTTCACCACCCTCTGTAAAAACTTTCTGTCCATGGCTGTCAAGCCAATGTACCACACTGTGATACAATATGAGAGGACACTGTCTATTGTGGACCTGTAGAAGAAGGTCATCAATTGTTGTTTAACATTGTTCTTTCGCAAGACCCTGAGGAAATGGAGTCTCTGTTGGGCCTTCCTAAGCACCTGAGTTATATTGTTTTTCCAAGTGAGGTCTTCACTAACGTAAACTCCCAGGAATTTAAAGGAGGAGACTCTCTCCACACAACCCGCCCCCCATGTCCTCTTCCCTAACCACCTAGGATGCCACTTCACACATCTGAGAAATGCCCACAAAAAGTTATGCCAATACATTTCTAAGTCTTTGGGTTGCTACAAGCTCTGCTTTCCATCTGATTATATGTGCTAGTATAGAGCATCAACATCTCTTTTTATACACAAAGACACACACAGAGAGCATCACAACTTGGCAAGCCTGCGGTGAGGAAGTCCTGCTTTAGACTTCTTTCACCCCAGGGGCATTGGGAGGGTCCTCACCAGCTTTTAACTCTTAACAACAATGTTTTGCTTGCCAGCATAGTCCTCTTGCCCAAACTATGACAGCATCCTTCTTTTAAAAAAATCACCCTCTCCCGTATTGCTTGGAACAGTTAGGCCAACCCATTACAGCCACTCTAAAGGTGTGGGGGGCAGGACGAGAAGATATTTCAAGACCTGGGGAGGAGAAGCTTCCTTATGGAAAGTTGCAACCAGCTTGGATTTTTTCAAATCAAATTGTAAGCCAAAATTCAGTAGAGGAGTGGGGTGGGAGAGGCATTTTATAATTTATCAAAGCATAGGTACCAACACCTCATTTTATTTTATTACAAAAAAAGAGGCTACAAAATTCCCTTTTTTTCTGAAATAAACATGCCCACTCCCCAAATTATTGACAACGCACCGCTAAAAAGATGTTTTCAGAATAATTCTGAAGAAACCAATTCTGAAACAATGCCAGAAAATAAATCATGGCACAAAGGTCTAAAAACTCTTCTTTGAGGAATAATGGAAATTTCTCTTTCTCATGGGGAGCTTGTTCCGTCAATTTATGGTGCCAGCTGAACTCCCAGTCCCTAGTGGAAACCTCAGCATAAAACAGTTGTTGGAGTCATGATCACAAAATGTTCCATAGTTTCCAAAACAAGCAATGCTCTGAAAACCACCACTGTCTTATGTAAAATCAAGTCAGGAAAGCAAAGTATCTTTGAAAGAACAGAGCAAGACAGAGACGAGTGCTGAACTATTTTTAGACACATTTTGCTCTGTAGTCTCAACCTCCCAAAATAATGGGAGTGCCCATCAGCCAGCGGCTTGGTTAAAGGATTCCTAACATCACTCCTAATGGCGTGGAACTGTGCGTTTCAATTTGTTTATTCAACTTTTGCCTAGCTCTTGCTTCGAGATGCTTGGGACAGCTTGTGTGTGGGTCTCTCTGTGTCACACTCAGGCGAGGGCTTACATGCATGAATAAGACACCGCTCACATAACATAGATAATGTTCTCGTTACTCCACATCACTTCCAGTACAAAGTTTATTCAGTTCAGGCAATTCACAGAATCACAGAGTTGGGAGGGCATCCAGTCAACCCCGCCACAGCAACCGTAGCATCCTTGACAGATGGCAGTCCAGCCATCACCCAAGGCAGCCCATTCCACCATCAAACCATCCATGCCATTAAGACATTTCTCCTAATCTTTAGCTGAACTCTGCCTCCTTGTGTCCTGGCTCCCACTCTCAGACACAGTACTCAGACTCTCAACTCGACTATTCCCCCCAGGCTTTATTCCAGAAGTTGCTGCATGGTTTAAACATAGATTAGGTTACAGGTTGCATGGCTCAGAAATTCAGAAGCAGGACTCTATGGAACATTATACCAGATTTACTCCCTGGCCTCCCTATTTGAAGAGCAAGGTGGGCACAGATATTTGGGTGGTTCTCATCCCATGTGTTGGGACTGGGCAAGCAAGCAGGCACTCCCAGAAGTCGGTTGGGTCTGCTTGCACTGGCATACCCAACAGTACATCCTTGGAGACAGGGCCTGAGTCTACCTAGCCAACTTGCTGTGCAACTTGCCTCTACAGTTGCCAGGAAAACCTATTGCTCCAGGGGTGGAGCTGGGGCTCACTCCGTGGTTAACAGGCTTTGCCCAGAGACAGAAAGGCACACCTGTGCTTCCGACTCCATCACATCAATATCAGTCCTGTATGGGAGCTCTCCCAGGTTCTGAAAAGCCTGGTCCTCCTCCTTCTTCTACAGCCGGGGTAGCTAACCTGATGTTGCTGGCACTCCAACTCCCTCCAACCCCAGTCATAATGATCCATGGTCAACATCTTCAAGCCTACAAGTTAGCCGGCCCTGTTTTACAGTCTACCTGAAACTGGCTTCCTGCATCTAGCACTGGCCAATTTCTGTTGAGCCCCAAGTACCTTCCAGGCTTGGAGCCTTTGTGGGGGTCCAGCTTGGCCAAAACAGAAGATGCACAAGCCATTAATCTGTGTCAAGAGTGGGAGTCAGGAGCAGGTCAGAAATAAATTGCATGGCCTCAGTGAATTTAACTCTTTAATCGAGGAAACAAAGTCAACCCAGGAGGCCAGGTCTAGTGAGCACAGCCACTCATCCTGGTAGATCTTGCCTGCATGAGGCAGCTGTGGGGACTGAAGGTCCCCGCCTTCCCACTGTTGCTTAAGTCTCCTCCTCTCCTGGGACTTTCTCAAGCAATCTAAGACTTCTGCATCATGCCTATCTTTGCTCCACCCTTTCCATACCTCTTCTGGTTCTGGGAGACCAAGGGGGGAGGAGAAGCTGGTCACAGCAGAATGGGGATCCCCCCCTGGATTCTTCAGCAGCCTGCCTGATCTCTGCCTCTTGGCCTCCTCCTCTCCAGCCTCTGCTATTGCCTCTGCTTCTGGACTGCTCTCTGCCACAGACTTTTCCTGCTTGCCAAACCCTATTACCTCTCCAGCTTCCGACACATCCTTCTTCCAGTCCCCCCCCTCTTCTCCCTCTGACCACTCATCATCATCCTACCACAAATCCCCTGGCTCTAGCCTTCTCCCCTTGGGGGTTGCCCAGCTGGTACCTTCTGCCACTCCTCTGCATCCAGCTAGTCCATGACAATGTGCAATGACGGCATGTAGAAACCCAAATCTTTGCTGTTGCTGTTTTTTAAAAATCCCCATACAAAATTAGAACCAGGGTGTGCTTTGAGTCGCATCCACATCCTAAGTAGCCTACACAACTCATGTGCTCAGCAGCTTGTATTGGGTGCCCATACGCTGCTGGGCCAGACTCAACGTTTTTTGTATTAATTTACAGGGCTCTAAAAAATTTGGGTCCAGGATACTTCAAGGACTGCCTAATTCCTTATATCCCTCCTTGATCCCTGAGGTCTGAAGGGCAGGGAGTCACTGTTAGTGGTCCCCATGGCTTCAATGCACAGCCTGTATTGGCTATATCCTCATTTGATCAGTACCGTGGGCCCAATTTTGTGAAACTCCCTTCCAGTTCAGATTTGATGAGCCCCCTCCCTGTTGAACCACTGGCACCTATTGAAGTGTGCTCCCTGCACACCCATAGCAGAATTTTAATTGAACGCTGGTTTTATAATTTTAATCCATTTTTTTTCCTTTTCTGTATTGTATTTCTCATGCACTGCTTAGAGATAATTGTAGTTAAGTGGAATATAAATTGTTTAAATAAAAAGGGGGAAAAAATAAGCCAGTACAGCAGCACACCGTTAAATTAACCTCTTGTAACCAACATTAAGCATGCATTTTATTGTCTTGAAATCCCTACATTCAAGCCAAATCTCTCCCCAGACATAATAAGAACAAAAGTCGAACAGGATGGCAGAAATATATAAAGGACAGCCCGCCCGCCCCTCAAAACCCCAACCCCCAGCCCTCATGTGCAAATTGGCTCAGGACCAAGTGAACATAATATTGGTGTAGTTTTCCGAAAGTGGTTTTTCAAAATCAGTCAGTAAGAAAGTCAATATGGTGCATAGTATCCATTTGTTTTGATTTATCTCGCTAACTTCAATTGACAGTTAATTCATCAGAGGAGGAAAATGTCGGTCTAGAGAAAACACAAATCATGAAGGATAAAGGAACAGGGTGGAAAATGTAACAGTGATAATACAGGTAATAAACTAAAAGGCACATTATCCCCTGAACTCCATCTGCAGTTTTACTGATTATAAATTAAGAGCATATCCATTGTTATAAACAAGACCAAAATGAAATGAACCAATATAAAATGAAAATCTGCGGGGCTCTGCATGGGCTTAAATTCATCTGCTTAGACCAATGGATCTAAAGGAGAAGGAGAGGTGAATATTCTTGAATTGACAAGTTACCTTTTCAGATGTTGCGTCGTTGGAGCGAAAATTCACATGCAGTTTCAAAGTGTGATCATTAAAAATGAAAAGAGTAAAAGATTGCACATATAAATATATATGAGCATGCTTATAAATGTGTGTCAGGGAAAAGTTGGTGGGACCTGGTAGCCCCAGAGTCAAAGGCCAGAGCTATCATTAGAAGGCATATTGGAAAGTGTTTGTGATCCCAAGACAAATTGACTTGATCAACACCTCCACATCTAATCTGTGGGTCATAACCTTGTTCTTAACCAAAGTTTGTACTTCTCAAGTGTTGTGATGCAGTTCTCAGCTCATTGAGGAAAAAAATCAAAATATATTTCAAGATGCCTATTTGAAGAGAAAATGCATTTGGAAATGTATTTTAAGACGAAGCAAACATAAAAACACATAATTCACCAGGCTATGCTTAAGGTCTTCTTAATAATGTATAAAACTACAAACAACTTGTGGCGAGGTTGCCTGAAGAACCACCTGCCCCTGTGAAGACCTGTAAGATCACTTTGATCATTTCAGGATTATTATTTTTTTTACCTGTGACACACTTACCCTAAAAAAATCACAAGGCAATGACCCAAAAATGCATTTCTGCAAGTGCCCTTATTTCTAGTCTTTGTGTTACTTTTGTATACTGCTTAAAGATTATTTATTAAGCAGTATGAACACTCTTTCAACCAAACAAACAAACAAAACGTGTGTTGGAATGCAAAGTTCCACGCAACTTTTTAAAACAACCACAAGTTAATCCAGAAATGGAATGTGATGGACTTACTATGAGTTACCATATACCATAAGATACAGGGGCTGGAAATGCAGAGATCTATCCAATCACACACATCAGAGAAATGCTTTTAGGTAAGAAAATAATACAGTCGGTTACTGTAGGAAATGCAGAACCCAGACACAGGGCTGGCCCACCCGTGAGGTAAGGTGAGGTAATTGCTTCAGGAGGCAGAATCCACAAGGGCAGCAAATCTGGCCTCCAAGGAATAGTTAAAGATGGCCTCTCATCTTGAGGTCCAAGGGAGAAATGGCAGGAAGAGGAAGAGGAGGAGTAGGTTGCAAACAGGTTGCAAGCTAAGATGCATTGGTCAAAACAAGAAGGAGGTAGAGAAGTAAGCTGACAGCTTAAAGGTATAGGGATAGTCTTAGAATATGGTTGCTTCTCACTCCGTCTTAAACCTATGCAAAACCCTGTTCTGTGTAATTGCACCCAGACCTCCAACAACAACCAAACAACCCAACCCCAGTCCAAAATACTATACAAAATTTACACATCAACAAACAAATGGTATGTAGGGGAACAGTACATAGTACACCTTTCAGAGGCCAAGAAAAAGAGGTGCATCTTCAAAGACCACCTACAGGGAGGGATTTCCACAGTACTGGGAATATTATGGAAGTGGTGGCTGGCGCCCATTGGAACCAAAACCAAAGAAAGACAGTCAACTCAATCTAATGTTTTCCCCATTGTCCTCCATACTGAAGAAGAGAAAACTGACAGATAGCTCTACCCCCTGAACTGGTTGTGAGTAAGAAGATAGGCAGATGAGGTCTGGCTGAGAGCAGACTGAGGTTGGTGGGGCAGTGCCCCATTTGTCCAGAGTATTATAGAGAAGGCAAGACCATAATCCATTAAAAAGAAAAGAGGAAACACTATTTCTACGCCATGCAAGAATTTCAGCTCCTGACAGGTCTCCCCACCCAAAGCTGAATCCAAATCCAGAGGGGAGGAGGGGAAAGAGAGGGCTGTCACAGAAAAGATTTTGGGCAAAAGACAGATACACTAAATAGGACAGGTTATCTTTGGCTGGGGTCCAGTTTCCTGGGAAACAAGCAGAGAGGAGCTTAGCTTTCGAGGGCACTGCAGCTGTGCATAGATTTTAATGAGCACACAGGATTTTAACAAAAAAAGCATCGAGGGTTCCAGAGATTCTAAATACTCTGCAAGCTCCTTGGGGCAGAACAGTTTGGTTCTGTGAGTTGTTTTACAAAAGGAGGGAAAAGCTAGCGTCAGAAAGCTTGGAAAAAGAAGCCTACCAAAGGAATGGCCTTCCTTTTAACATTTCCCTTCCACACAGTTATCACACTCGGATTTATCCCACAGATGCATCGATTACAAACTTTTTCTCCTTGAGTGTAAGATGCCAACCCTACCAGCTTTTCAATTGCAATGGTCTTTGGAGGTATTGGCTTGGCTCAGCTGTAACACTCCCTGCTCAACAACCATGGTTTGCAGGAGTGAGTGATAAGTTCCGGGATCACCATTTGCCAGCCAGGTTTATAGGGAGTGCTTAAGCCACAATTTCCCAGTTGGGACATCAGAGGTAACTAGTTCAAACAAACTGCAATGACTCTTCTGAAGCTGGGCAAATGAGAAGGGGAGTAGGGAAGAAAAAATGCTTAAACTCATTGCTTGTTTCGATTCTGACAAACCATGGTGAGCAGCTGAACTCTGAGCTTTGTAAGGCTTTATGCAAGTGCAGCAAATCTCCCTCATTTATCTTTCTTTTATCCACATCTGCTTGCAGACTGAAGCTCTCCCTCCAGCCAATGGAGATCTTAGTCAACCACCTCATTGGCTTCTGAGAGTTCAGCTAGCATTGCCTACACACTTTGAACCCTAACTTTTTCATCTTAAGTCCTAGAAACTGCATATATATATATATATATATATGCTTTCGTAGATTTTCACGGGTACAGGAATGCAGGTTTTGGTGTCCTCGGGTGTCTTCCCGTGTAAAAGTTGGGGTGTCTAGGCGACGTTTCGACGAGGTCTCACTCGTCATCTTCAGGCTGGTGTTTTCGGCTTCTTGTTACTGGAACAGAGCAGGATCTCAGTGTTTGAGTTCCTATAAATACTGTTGAAGGTGTGGTGTACAGCCTCCAATGTTTTGGGCAGAGAGGAGCCTGGGAACCTCCTCTCTGCCCAAAACATTGGAGGCTGTACACCACACCTTCAACAGTATTTATAGGAACTCAAACACTGAGATCCTGCTCTGTTCCAGTAACAAGAAGCCGAAAACACCAGCCTGAAGATGACGAGTGAGACCTCGTCGAAACGTCGCCTAGACACCCCAACTTTTACACGGGAAGACACCCGAGGACACCAAAACCTGCATATATATATATATATATATATGCAAGCTGAGATTCTTGAGAACCTAAAATTTATACAACTCGGTACCATAGGAGCCAACTCTTAGGGGATTAGGGGTCATCCCTCCCCCAATAAAATATTTAAGAGGGCCAGCCCCCCAAGTTGATGGGCATTGCCATTCAATAGGTGTGCATGCGTCAAAAAATGAAGATCATGGCCACTGGTCCCATCACCTCCTGACAAATAGAAGGGGAAGAAATGGAGGCAGTGAGAGATTTTACTTTCTTGGGCTCCATGATCACTGCAGATGGTGACAGCAGCCACGAAATTAAAAGACACCTGCTTCTTGGGAGAAAAGCAATGACAAACCTAGACAGCATCTTAAAAAGTAGAGACATCACCTTGCCAACAAAGGTCCGTATAGTAAATGCTATAGTTTTCCCAGTAGTGATGTATGGAAGTGAGAGCTGGACCATAAAGAAGGTTGATCGCCGAAGAATTGATGCTTTTGAATTATGGTGCTGGAGGAGACTCTTGAGAGTCCCATGGACTGCAAGAAGAACAAACCTATCCATTCTTAAGGAAAACAGCCCTGAGTGCTCACTGGAAGGACAGATCCTGAAGCTGAGGCTCCAATACTTTGGCCACGTTATGAGAAGAGAAGACTCCCTGGAAAAGACCCTGATGTTGGGAAAGATTGAGGGCACAAGGAGAAGGGGATGACAGAGGATGAGATGGTTGGACAGTGTTCTCGAAGCTACCAGCATGAGTTTGACCAAACTGCGGGAGGCGGTGGAAGACAGGAGTGCCTGGCGTGCTCTGGTCCATGGGGTCACGAAGAGTCGGACACGACTAAACGACTAAACAACAACAACAACAAGGTGTGCATGCACCACATCATGTGATCGATGAGGTGGGGCTTACCTAGGCCCCCCAATTTTTTGTTCAAGTTGGCAGCCCTGCTCAGTCCCACACTCTGTGCTTTGCCCTGTAGTCCCTAGGCTGAATTGATAGCACGCTGGACCTTCACCTGGGAGATCAGAGTTCAGAATGTACATCATCTTCCAGGCTCGACGGACTGCACACAACATTCAGCCGTAACACCACCCAAACCAGGGAAGCAATCTGTAAAAGAGTGGCCATGGTAGATAGCCAGTTGTGTGAACGATGCAAGAGTGAGCTGGCTTTAGTATGGGGAGGTGTTGCATGTGTCTGTGGGGGGAATAGCAAGCAGGTATCTGTTTCAGGGTTTCCATGCTGTAAAAAATGTGCTATGCCTCTTGCAAGAGATGCACCCGCCACTGCAGTTTGTTACGATGTGCAAGCCTGCCTCGGGCCAAACAGTCAGGAGCTGCTATGAGATAAGGAGAAACTTGGCTCTTTCATATGCCTTGGTGCATAGGTGACCAAGCTGTGGGGAGAAGAGGGTTAGCTTCTCCTTTACACATTTGTCCCGAAACATGTGCCTAGCGTTTCTTATGTCATCAGTGTCTGTTATCCCAAGTTTAAGGCAGTTCACAACTTATGGTCGTTTACAGCTTACATCCATCTCAGTAAATCCAGAAGGTGTCTGATGGAAAGGGGCAAGAAGGAGAAGAAGAAAAAGAAAAGAGATGGGGGGGAGACGCCAAGCATCTTAATCCCCCTGTTCATTCATGCTCTCCGTAATGTTCTTTCAGGCCTCTGCTGAGAATCTAGGCTTGAAATGAAGGCTGATAAATTAGTCTAGAGGGAAACAAGGGAGATTCAGCTTGTAAAAGGTCATTCCAACTTTGTTCTGGGTGAGGGTTTATCTTGACTGCAGCTGCGACAGACAATGGGCAAGACCTAAATGGCAGAAAACTTAAGCTCTGCTCGCGAAATTACTGTGCTGATAAGGTAGAATGGACTTTAGTAAGATCTAAATGGGAAAAAGGGGAGGTGGGTGTGAGTTTTGGGGGGGAAAGGCCGGTATTTTTCTAACATGATTGAACAGGGATGACACAATAAGATGTGCAATTAAACCAAAGATTTCTTTTTTCCTGGGCATTATCTCAAAGGGAAGAAATATACCGCTGGCTAATCAGATAAAGAAAGGTAGGAAGAAATCCAACCTCCCTCTCTTCACAGAATGAGCTGCCCTCCGTATAAGCTTATTGCGAGGCAGGACATAAGAACCGCAGGCAGCACAAAGGCCTTCTCTCAAGTACTTACAAACACCGTTGTCATTCATCATAAATCTGTGCTCTTTCACAAAGCAGGAGGGGCCACAGATGAATTTTCAAAATCAGTTGCCTGCCAATTCTGCTGGAGTGAAATTTTGAAGCGAATCTGGAGGTTTCTGCTCAAGTAAAATGCCAGATAAATATTGTGGTAAGTCCCCCCCCCCCAAAAAAAAACAACTCTGTTTCAATAAACCTAGCAATATTTCACAGAAGAGTCCTGCCATCCCAAATTTCAAATTAGAAATAACTCATGGGCACAGGGACAAGCAAATTCCAGCTCTGGAGGAGAATGAGAGGACGTTTTTGAAGAGAGGTGTTCTCCTTTCTCCAAAGACACTTTGAATTTCAAGAACATTGGGGCAAGTAACATAGTCCAGACAGACTGGGGAGGGGGGAAATGAGTTGTGAAGGAATGGGCTCTTCAGAGAGGTGCCCCTGCTTCCCCCCCCCCTTTTTACCCTTTCCACTTGAACCTGCATTTCCTCACTCATTGTGAACCAATTTAATGGTTATCAGTCTGGATCTTAATTAAGTCTAACCAGCATCCACTTCTAACCTCATGGTCTGAACAGGAACCTCTTATCTGTTTGCTTTGTAGAGGGTTTAAGGGAAGAAAAAGAACGAAGAGCTGCGCGAATGAATCTGTGGGTTTTTCAGTTGGGATGAAGAAGAATTTTGTTTTGCCCGGATTTTCAAACCAGCAGAACCTAATTCACACCCCCTGAACTAATAGACAAATCGGGATGTAATCATGCATTGAATTTTGCACTGTGGTAACAGTTCTCTGCTCAAAGCATATACCAAATGCATTAAAATACACATTTTATGATGAAATTAATTTATACATGCATACATCAAAAATACATGCGCACTGAATGATAAAATAAAAATTTAGCTACAGGAGTTGTTGTTTTTGTTTAAGATCAACTGGTTGATGAGGAAATGGCATAGAATGAACAAACACCTGCAACATTGACACAGGTTGCTTCCAGACGACCTGCCTTTTCAGCACTCATCCTGATTTCTTTGGAGGAAAGGAGTGAGATGAATCTGGCTATTTATTCGGGGCTCATTCTGATTTTGTGGGCAGATTAAATTACATGATATTGCACGAAGAAAGCATTTAGTCCACACTTCTCAGTGCACTGACCCTCCCTCACTTTCCTTATCACAAAGAAACCCACAACAGATTTCATTCTGCAAGAGCACCCCATCAAATTAAGTTGCATGACGTGAATGTGACTGAATCCCCCCCCCCCAAATGAGGACAGTATGGAAGCTTTTAGCTTACAGGAAAGACTAGATATGGAGGCTGTGGAGGTGGGGTGAGGGGAAAACCTGTCAAGGATGGAAAAATTTGCCATGTTTTGGTAAATGGGAGAGCCAACTTCTTCAGCTCATCAAAATGGAGCAAATACCACTATGTCTTCATATCAGTTTCTTTCAGTTTCTCATTTTTTCCAATCTTAAATTCATTTCCTGACATTGACACATCTATGTGCAATTTTCCTTTTCCTTTTAAAAAGGCCATGTAAATTGATCGGCACGTTAATGCAAATTTATCCTAATATACGGATTTTTGATTGCAATTTTGCCAAATTTACACACAAATTTGCCAAAGGATTTTCTCCAATAAAATGCATTTTCAGGTCATTTTCATTCACATGAGCATTTTACGCACACACCATCCTGTCGCATGCATTTTTGCATACATTTCTTGGCTGGAAAGCTGCGCTTCAAAATCCAGAGAAGTGCTAATTTCAAAAGATGGCTGTGTTCATGTGTTGTTTCAGAAGGTGTAAATTAGGCAAGGGAAACAAAAATGCATTCTATTACCAAAATGAGCATATGAAAGAAATGTGCATACAGAAATGTGTACGTTGTGAGAAATCCACATTAAAATGCTGATTAATAATAAGAAGAAGAATCACAAAGTGATATGGAAATGAGGAGAACTGAGAAATGATAAATAGTGGTGCTGATAACACCAAGGTCACTGGTTTGATCCCCATATGGGACAGCTGCATATCCCTGCATTGCAGGATGTTGAACTAGATGATCTTCAATGTCCCTTCCAGCTCTACAATTCTATGATTCTATCCCTCTTGCATTAGGCAGCTTCTCTGCCCAGACTATATTTTAACTTGGTTAAAATGGATTACTTATTTTGCAGAGCCTCTGAGACGCTCGATTTCAATAAATAGAACCTTTCTTCCATAAGTTTGTGCCCTGAGTCTTCTTTAAGGGCGTGATGGCAAAATACCCTTCTGTACTTCAACGTTCTTTCCTGACCGGACTTTCCAAGGGGAAGAAATCCAGATTGTGCAGAAGACTGCATTTGTAGAAAGGATAACATTCCAGTGAAAAGAAAACAGGGCCCTGTATTCTTGCAAGCTTTCCCTGACAAGGGGAAAAGGCTATTTTTCAAGCCCCATGGTCACAAATGGGCTATTCTTGGTTCTCTCACTCGTTCTCAATTTTGTTTTTAATAGAGATGATAAAATACCAGGTTCAGAGGCTGGTATTCATAGATGTCTCTCAAAGATGAAAAGAAAACATTTATTTCCTATTTCTGCTTGTGAATCAGAGTGTTCTATTTTAAGGAAAATGCCCTCTGTCGGATTACCGATGAGTTATTACCCCTTATGGAAATAAATGGAGAAATATCACAGAGGTATTCTTAGTCATTCTTTCATTGGGTGTGCACACATCCTCCCCCCCCTCCCTGTCTGTCTGTCTCTTGCTTCCCCTCTTATTCCTTATATACCCATGTTTCCAACTCATTCCAAGCACAGTCCCGGATTTCTTGGCACACGTGGACTGAAAGTGACCTCTTAGCCTGCTTCTGATGTCATCCACGGGTTGAGCATCACAGAGAGAGAGAAGCAGCTGGAAAGGCATTTGCTTTCAGCAGTTTGGACATTTCATAGCCATTTCTAGGACGAAGACCTAGTTCTCTTGAAATGAGTCGGGAAGGGCCATAACTTAGTGGTACAGCATCTGCCTTGCATGCAGAAGGCCTCAGCATCTCTAAGTCTCAAACACTGCCATCCACTATAGACAATAGTGAGATGGATGGACAAATGATCCAACCTGGAATAGGCAATGCCCTGCATTCCTGTGCAGTAGGGCATCTGCTCTGGGTTCAGTCCCAAGCAAAAGAGACAATACTATGCTGACTGTGTAAGGCAGCTTCCAGCATTCCTTTGAGCAATGGGAGACAAACCACAGATTACATCAGGAGTTGATACAAGCAGGACCGGTCCCTTAAAATAAACCCTAGACAGTGTCGCTTGGCTAAAGATCTCTACCAATGTCGCTTTTGAAAGGTCGAAGGTGGTGCTTCTCTTTGAGTCTTGACTCACTAAACATCACCCATATGTGGATCTCAGATCATGCAATGAGATAACAAAGGGTATCTGTGGACAGTGCCATTTAAGGCTGCATAAACAGCACTTTCCATTATACAACACCTGCATTTTAAAAATGTAAAAAGGTAAAGGTAAAGCAACCCTGTCAGTTAAGTCCAGTTGCGAATGACTCTGGGGTTGCGGCACTCATCTCACTTTACTGGCTGAGGGAGCCGGCGTTTGTCCACAGACAGTTTTTCTGGGTCATGTGGCCAGCATGACTAGGCCGCTTCTGGCAAAACCAGAGCAGCTCACGGAAACACTGTTTACCTTCCCGCCAGAGCGGTACCTATTTATCTACTTGCACTTTGACGTGCTTTTGAACTGCTAGGTTGGCAGGAGCAGGGACCGAACAATGAGAGCTCACCCCGTCGCGGGGATTCAAACCGTCAACCTTCCAATCGGCAAGCCCTAGGCTCTGTGGTTTAGACCACAGTGCCACCCGCATCCCAATTTTAAAAATGTATGGATTTGCAAAAAGAAAAAAAGAAAAAAAGAAAATCAAGTTACTTGGAAAATCCCCCCCATAAAAGATCCAACTATTGTATTTTTAAAAAATAATGTCTCCAAGGAGGCAAGACTACTAAGACAGTTACATTCTGGTGATGTAATCCTGCACACACATTAAAAGTAGGTGAATCCCCACTGATCTCTATGATGCCAAAAGCCATGTTCACGGCAAAGAGGATCACATGCTTAGCTTCCTTCAGGCTTTCAGTGATGCAAAGCCTTCCATGATTTTGTGGCCAATATTACTCTCCAGGATGTCACTTCTCAGCCTGCTCTTCATTAGCAAAATAAACAATGCTGTGATTAATGTCATTATTTACTCAATAAATGATCTAGATCATTGTGCATGCATGTGTCTCCCCCCCACCTCTGCTCCAGGTTTTGTTTTCAAAGGACCCAGGGGTAATAAAGGGAAAACACAGTGTGATTTATTTCAGGGTGCCGTGACTTGGACGTTCTGTGTCAGCAAGCAAGGGAATAATAAGCTTGAGGGAGGAGGGTGTAAAATGCAATCCCATCGTGCAGCATAACCGAGCGCATTCTACATTTTGGACTGAGTTTTCTTCGCAAGGAAAAAGATAGGCCGGTGTAGGGATCCAAATCGGCTCACATTAATGCACACTGCTTTTAGAGCCAAATCAGGCATTACTCACAAGTAGGAACAGTTTAATAAAGACCTGTGTAAACCATGCCGCTCCAGGAACAAGGGTAGGTAAAATAGTGCTGTTGGACCACAGATCACATCATCTGGGGCTGAAGTTCAATATCATCGGAAGGACACTGCATTGTCTACCCCAGTCCAGGAGTCGCAGATCATGCTTGTTTAATGGAATTTGCAAAAATCAAATTCCACAAGTCTTCCTAGTATGCAGATTGGAAGTGGAGTTATTTATCAGCTTTCACACTTTTCCCAACACATTCCTCAGTGGCGACAAAATAAAAAACAAACAAACATATGTTTTAGAAGGTGTATTTTAACATAAAAATGCCATATAAAATCTGGGTTGTAACCAACTAAAGTGGTACCTTGGGTTAAGAACTTAATTCGTTCTGCAGGTCCGTTCTTAACCTGAAACTGTTCTTAACCTGAGGTACCACTTTAGCTAATGGGGCCTCCTGCTGCCGCTGCGCCACTACTACATGATTTCTGTTCCCATCCTTAGGTAAAGTTCTTAACCTGAGGTACTATTTCTGGGTTAGCAGGGTCTGTAACTTGAAGTGTCTGTAACCTGAAGTGTCGGTAACCCGAGGTACCACTGTATGTCTTGTTCTGAGCAGGTCCACTTGAAATCAACAGTGCTAATTTAGCCATGACCATTAATCTCATTATATTTAAATATGAAAGTGGAATTTGTTCAGATTAAAAAATAAATAAATCACAGATTCTCAGAAATGGATGGAATTAATGTCTGGATGAACATGTGCAAGACTGTGCAAAGAACATGTGTACATTTGTTCAAAACACTGACCTCACCTGCCCTCAGTGATAGCATCATGTAGCCAAATTATGATTTGGTTATGTCAACCCATTTGGTTATATTTACTGTTGTCATGCCAGGTATAGTGTCGTGACATCAGTATGTGGTCCCTGATAGGTTGTGCTGTTCTAAGCGATTCTTAATTCAAGCAACAGCATTAGCGAACAAACACCACATATTGTTAAAACAGTGAATAAAATCTGGTGAACGTTTGGTGGAGCCCCAGTAATGATCGCTGCTAATGAGGAGAATGGAAGATGGAACAAATAAAGAAGCTGATAGCTATCTGAAGTCCAATGGTTGTTTTTTTTGGGTAGCTAAGAATTATTTGCATTAGGAGACAAAGATTTGTTGCTTTCTGTAGTAGCTGAAAAAACAAAGGAGCTTTGAAGAAATGTGAGGTGCTCCCAGGAAAGTGTATGTTCTCTCACGTCCACTGCGAAAAATAAAAACTAATAGCATTGGAAAGTCAACAACATTTATGATAGATAATAGAAAGGGCCTGTACCGAGTCTCGCGTTCAGGAAAGAAAGGAGATATGAAGCATTACCGAGTATGTGAAAATAAACAAAGACTTTTATCAGAAGAAGAAAAGGACAAAAGTTTGCTGCAAGGTTATGGAGAAGTAATATAGGCTCTTGTTAGCTTGCATGGAACTTCCAAGAATTAAGAGCAATTTAGGGAATCTCAAACATCCAGGATTTTGCAACCTTGACAACCACATATATTTGCTATGGCAGATGTCCCAAAGAGGGAATGGGTTGAGAACCTTATACAATATGACCTTACCCATTTGCAAACAGAATTGTAACTAACTTTTTCCATTGAAATCAATGGGACATAGCTGTGCTTCCTTGGATCCTGTCCATATATGCTTATTCTGGACAACCTGCTAAGTCAGCCCAAGAGGCCAGAAATAGCTCAGCTGGATTATGACCGAAGCTCAGCCTTGTCCAGTTGCAAGGAATCCTTTTTCAACCCAAAGTCCACATTCCTTTCTGGTCTACCTTGTGGCAGGCAGTGGGGAAGGTCACATGCCAATGGTGGGTGTGGCCAGAGGCAAACGTGAAGAGAGAAACAACTATAAATGTGACCTTTATATAGTAGGCTAGTTTCAACAATCACGCCTCTCTATATCTTCTAGCCAGGCAAGCAAGGGAGTCGAGTCCAGGGACGTACGCCACTCAGGAAAAACACTCAGGCTGCAAAGGAGGACCAGTGAGGAGTGTGACCTGGCGACAATCCTGAGGACCATATAGATCAGGCCTGGCCAAACTTGGCCCTCCAGCTGTTTTGGGACTACAATTCCCATCATCCACTGGTCCTGTTAGCTAGGGATGATGGGAATTGTAGTCCCAAAACAGCTGGAGGACCAAGTTTGGCCATGCTTGATAATAGATAGACCTGGTGGGATACATTTGGTCCTGAGCTTGCAGTTCCCCACTTCTGACCTAGTCCAACCACTTGTTTTCCACAGTGGCCGCCATATGCTTTCAGAAGCCCAACAGCTTGGCAATGAAGGCACAACAGTCAGACAGTGCCCAGTGCTGTCTGTTTCAGGGATAGGCAACACAGCTTCCTTCAGGTGATGGAGGCTTGGAGCAATGGGAGTTGGAGTCCAGCAACATCTGGAGGACACCACATTAACTACTCCTGCTCTGCTCTAACTGGCAGCAGCTTTCCAGGGTATCACATGGAGAAGAGACTTGTACACCACCTGCTCTCTTGTCCTTTTAACCAGAGGTACCAAGCCCCAAACATGGGACCTTCTACATGCGAAATATGTGTTACCCTAATAAATTATGGTCTCTTTCCATTAAAAAACAACAACCCTCAAATGTTGTATCCAAAGTTAGTCCTACTCAGCCTAGACCCATTAAAACAAATGGACCTAAATAGACATGTCCATTAATTTGAATGTGTCTACTCTGAGTAGGAGTAGTGTGGGCTACAACACCACGTTGCTGCTGTTATTTTCTTGGAACTTTGGAATGTTCCATTGAAAAGCATTTTTTTAAAAGGTTTATGTGTATATACAATTTAATGTTTACTGGTGGATTTAGAGGGCTGAGTAAGGACTAATTTAGGTCCCGCTGAAACCAGGAGGACAAATTAGTCATGACTGAAGTTCCATTTGTTTTGAAGACCAGGCTAACCTAGCCTGGATGCAACTCAGGGATGTCAGAAATGCATGTACACAATGGATACTATTTATTGCCTCAACATCCATCAGGGACAATTTAATGATTTACATTTTTAGAAGTATCTGCCGGGGCTGGGCCGTGGGAAGCAGTCTGGAGCTGAAGTCAGAAGGCTGGGAACTAGGATTCAGGACTAGAGAGCAATTGGGCAGGACCAGAGAACGAGCAAAAGAGGCCAGATCGAACAGTAGGCCAGAAACGCAGTACACACATACATACACAGGTATGCTCAGGTGAGCAGTGCCTGCCTCCTCATCTGAGCCATGCAGATCAGTTGAGGGAGGGGTTATCACAGCAGCTGCTGGTGCCTACTGGGACTGGCATGGCAGAAAAGCAGAGAAGTTGAGCCAGAGCCAATGATAGGCAGAGCCAACTCATTCTAATTTTGTCCCCAACCTCCTCTCTGGTCAACTCTAGAAGGGCAACACCAACACTTATTTATTTCGTTTTCTTTCTACTACCACCAAAATCAGTGGGGTCTTATGAAGATGGGGGCAGAAAAATTGCTTGGGGAGATAGATCAGCCTCTACCCCAGGGCTGGGGGCGGGCGGGCTACCCACCTCTGCTTTAGAACCATGAGGTTGAGAAATTCTCCATCCTGTTTTAAGTTTCTGGAAACAAGAAGAATTACCGACAAAAGAAGAATGGAGGATGAAACTGATGGACTATGCAGAATTAGATAAATTAACAGAAAGAATTCGAAATCTGCCGGACCAGAGATTCACAGAAGACTGGCATAAATTTACGGACTATTTGGAGAGTAATTGTGATGATCATATTACGCTTGTAGGTTTGCGAGAAGGTTTGTAAGGTGGACTATTTGAAATATTGCAAAAAAAGGTAATGAGGGGGACTGTTAGTTAAGATAATTAAATGCAATAGGAATTTAAGAAATGCAGAATAAGTGGTAAGAACGGAAGACCATCAGAGGGGCTGATGGAAGTCCAAAAAGATTGTATAAGATATGAAGTTCTGTTGTATGAATGATAACTAATATGTAAAAATTATACATATATATAAAAGAGAAAGTCTCTATCCCAAACTGAGTGACAGCCAGGAGTTTTAGGGAGAATATTTTTTTTTAAAGTGCACCAGGTATCTGACTCCACATGAAACCCTCTGAACAAATGAGCAGCCTAGAGCATCTTTTCCCAGCCTTGAATCCCCAGATGTTGTTGGACTATGACTCCTATGGTCCTTGACCACTGCCAATGCTGGCTGGGGATGGTGGGTGATTTAGTCTACCGAAGGGGAAAGCTGGACTAAAGCTACAGTAAGTCTCTAAAGGGGTTGTATATGCGGCCTTCAGAAGTTGCCTCTGTTTAGTGGCCAACCAACACTCCCCCCCCCCCGACACACACAAATACAACTGACGTGCTGCGCTCCTTAAGGAATGTTTTCCTTCATTCCACAAGGTGTTTCCGTTTAGCTCATAAAATGTATATTTTAATGTGTGCAAATCCAGGCCTGCCTTCGTGTCCACACCCTGCTTGGAATGGCCTGATATTTCCAAGGCTGAAAAAAAAAAAGAGGAGGTGGGAAGGAGGATGTTTCTGCAAGCAACTCCGTAAGGTGGTGCTAATCAAACATTCCGAAAGTTATGAGATTCACGGTTGAAGCATCCCAGGGCAGGAAGATCTTCTGAGGCACCTTTGTTAAACGCAGTGGAAAGCTGTTGAGAGATTTGGCAAAGGATCCTTCCCCCCCGCAACCATTTTTTGGGGGAGTGGGAGGAGGTAGTTTTGATAGGTTAATCATATTTATTCCTCCATTCAATAATCCATTCACATGTGTTGCGTTGCGTGTGATTGGTTCTTCTTGGCCAACCTGAGCAGAAGTCCTGATTCATTGACAAATGGTGTGTAAAATTCCAGAGATTGCAGCCATCTAAGTTCTACTTAGAGGAAACCGGCTGAAATGAATGGACCTAAGTTAACCATGCCTATTAATTTCAACAGGCTCACTCTGAGTAGGATTATGTTGGATACGAACCCAGATTTGGCTAGTTAAACCTGTCATCTGATTAAATGACTGATGGGAAGCCTGCGGCCCTCTCAGACTTCAGCTCCCATCAGCCCCAGCCAGCATGGCCCATACTCATAAATGGTGGGAACTGAACCACTGAATGGATTTCCATTTGAGTTGAGTATTCGATTAAGTAATAAGTGGCAGCAGTGGAGAATGGGCAAGGAGCTGGTTTGTTGTTGAATTAAACCTGCATGGTTTTGTCTATTCGGGTGGGCAGGCTCCAGCATGAAATGATGGGACATTTGCTTTGCTTGAACAAACATTCACCCAGTTCAGCATCCCATGTTCTGATCCATCCACAACAGGCACTCAAACGGCCAAGTGATGCAGTGGGTGAGGGGCTACAGGACTGTGGAAAGGTCCAGGTGAGCAACTTGCTCCGAAAAAGGCTTTCTCATGCCCACCCACCCACCTGAAGAGTGTGAGCCCTTAAAGCAGTGGTTCTCAACCTGTGGGTCCCCAGATGTTGTTGGACTACAACTCCCATCATCCCTGACCACTAGGAATGATGGGGGTTGTAGTCCATCAACATCTGGGGACCCACAGGTTGAGAACCACTGCCTTAAAGGCTGCTCCACAACCCCAGCTTGAACGCAAGCACTTCTTCTCCTAACCTCTCCCTTTGCCGCTGGGCAAGCAAAGTAGAGCAGGAAGTACTTAAACCTTCAGGTGACTTGGCCTTAGGGCAGTGTTTCCCAACCTTGGGCCTCCAGCTGTTTTTGGACTACAACTCCCATCATCCCTAGCTAGCAAGACCAGTGGTCAGGAATGATGGGAATTGTAGTTCAAAAACAGCTGGAGGCCCAAGGTTGGGAAACACTGCCTTAGGGGATCTCACCTGCTGGGGTCCTGTCTCGCATTCCAAAGCCCCTGCTCACAGGTTGATTATCACAAGCCCACTCCAATTCACAAGTAGATAAGAGTGTAAGGAGAGCCCTGCAGCTGCATCAGGTCAAAAGCCCAATTGGTCCAGCAGCCTTTTCTCACAGTGGCCAACCAGATGCCCATTATGAGAAAGCCTGACAGCAGGACTTGAGCGCAGCAGTTTTGCATGTTTCGAATGGCTGTTCCAAACTCTTTTTCACCGATATGTGGTTTTACCCTTTTCGCAAACCACTTTGTGGTTGTCGCTTTGCATTCGTGGTATATTAATTTTATGAAATAAATAGGAAATAAATGAAATGCTCTCTCCTCGCCTGTGATTCCAGCAACTGGCCTTCAGAGGACTGCTGCCTCTGATAGTGGTGGTTTAACACACCTGATGTGGAAAGTAGCCACTGATAGCTTTATCCTCTGGGAATTTGCCTAATACGCTTTCAGGCCCACCCAAGCTGGTGTCTGTCACTCCCTTTTGAGACAGCAGCTTAACCATGCAAAATTCTGTACCTTTGTGCCTGTCCTGAACCTTCCAATGCCCAGCTTCACTGGATGCCCATGAGTTATAGTCTAATCAAACAGGGAGAAATGCTTTTCTCTGCCTTCTTTCTCCCCTCCATGAATTCCTCAGCCAGTGGCACAGGAGCCTGAAGACTTGGCTGCCCCGTCCTTTTTCCAGGCATGAGACTGGGGCCACGCCACAGCCAGATGCCTCTGAAAGTGTCCAAAGTAAACTGTTTATGCATCACATTCAGGATGTGAAAAACCCTTGCCACTTCATGCATCTGACACTTGGCTCTACAATAAATCAGCCCGATCTTTTACATGCCACAGCTCTCAATGCCTTTTCCACCGGCACCTCGCTAACAAGGCCGCTCTTCTGGAATCTGTCCCCATGGAAAGCATCACACTTTTGCCTTGTGAAGAGGAAATCCTCCACCCTCCCAACACCTTTGGGGTACAAGGGAGGAGGGAGTGGAGATGTACAATGGCAGCAGGAATGCCAGCGTAAGAACTCGGAAAGTCACACATGTAAGAGGAAGGAAGGTTGGGCGAGGATGATCTGGTTGCTAGCCAGATTCTTTTAACAATGCTCAGATTAGGAGAAGAGCAACATCCGGGGATTGCCAGGAACATTATTTATCCTCACAGGTGAATGGGACCACCACAACTGCCAACCGGAAAAATGTCTATCCTTGCAGATCAAGTATTATATACAAAAGACACCACCAAGGACAGTCAGCGGTAGATACATGCAATGGTGGCTGGTGCTCACTGGGACTGATAGGGTGGAAGGCAGGGAGCTCAACAGTAGGGGGAGCCAGAGCCAATGATGGACAGAACCATTGCTTCCTACCAGCCCATGCGAGTTTGCAAGCCCTCCATGGCAGATCATGTGGATTCTAACCTTTCGCATGAGATGAGAGGACCTGGCTGAGATGAGAGCAGACTGGCATTGCTAGGGCAGTTGCCACTGTGCTCTAATGGACCAGCCTCCTGTGGATATATGGAATCACTATTCAAAACAGAGGTGCTCAAAAATGCGAGCATCCGTGCTCAATGCAGAGGTGGCCTCATCCAAGGTAGGCACAGACCACCTGTTGAGCTTGCAGAGACTTGAACCACAGCTTGCACTCCTATCCAGGGGTCTACCAGACTCACAACTCCCACCTATAAAAGACAGCTCCATGCAGCCCAGGAAATGCAGGAGCTGAATGGTGCTGCCTGCTCTGTTCCCTCTTCCTTCTCTCCCTCTGAAGTACATTCCCCCTCTTGGAGAAGAAAGGGGGTCAGGAGGAACTGGGCTGCAAGAAGAAGAAGAAGAAAAAGAAGAAGAAGAGGAGGAGGAGTTTGGATTTGATATCCAGCTTTACCACTACTGGAAAGAGTCTCAAAGCGGCTAACATTCTCCTTTCCCTTCCTCCCCCACAACAAACACTCTGTGAGGTGAGTGGGGCTGAGAGACTTCAAAGAAATGTGACTAGCCCAAGATCATCTAGCAGCTGCATGTGGAGGAGTGGAGACGCGAACCCGGTTCCCCAGATTACGAGACTACCGTTCTTAACCACTACACCACACTGGCTCTCGAGGAACTGGGCTGCAAGAGTGCTTCAGCCGATGCTTTAAAATGGGGTGGTGGTGAAGCTGTGGCCCTACAGATGTTGCTGGACTACAATCCCCATCATCCCTGGTCATCAGTCATGCTGGCCAGGGCTGACGGGGGTTAGAGTCCAGTAACATCTAGTTGGCTGCAGGTTTCCTACCTTTGCTTTAAAAAGTGTTTTCTATGAAGCAGCCCCACAGAGGTGTTTTTTTGGGGGGGGGTGAGAAAGTGGTAGCTTCCCATAGATTCCCATACCTAGCTAAGAATGTACTTATCCACACAGAATGGCCAGGATACAGAGGTCTCAGCTTGGTGACAAGAGTGCCCTGCTTAAGAAAGCCTTGCTGTGTGAGTTTCGGTTTTTGTGTGTGTGTGTTTTGAGGTTAACACAGGTCCCAGTCAGTTTTGCTTTTGGACGGCTTCCCTGCCTGTTGAGAGAAGAAGTTCCTAAAACCAGCAGCGCCTTTCCGACAGGTTTAGTGGGAAGCAAATGCAACCTGTCAAGCAGCTACATCATGTGTTTGCCTTGACTCCCACCCAGGACAGGAAGCAAAAACACCAGCAGTTCCATTTATTGCCTGACCAAAAAAAAAAAAAAAAAAAGGAGCTCTCAAAAATTTTCCTAGAAAGTGAGCTGCTTTTCTACTTCCAGTTTTCCTGTCGAAGTTAAAAGAAAATTGCCCATCATGTTTATATTTTTTGGGGGGGGGGCAGGACTTCTCATACTGGCTAGAGATATTCAGCAGTGAGTTCAATAACTGTTTACAAAAGCAGGTTTTAAAAGCTTTGCTGTCAGAAACTGAACATATAACTAGGTCTGTGTGCACAGCATTCTATGCAGTGCTGTTGTTCTTAAAACACCTACACATTCTGTTCCAAGTATATTCAGATTCTATGCATCTGGAAAACAGAGAAAACCTGTCTTCCTTTGCAAGAGTTTCTCAGCCCTCCTGCTAGCATGGTACAGAGTAGTCAGAATGTCAGCATAGGACCTGGGGGACTAGGGTTCAAATCCCTGCTCAGCCATGAAGCTCACTGGGGTGACCATGGGCCAGCCACAGTCCCTCTGCTTAACCTGCCTCACAGGGTTGTTGTGATGGGGAGGGGCAGAACAATGTAGCCACCTAGGAGAAATGGTGGGATAGAGATGGAAAACAATAAAAAAGAAGAAGAGTGTGACTAGCCCAAGGTCACCCAGCAGCTGTATGTGGAGGAGCAGGGAATCGAACTCGGTTCACCAGATTACGAGTCTACCGCTCTTAACCACTACACCACACTGGCTCTCAAACAAATAAAGGGGGGAGGTTCTCAAGGGTCTGATGATAGCAGGTGGACATTTGCTTCCCCACCCCCGAATGCCAGCAAGCCTAAACCCTGACCACTACCCTCCTTTTAAACCAGCATTCCCATCAGTGCTGAACTTTGAATTTCCCACAAAGTCCTTTAAAAAAGCCATTTCGCCAGAATTCAACCTTATGAGGCCGTGGACCCTATAAAGAATGGCTGTGGAACTTCCAAAAAGAGTGTTTGTGGGACTGAAACCGAATCATTCATAATAATAAATAATCATTGCACAATAAAAATCAGAATATCCACGAAGACATGAAATCAACAAAGCCACTCTTCTTCCCGGTCCTGGAGGTCATCCAACATCAAAGACTGCACCTTCCTCCAAAGCCAAACCAATCGCTATCGTATTAGTCAAAAGCCTTCTTACCTCCCATCCAAAGTTTGCTTCTTTCAACGTCGTCCTTGGAAAGGTCATGTAAGGCCCGAATCTTTCCCCAATTTCAATCTTCTTTTTGGTCCAGATGCCCAGCCCTGCCCCTGGAATGGAAGACTCCCTCAGCTCAAAGTCGGGCGGGATTGGAATGTCATCAGGGATGTAGACGGGAGCTTCGTACGGAGAGCCTTCCTTGGGGTTGAAGTCCTCTCCAGCGGGGAAAGGGGATGGCGGCCCCACGGGGATGGGGGACATGATGCTGTCCTCGGTCTCCTCCTCCCCGCTCTCGCCTGCTAGGAGGTCTGCTTCGGTTTCGTACATGTTGTTCACAATCTCGTTGTCACCTTGAAAACACACACACAAACAGAAAGAAAGGGATAAGCAGTGAGATCCTCTTCTCTTGGGCAAAGGGAATAGTCAAGCACTCCCTGGGTACCAAGGCAGCAAGATTAGCCTCAGAAACAGGCCTCTGTGGAACCAGTGGAGGACCTGACTGGCTTCATAAGGACTGCTGCTGCCCAGCAGAGAATACTGCTTCTTATGCCCTTTTAATATGTGTTGGGGGTGCGTGTTATTGTTATTTTAGAGCCGCCATACGCCTGTATTTCCCCAGACATGACCAGGATTTCAAAGGCAGAAGTGACATCCGGAAGGGGGGGGGGGTCTAAAAGGTGGCGCTTTGCCCTGGATCTTAGGCAAGTCAATGGAAAAATTGTGTCTTTTTGGCATTTTTGTTAAAAAGAATTTGGGGATCTTCCTAAACAAAAAGCTCAACAAATTTTGGGGTGTCCTGGTTTTTTACTTTTTGAAAAAATGGCAACTCTTGTGTTATTTTTTTTGTGCTTTTATATTTATATTATGTGAACTGCCCTGAGACCTGTGGGTATAGGGCGGTATATAAATTCACTAAATAATTGTCAGAGCTGCTCCCCGATCCCAGCTCACAGAGGATCACGCTAGCCAGCGTTCGCTTTATAAAAGTCTTTATTGAGTTACAGTTTCCATTTCCAAGCTGCTGCGTGCAACTCTACGTCTTATGGCTAGACCGGCGAAGCTCCGTCTGAGTCTCCGCCCCTCGTACACCAACTTAATATCCTCGCCTTACTCCACCTTTTCCGCCTGACCGTCCTTCTCTGGGTCCCTCTGCCCCCCGTGGTCTCCTCCCTCCGGGACTCCTCTGACGGTGACCCCCCGGACCCTCCTGTCTCCTTGCGTCGGGCTTTAGGACCTGGCTCCCTTTCCGGGCTGCTTACTGCGCCGCCTTCCCGTGCATTTGAACTTGGCGCGCGCGCCCAGCCTTCCACTTTCCGCTTGACCGTTTCTTCGCTCCCCGATGGGGGTGTGGTCACTCCTGACTCATGCCCTCCTCCCTGCTGCGAGCTGCCAGGGCTCGATCCCTGACGTCCTTCCTCTCCACTGCGCTCTGGTGGGGACGCTGGCCCCGATTTCCAACTGCTGCCCTCTGAACCCCCGCTGGTCCCTTCCTCCTGGGGTGTCCCCCTAGGCCCCCCCTTTGCTCTGGCCACTGGCGCTCCTTTCTGTGAATCTTCCGATTCACTGGAAAGACTCGGAGATCTCGGGTCGTCGTCATCACTCATCCTTTCTTCGGACTCCTCCCCCTCGCTCTCTGTTTCCTCCCTTGCCCTCGCCTCTGCTCCTGAACCCCTGACAATAATGATTCAAAAAATGCTAGTTGAAGATTCTGTTGACTCCATCAACCACTGACATTGTCGAAAGAGATAGAAAGGACCAAGCTTTGCATGTGGAAGGTCCCAGCATCTCCAAGTAGGGATGGAACCCTGGAGAGCCTCTGCCAGTCAGTGTAGACCAAGGGTCTGAGAATAAGGGTAAGGCTAGGGATGAATTTGAGCAAGGAACACATGGGGACAGAGTGCTACATTTACAATTTCCCTCTTATATTTCTATGCATTGTAGCAAAGCAAAAGCCATGCATATATCAGCTTTGCAGGCCAAGATGTGTACATCTGAATGAACTATGTAAGGCCATGTTTATTTTTTGCAAGCAAGGGCAATTCCTGAGTCACAAGCAACTCATCTTTGCAAACTTACTGGGAAAGTACATATTCCTTTATTGTTCAAAAAAAATATGCCTCCCTCTCTCTCTCTCCATCTCCCCCAACAATGTTATAGTCCTACCATGTTCCTGTAGTATAACCATGCCACCCGCAGTTCAGGCTTGGCCACAGACGCCATTCAAAATCCATGTCTGGATCTGGTTCAGTGAGTTACTCGAAAGGAGGTGAGCAGCCAACCTGCCCTTGAAGCCATGCCTCTCGCTTTTATGCCCTGCTCGGCAAGCCATAGAGAACAGTTTCTCCTTGGACACAACAGCATCGCCAGCATATGCACAACTGTACTCAGATGTAGGGATAGGTGAACGTTTCTGTTTTAGTTTATCTCAGTTACTTATCGTTCTAATTATAAGCTCATTTCCCCACATCTCCACATCAGTGTGTGTGTGTTTTTTAATGAAAAGTCCTTGTGAAAATTAATCGGAATTTTAGTGTGAAAACACAGGTAGGTAGGTAGGTAGGTAGCAATTTTGCCAAACATACACAGTTTCACAAAGCAATTTGCACTAATATAATGCATTCTGGTATGTTATCTTCACCAACATATGTATTTATGTGCACACTTTACCCTGGTATATGCATTTTTGCAAGCATGTGGGACTGCCCTTGAAGCTAACCCAGAAGTTGCAACTAGTCCTGAATGTGGTGGCTCGACTGCTAACGTATAAACTGAGTAGGTAAGTCAAAGGTTTGGTAAAGGACCTGGGCTGCAGAACAGTCATTGAAAGGTACTGAGTTCAATGACAATTGGGTTTTTGACCATGAATCTAATTTCATTCAATACAGCAGGTTGGGTTAATAAGCTGACGGATAGGAATTTGTCAAAAAGAAACCGGGAGCTAGCTAGCTAGATATACGACTGAAGTTAAACTCGTCTCTCCACTGCAGTGTACATATTACTCGATTAAAAAAAACAAAACCCTTCACATCAGGAAGAAGGTTTGCCTGTGATTGAATCCTGGGTTACGGCAGGGTGGTGGAAATGTGCTTCTCGGTTTAATGGCTGCAGAAAAATAGATTCATAATCCGCTTACAAACAGAGCCCTTCAGGAACTATTTCAGATCTATTCTCTGCAGAGAAAACAAAAAGACCCAAACCTTTAAAAGTCATGTGGCTAAAACACTTATTTAATTTAGGAGCATTCAGAAGAGTAATTATGAGCCTACAAGTGGGTAGGGGTGTCTTTTATTTCTTCTTCCACTGATTTGTGCCTTCCGCTCACAAAAGCAGCAAAGAGCCGCAGCTGTTTCCCTCATGCACTAAAGTTCTATGTTGTTTGGGAGCAGAGGGAGAGAGAAAACACCCCCAGAAAACATTCAAATAGGACATATGCAGAACAAACGTAAAATTGCAAGGGAGAGCAATTAGCTGAATTAGTCAGAGTAAGTGACCACATCAAGGAACCAACAATGCGTCCGGTCAGGAGGGAGCACGGCACCCTCAGTTGCAAGGGAACTGTAGCACAGATGGAAGACACTCAGCACCATACAGGAATGAACCGTGCACTGTGTCCTCTGTTGTTACTTTTAAACACACACACACACACACACACACACACGCTAAATACCCTTAATCTAGCAAAGTCGTTCTCCCTCCGCCCAACCCCAAGAGCAATTAGGAAATTAGTGTGATTATTTTAGCAGGCTGCAAATTGCGACACTTAAAACTGGGTTGCAAAGGAAGGCTGTAATTCCGCAGTCACCCGTTACATCCCCTTTCTGCTCTTTCGCTTGCTTGTTTGCTTGTTTTGCTAAAATGCATAGAAAGGGAGGGGGGAGAGCAACCTGTTCGATGAGCTTCTGAAGAAAAGTTAAAAATAACAATTCAATGGAAACCGCTAAATGTCTCTAGCTAGATTTCTGCGTTCTGCCGGATTCTCGAAGATGCTGGGTTGTCTGCAACTAAGTTTTACACAGAGCAAACCCACTGAAATCAATGGACCTGTGTCTGTTATAGGACTAACGTTGGATACAAACCGCTAGAACTCCATTGCCTACCTCTACCCCTGTTGACATGGACAGGCCATTTCTGCTACTCAAGGCAGTGGCTCCAAACTGCACAATACGTTTAAAGCACTCTGGTGCCACTTTGAACGGTGGTAGAAGAACCCTGGGAACTGTAGCTTGTTAAGGGTGCTGAGCGACATCAGGAGACTCCTGTTCTCCTTCACAGAACTACAACTCCTAGAATTCCCTAGGAAGACGGATTGGCTTTCAAACCATTCTGAGAGCTGTCCTAGGCGGAGATGTTACCAGGGATTGAACCTGGTATGCAAAAAGTGGATGCTCCATCACTGAGCTATGGCTCTGGGATAGCATGTTGCTCTATGAGCCTGGCAATGTGGAAAGGTACAGGTAGGGCTACGAGACCCGGACCAACAGTATATGTTAAGCTTTTAAATAAATAAATAAAAAGCCTTTCATATGTGGCAATCGGCTGGGCTGTGTTTTTCCCCCCTTTCTTACTTTTTTTTTGGTGGGGTGGGGTGGGGAGAACAAATTTACCTTTCCCCAGCCCAGCCATCAGCTGCAGGCTCCCTGCTTTCTTTTGCCATATTTCCCTCCTCGCTCCCCGCACCCCCCTCCCCAGAATAACAATCCAACAACTGCCTCATTGTGGACTCTGGAGCAATGTGCGGGACTCCTAGCGAGAATATTAATGGCTGACCTCTGATGTAATCGGGGAAGGGGAGGGAGGGAAATAGCACCCGACCGAAATTGCAGTTTTCACTTCAGCGTGGAAAGGCATTTTTTTGTGCTGCCGAATAGGAGCAGAGCAGTTATAACAGCAGGGCTCGACTTTTAAGGAATGAATCTTTCATCCCTTTTATATTCTCAAAACGGGGCCTCTGGCCTCTGAGAAATATTCCCCTCCTTTTCTTTTGAGGCCTCATAAACGCTTATTCTGAAAATCATTGCTTTGGATCACTAAAGGGATAGGAAGGAAGATTTTTTTGTTGCGTGCATTCCGGGGCGAATGCATCTATCGCTTATGTACGTTTCCTTCAGCGAGAGAGAAAAAGAGAAAGAGAGCGAGAGGGAGGGGGAGAGAGAGGGCAATCTTGCTTACGCAAACATGCCCCCAGAAACAAGCCTTTCAGAAGCATTATACACCATAATCCCGAAAATACTTGTGGTTGCAGTAAATGTTTCTCCTCTGGGTATTAGCAAGTCAAATTATTTTCCACTCTATGATTAGCCCCCTTTGCACTTATGAAACAGGGATTCCAACCAGGCTGAGGAGGGAAGGCTGGGTTTAAGAGCAGAGTGAGACCATCGAAGGGGAACTTGACATGACAAGCTGCCCAGCTCCTGAGCAGTATTGAGGGTTCTTTTCGTCGCAGTTCCCTCTGTACTTAAGGGTGCCTAGAGGGTTGTGCGGCAACCTGCCTGAGAAATATCACTTCTCAAAACCAAACCTCTACAGTGATGACAAAAACCAACAGCTCCACCTGCTTCTCTGACCTTAACATTTCATGTGGTGTCAACTCCTGTCCCAAGTGTAATCTGCTTTCAGAGTTGGAATCAGGGGTTGGCATCATTGACTGTCTGCTGACGTCCACACCCTGTCAGGGAAACAGAGGTATCTACCTTATACCAAGGGATGCGGGTGGCGCTGCGGGTTAAACCACAGAGCCTAAGACTTGCCGATCAGAAGGTCGGCGGTTCAAATCCCTGAGACGGGGTGAGCTCCCGTTGCTCGGTCCCTGCTCCTGCCAACCTAGCAGTTTGAAAGCATGTCAAAGTGCAAGCAGATAAATAGGTACCACTCCGGGGGGAAGGTAAACGGCGTTTCCGTGTGCTGCTCTGGTTCGCCAGAAGCAGCTTAGTCATGCTGGCCACATGACCTGGAAGCTGTACGCCAGCTCCCTCGGCCAATAAAGTGAGATGAGCACCACAACCCCAGAGTCGTCCACAACTGGACCTAATGGTCAGGGGTCCCTTTACCTTTTACCTTATACCAAGTCAGACCATTAGTCTATCTAGCTCACTACTGCCTAGATGCTCCTGGGTTTTAGGCCATGAATAGTCCCAGCCCTACCTTGAATTTGGGACCTTCTGCATGCAAATCAGGTTCTCTACCACTGAGCTATGGGCTTTCCCCACTGCCAGCTTCCAAAGCCTCTTGGTCCTGCTCTTCCTTCTCCTCTCTGTTGCTCCAAGGTGAGCCCAAGACACTTTGTGGCCTGAGGAGAGGGCACCACTACCCCTATAGCATGTGCAGGACTAGTCTGGTCCAAACGCTGGTGACAGGATGGCATCCTCCATCACACCTGAAGCCTCTTCTCGTTGAGGTGTGTAAAATGATGCATGGTGGAAAGAGATTGGATAGGGAGAATACTAGGACCCAATGGGGATTCACAATGAACCTGAATAGCAAGAGACAAAGAGCAGACGAAAGGAAGCACTTCCTCACATATGGATTTCCCTCCAGCCGAATGTAGCGATGGTCACCAACTTGGATGGCTTCAAAAGAAGATTGGACAAAGTCTCTGAAAATAAGGCTATCAATGGTTATAATGATGCCTACGGTCTACCTCTGCTGTTGGAGGCAGTATCCCAGTTGCTTGGAACTGCAGGTAGGGAGAGTTGCTGTTCCACTCAGGTCCTGCTCATGGGCTTCCCAAAGGCATATAGTTGGTCACTGTGAGGATAGGATGCTGGACTAGATGGGCCACTGGCCTGATCCAACAGGGATTTTCAGATGCTCTTAAACTAGCAAGGCATCTGAGAGGTGTAAATAGAGGGCTGCTTGGTACTCACAGATCTGTCCTCCAGCAGAGGGGAACCATTGCCCTTACTTCATACCAGCATCCATCATTTCACTCTGCTTAATGGAAGGCCTGCCCTCCATCTTTCCTTTGCTCTCAACCTCTGGGTAGCATTGCAAATTCAGCCGAGAGAGAGAGTCAGTATCAGTAACAATGAGAAGTGAGTGATAGTCATTGGCCACTATGAGTAGAGGATGCAGGACCAGATGGGCCATCGACCTGATTCAGCAGACTCTTATTACGTTCTTGTTCTCAGGAAGGTCCCCTTTTTGCTCACGATGGTTTGGGGACAGTTATATGCAATTCCACTTTGAACACTGATGGTGTCAGGAAAAGTCTTGCAGCGGACATACCGCTTCGTTTCCTATCAGTGCATTTCCTATAACTTCCTGTTGAAATTCTGCAACTTTTCATCCTGCAAACCTTCTGATGTTTGTTTGCTTTTTATCCCACTTAAGGTGCAAGTGTGCTGCTCCAGATGGCAACAATGCAGGGACACGGGAGAAGCATCACAGAACAACGCGTAGAGTGGACTGATATGTGGATGGTCCAGTATAAATCCACCACAAATGCCCTATTGCTTGCAACAGTGACATGTTGCAGAATGCAGCAGCATCAGTCTGTAGGAGCCTGATGCCATGCTTTGGCACAATGTATTTTAATTACGTGTGGATATTTAATCATTGATTTTTATACTCATAAAAGACCGAGAAGCCGTTTTCGGCATGTTAAGTGGCATATAAATTAAATAACGATGATGCTTTGCACTAAAGGCTAAGTATGATGACTGTGGGTGATTGCATTTTGGGGTCATGCCACCGACAGCTTAGGATCTGGCCTGTAGCAGTTTTGTGAAATTCCGTCACATTATGCGTTTTGCCTGACACATGGCAGCCCTCCAAGGCTCAGATTTGGCAGACAGCTGGAGAACTGGATGTTCACAAGAAAGAAAGAAAAAGTGGAAAAGAAAGGGGGGGCAGGGGAAAAAAAGGAAAAGGAAAACGGGTCATTTTTACTTGGGCATAAAGTAGCAACTGACTCTCTGGGCTGTACAACTCTGACAGGCAGGAAGAGGATTCCCCGGGGGTGGCGGAGGTTATTGGCTTAGGAATCGTACGGAGGGAGGTGGGGAGATAGAGGGAAGGTGTGGGGAGTACAGACAGCCTGTAAAGGCAGAGAGAAGGATTGCTGGTTCTTGTTTATGAAAGGCAAAGTGTGACATTTTGGACTAAGGAAGTGAACATCTGAAAAGAAACAGTACATAATAGAGGCAGGTAAGACTGGGAGGCATAGCAGTGAGTTTCACTCATCTGCACCCACCCCAAAGACAATTCAACTCAACGTTACTGAAGGGTTACCATCTTTTACCCATCATGCTCCCCACTCCATATATTTGAACTGAAAGTTTACAGCCCAAATGGACAGCTGCTAGCAACATTTATGATAACGACATCAACATCAACACTGATCATAGCTGTCAACGTTGCCCTATTTTTAAGGGAAATTCCCTTATTCCGAATAGGATTCCTCGCAAGAAAAGGGAAAAGTTGACAGCTATGACACTGATATCTATGTATCTATCATCTATCATCTATCTATCATCTATCTAATCTATCTATCTATCTATCTATCTAGGCAAGTATTAATAATAATGCTGTTTCTGAAGGCAGCTGATAAGTTGAACATGACTGAGAAATCTCAAAAAGCTGCTTCTTCTTCTTTTGTGTCTAACCTTTACAATTTTGGACGTGGCATTTATCCTGTAAAAGAGGTCAGTGCAGAGAAAGGAAAACCACAGCAGAAAGAAAAACTACAGTGTTTAGCAAAGCAAATTACAATTGTTACAAAAGTCAGTAAGTGGTCCAGCAAGACCCTTAGCAATATTCAGGTGGACCGCTGATCTAGGAGAAGCACTGGATATTTTTTATGACTTTCAGGGATGTAAATTCTTTCCTTTGTAACTTAATGGAACAAACCCAAAGTCAGGGGTCATAGACTTCTCCCTCGCTTGGACACAAATCATTTTGGATGAGGGCTGAGCACACCAGGAAAAAAAGAAAAAAACACGGAACATTTCACACCTTTTGCAAAGCAGTGGGGGAAATAGTGAATTGTGTCCTGGTTTCCAAGTGGGGCAGAGGGTTGCAGCAGGCTGCTGCTTCTGTCTAAGCAATCACTCCAAAGTGCTTCCAGGCGGGGAGGGAAACCTGGTTCAGTGCCGCACAGAACCATAAAGAGAACATATTTGGGGAATAGGCTTAAGGGAAGAGCAGAGACTTGCTCAAATCTGTCAATTTCAGCGTGGCTTATTTTTCACTTTCTCGTTTTTCCAATATTAAGTTCAGTTCTCCACATTCCTGCATCTAATTGTTGTTCAAAGTCCTTGTGAAAATTTGCCAGCATTTTAGCTCGTATTTTCCATAATACGCACACTCCCCCCCCCCCACACACAAGCAATTCTCCTTACTATAATTCATTTTGGTATGCATTTTCGTGAATGCACATTGGCACGTTTGCACACCCTTTCCACTAATGCACATGCATTTTCTTCTTGAACACATCGCTTGATCAGAAAACTGCACTGCAAAGCCCAGAGAAACGTGACTTTCCAGGGATAGCTGTGTTTCAGTTCAAGAACAGCTTCGGAAAGTGAAAACTAGGTCGCATCGCATTAGCATCCAAACTGAGTCAGCTTTCCCCTTCTCTCTAGAAGGAACTACATGCAGCTGTAGGCAGTGCTGTGAGCATGTTGCTTAACTAAGAAAATCTGAACAAAGGAATCTAAAATTCTGCAATGAGAAATTCTTTATTCTGCAATCAATGCTCATTATGCCAGAATTAAACACAATGTGTGATTCCACAGACTCTGAATCATTTATCTGATTTTTATTTACAGCTTTGGGTATCTTGCTTTTGAATGCCATGGGGTGACCTTGGGCCAGTCACAGCCTCTGAGCCTCACCTACTTCGCAGGGTTGTTTTGGGGGTTAAATGAGAGTGCTTGGTTGTATGTGACAACAGCAAGTAGAACATTAAATGCACAGACATGGAAAGAAGAGAAGGTGCCAACGAAAAAAGAGTGGCTTCTGAAAGCAATGGACTATGCAGAAATGGCAAAACTGACAGCAAAGTTATGAGATCAGAAGGACAGATGTATTTTATGGAAGAATGGAGGCTTTTCGTGAACTATATTATTGTTATTGTTGTTATTATTATTATTTTAAATTACAGCCAAATGAAATTGCGGGCAGGATTTGAGATAAAAGCAGTGGAAGAAAAAGGATAAAATTATTGCACTTATTTTTTTGCAATAGGTAAAGATACAACACAGTAGAAAATGTTGGAATAAGAACACTGTGGAGGTGTGGGTGGGAAGTCAAGTTATGAAACAATGTATTTGATTTGAAGGTTATTGTGAAAATGTGACACACACACTTGACCACTGAGCCACAGACCTTCCCCCGTGTGCACTGTGTGATCACTTAGCATTAATGTGTCTGCATTTACATGGATGTCTGCTAGGGGTGGCATGTACCCATTTGCACCCTTGGAGACTTAACTTCAAATATCCTGAGAAAAGGGACTGGGACCCTGGAGAAGAACAAAAATGCTAGCAGCATTCTTTAACAAAAAAGAAAAGAAAAGAAAAGAAAAGAAAAGAAAAGAAAAGAAAAGGAAAGGAAAGGAAAGAAAAGGAAAGAAAAGAAAAGAAAAGAAAAGAAAAGAAAAGAAAAGAAAAGAAAAGAAAAGAAAAGAAAAGAAAAGAAAAACAAAGGACCAATCCAATAACAAATCTGGGGAGATTTGGATCAGGTCAAAGGTCCAGCTAGTCCAGCACCCTGTTTTCACAATAGTGAACCAGACACCATTGGTAAGCCCAGAAGCAGGACCCGAGTGCACTAGTATCCTCCCAGGAACAAGTATTCAGAGGCATGTTGCCTAATCAGTGGAGGGAGAACATAGACATCATAGCTTATAGCCAGGCTTCCTCAACCTTGGCCCTCCAAATGTTTTTGGCCTACAACTCCCATGATCCCTAGCTAGCAGGACCAGTGGTCAGGGATGATGGGAGTAGTAGTCTTAAAACATTTGGAGGTCCGAAGGCTGAGGAAGCCTGGCTTATAGCCATTGTTAGTTTCATCCGCTCTACAAGGGGTGGAGGACCTGTGGTCCTCCAGATGTTGCTCCATAGCAACTCACATAGTCTCTGACCATTGGCCATGCTGGCAGTGGTGGTTATGGGATATGGGAATCCAAAACCACCCAGGGGGTTGCAGGTTCCCCAGTCCTGCTCTGTATGATGAAGAAGAACCCTGCTGGATGAGATCAATTGCCACCTAGACCAACATCCTGTTTTTACATTGACCAACCAGATGACTATTAGAAACCAATGTGGAATTGTGGGTGGTGTTCATTGGGGCTGATAGGAAGGCAGGGAGGCCAACAGTAGGTGGCGCCAGAGCCAATGACAGACAGAGCCCACTCCTTGTAGTTTTGTCCCCATTCTCCTCCATGCTGTGATCCACAAGGGCAGCACTGAGGCTAAGGGGGAGAAAGCTGCCAGCCCAGGCCAGCCCTAGGACTAATGATAAACAGGAAGGCAGGTTGGTGGGGTCTGGCTCAGGGCAGACTAAGGTTGGTGGCGCAAGTGCCCCATTTGACTGAACAGTCTCACTTCCACTGTTCTCAAGAGGCACCTGAGTGTAACAGCTAAACAAAAGCAGTGGTGGAGAGTTGGTCAATGGCGAGAGCTGGAGTGCATGTGGGAATTTGGCTGGTCTGATGCACTGTTGAAGTAACAGAATGCCTACCAATTTCATGTCAATTGGACAGAAACAGCCAGAGATACAGGCCGAAGTAAGCAGGAAGGGTCTCCATTGGAATCCATAGTGGAAGGAAGATAAAATCCAAAGGAAGGCAAGTGAAATGAAAGTGAATTCAGACCAGAACGGCATCAGAAACTTAATTGAAAAACATTATTTTAAAAATAAAATAAAAATAGAATACAAACTCCTAAACTTTGTTCAGATTCCACCATCCCCTGGCTTAGAATAAAATTATTTCAAGAAAGGGTTTTGAACACACAAGACCACAAGGAAAATAAAATCTGCAGAAGAAAAGTGTTTTTTTTTTTACTCTGAAATCCATTTACAGTATAATGTTACGTACTGTTACGTAAAAGTGGGTCGTATGGATTTAAATGAGACGGGGGGGGGACTTAGAGAAGCAAGGGGAGAGGAGGCTCCACGTGCCTTCACTTTCTAAAGATTAAATTAAGGTATTTTCTTTTATTAGAAGGATTTCTGCTGGTGGAATGGAGACTAAAGCCTGTAACAATATTTCAAAGTGTTTTTAAATGCACATTTTCCCCTAGTAAAACCAGCAGGGAAAGTGTCCAAATACTTCTCTTCTAAATGCCAGTATTATATTTCTTGTGAAAGTTGAGTTCAGCCAGGCATAAAATATATTTCTGCACAGAAGTCTTATTAGAATCATTAACCAGAGGCTGCTGTCCAGAGCTAAGCATTACCTTTTCACTTGCTTAACCTTCTCTCGATATTCAGGTCGTAGACATGCAAGATGTGTCAAAACCCGATAGGATTGGAAATTCAGCTTAACTCTCTTTCTCCCCACCCTCCTGATTCTGGAAAATAACACAGAGGACATTTAGGGTGACTCCAGACTGTTGCTATTTTCAGATAGGATTCAATCTCCTTACCGCCAAATTCAGTTTGTGCAATTATAGTGCCGTGCAGCAAACCCACTCCCCCAAGAGATGAGGCTATTTTTTGTAATAAGAAAAGTGGTGGGAGAGTGTGGAAAACAAACAGAATTAATGCTAATCAAAGAGCCAATGTCGTCTAATCGCCCTGCAAACAGATCAGGATGAATGCTCAATAAATAGGTTGTCTAGAAGTGCCCTTAATTTAGATCATTTAATCATGATAACAGGCTCCGATAAAACCTTGGATCTGAATGCAGTTTGGCAAAAGTATTACCAGGACAAATATGCTGCAACTGTACGCACACAGGCATGCATATGAATCCCAATGAATGCTGTGGAATTTAGTTAGGTGGAAGCCTGGTTAAAATTGGCGCAACACAGCATTCTGTTATATATATATTTTTGCTTTGATTCTGAGTAAACATGGACAGGTGGAGTCCTCCAGGTGAAGTCCACTGGGATTTCAGCTGAAGGGAATTACAAGCTATTTGCTTTACAACTCAAGAGGAAGGGAAAGTGTGTGTGTGTGACTATTACTGCGGGAAATTAAGGAGCACTGCAAGTTGATTAGTAAACAACAGCAGCAGCAACAACCACATAAATTAGGATGCATGGCTTCTGTTTAATAGATGGATAGGTTGCTTTTTAAAATATAGCCAATTTGGATGCTTTGAGTACAGACAAAAAATTTTGTGGGCTCTGAGATTATTAAAAGAACGATTTCCATTTTTATTCTTGGACCGCAGGGAAGTTTTTAAGGTGTGACATTTTAATGTATTTTTAATCTTTGTTGGAAGCCGCCCAGAGTGGCTATGGAGGCCCAGCCAGATGGGCGGAGTACAAATAATAAATTATTATTATTATTATTATTATTATTATTATTATTACTTACCTGGAAGTAAACCTCCCTGTGTTCAATGGGACTGACTTCCAAGCAGACATGCAGAGGACTGCACTGCAAGGCCGCAGTTCTCTGCAGGTTTACATGGGAGTAAATGCATTCAGACTCAGGAGAACTTTCTTCTAGATCACCACGTGCATGGAGTTACACGAGAAGTGTCCTAAGCAGTGGGTAATCCATCGTCTTTCCACTTCAGCACCCCTTCCCTAATTGCTTTATGAGGGCAAGAATGGCAGCCTAAATGGCTGCTGTAGGTAGGATGTCCTGTCATCGTGCTATAAAGTTTCTGTTCGGCACAATTATTACAGGCACAGGAGCCCTGTCCAGTTTCTCGCCTATACACCGTAACGCTCAAGATGCCTCTGAAGATCAGCTGCTGTTGTACTCAAGTCCTGTTCATGGGCTTCCTAACCAAGGATGGGGGAGAACTTCATTTCCTATCACATTTAAAGGCAAACCTACTTAATTCGTGCTTCCTGAAAAAACGGTGTAAACCAAACACACAGCTATCCATCGAAAACTAGACTTCAAGGGGTGTGTGTGTGATGAATATCCTAGTGTGCATGTAAATGCATATATTAATGAAAACGACATGTCGAAAAAATGCATTGCATTAGAGAAAATTGCTTTGCAAAAGCAAATTTGTATATTGTGTACTAAAATGCTGGTGAATTTTCAGGAGGATTTTTAAAAAAATATTGCAATTTAATGTGGAAACGTATAGATTTGATCTTAATATAACACTGCTTAGAAAATTTGGGTGTTAAGCAGTATATAAATGCCTGAAATAAAAAAAAAATGATTGGGAAAATGAGAAACGGAGAGAAAGCAAAATTGGCAAATTAATCCGTCCCTGTTCTCAGCAGAGGCATCTGGGTGGCTACTGTGAGAATGCTGAACTCGATGTGCCTTTGGCCTGATCCAGCCCCATGGCTCTTCTTCTGTTCAAATACTGCATGCAAGGCGGCTGAACAGTCGGGTGCAGTGCATATTATAATTTATCCTCACCAGATTTTTCAAAAATGAAAATTGAGTTATAATACCTATATAAATTCAAGCAGCGTCATGGATTATATGTGTCAAAACAAAACTGCCAGAAAACTCCCTTCTGAGAAATTTCAGATCAGATCATATGGAAAGAAAAAAAATGCTGCTAGTTCAGAAAAAGTCTAGAGATGTTCCCCAGAAAATTCTTTTCCTGGGAAATTGCAGCTCAGGTCTAGATTGCAGGTCTGAAATAAATGTAGGGGAAATCTCCCCCCCCCCCCCGGAATATCACCTTCTCTTAAAGACTGAATGGCTTCTCCTGCTTCTTTTTGAGGAAGGAAAATATAAAACTATGTTCCTGTATTTGTTAAAATTGCTACAGGGACACAGGCACATATATTGGCAGATATAGATGCCCACAATGGGGAAGAAAGTTGATTCGTTTCTCGTTTAAAGATGAACCTACCTAATTCATGCTTTCCAACACAATACTTGAACGAAAACACAATAATCCTTCAAAATTTGCACTTTTCTGAATTCTGCTATGCATTTGTCCAACCAAATGATGTGTACCAAAAAAAACGCATATATCAGGGTATAGCTTGCATAAGAAGGCATGTATTCTTGAAAGTAACATACCAAAAATGCATTATGTTAGGGGAGATTATTTTGTGAAAATGTAGCTATCAGGAGGGATTCACACTAAAATGCTGGGGAATTTTCATAATAAAAACATCAACATCAACAACAAAAACTGATGTGGAATTGTAGAGAATTTAAGATTAGAGATATGAGACGCCAAAAAATTGTCCGATTTCACCATCCCGCAAACAATACACAAGCATACAATACGCATAGCCTTGCTAGCAAAGGGCCACTAGTGGACTGTCAAAAAGACTGACTTCTGAACAGGGGCTGAAGACAGATAAGCAGAGAGAGATGTCTGGAGTGGGAACTCACCCTCATTCAACCCTTACACCATGATGAAAATGGATGCTACGTAATAAATTCTGGAGCTTTCTCATAGAAACGTTCATTAGCAATTTGGAGGAAACACAAAAAAGTTCCAGAAACCGCACTGGGGGTGGGTGGGTGGGGGGAACATACACATATGAAGAAGAGGAGGAAGAAAAATCACAGAGAAGTCGTGCTATTTTCTTTGGAAACGCTGCCATGTCAGCTTTGATAAAAGCATGGACAAAGTTTCCAGTTCAGCGAGAAGTTCTTTCAGGTGGAAATGTACGAAAATAATAGAAACGGGAAAGAAAAGAGAAAGAAACAGGGCGGGGGGGGGATGGAGCCGGGAAAGGGGGGGCAGAGAAAAGATGCAACCTAGCTAAAATTTGGAAAATATTCCCAAAGGGATGGAATGTGAAGGCTTTCGAAATATTAGATGAAAGATGCTGAGCAAATTAGATTTGTCTCCCCTTTGGCCTTCCAAAGAAAGGAAGAAGAAAGAAAGGAAAATGGCAGATAGTGTAAAGTATGCCTTTGAATCCTGGCCCTCAAAACTGCAGGAAAAAAAGAAAGAAGAATAAAGAATTTCAAACTCTCCCCCAAGAGAGCCTGCATTGGGAATTCGCATCCCTGCCAAGCGCAAGCATCGCCTCTGTTGTCATTGCCTCATTGTCATTCTCCTCACTTGCGGTTCCCCGGGGTCCAGAGCAGGAGTCTTGGCGCTATTAACATAGTAGATTAATAGGGTGGGCTGGAGAGGGGGCTAAGGCATGTTCACAAACATGCTAAATATTAAAAATAATCGATAGCAACTTATATCTCCTAGAGGGCCCTGCACAAACATACCCCCGGCACTAGGTGAGAGAAGGGGAGTTAGCGGAGATATCAAAACGGACCCCAGCAGCCAGAGGCAGCGCAGAATAAAAGGGGAGCTGGGAGGATAAATGCCGGACAGAGGGCTGAGCCGTGAGGTGGGTGTCAAAAGCAGAACTCTTTTACAAGAGGGAAGGGATGCATTTTAACCTAACAATGTGGGACAGATTTTTCCCCCCCTTCCCAGATCAACCACCCACCCCTGCTCGTTCCAACCTTACAATTCCACACACACACACCATGTCTTAGAAGGCTGTGTAAAAGAAATTTGAGGCCATTTCTTCTCTCTCTCTCTCTCTCTCTCTCTCTCTCTCTCACACACACACACACACACACACACAGTGTTTGATACTTTCACTCATGGCTAACTCGCTTCGTCCCTGACATTAGGTTCAGCGGGAGTTTCTGGGCCCAAATTATCGCAGCGCTTCGACGCCAAAATACGTTTGCAAGAGAGTTATTTCTCGAAGCACACAGTTATTTGCAAAAAATTCTCATTTATATTCTCCTAATTCATCTCCTACCTACTCTGCCATCGCTCCCCACCCCAAAATAAAACCTCTTACCACAAAGCATTTTCAATTAGGGATATTGCTGGATTTGGGAGTTTTAGAAGAAAACGAAGAAAAGCAAGACATTTATTGACTGTAGCAAGTTGATTGCTCTAAAATGAATCGCCAAGAGCCGAGTTGCAGTGGTGGTTTTCTTTTAAAAGATCTTTGTGACCTAATCCCCAAACGAAGATATTTTTTTGGGGAGGGGGACATTCAGGAATTCAGCAAAGCCACTGAATTTCTCACTTGTGCGATATTTTTAACTGTGCAACGTGTGCCACGTGGGAAGGAATCAGAGCTCAGTGGGAGAGACACCCATTTTGATCTTTGCTTGCCTTGTCCATTAGGACTGGTAGGATGGAAAGCAGGGAGGTCAGCAGTAGGTGGCGCCAGAGCAAATGGCAGGCAGAGCCAACTGATTCCCTGTGGAGTTCTACAAAAGGCAAGACTGGGGCTAAGCGGGAGGAAGATGGCAGGCAGTGCCATTCCTTGACTGGTTGTAAGGAAGAAGGCAACACAGGTTAGGACAGGCTGAGATTGGCAGGGCAGGACCCAATTTGCCCTAATGAACCAAGCTCCACCAGTGGCAGGTGGCAGGGCATGGGAAAGGAATTCTCTCTGCCTCAAGATGCGGAGCAGCCGCCCCAAGTCAGAATAGAGAATGGCGGGCTAGTTGGACAAAAAGTCTGACCTGGTGTAAAGTAGGCTTCTATGTTCCATGTCTGCCCTTCAGATGTTCACCACTGAGAAAAACAGGGGAAACCCAAATGTCAGGATCAGATCATGACTTAACAAAAAAACAAAAACAAATTATGTCTGGAACTATCCGGGTGAATTTCCTAGCTCTGTTCTCTTACAGAACAAGCCTATCCATGTCTACTCGGAAGTAAGCTCCGCTCCATCCAATGGGGCTTAAGTAAGTGGACTCAGGATTGCAGCCTTATCAGTTGACACAATGCTACAGGTGTCGACTCAGAAGGAAGCTGGTAAGCGTATAATAATGCCTAGTCCTGGATGCATTGGGAATGAGATCAGACCCTTAATTCAGTCTTAATTTGGCCGAAATTAAAGTGCGCAGGGTAGCTGGATAAGAGCGGGCTTTGCCAGTGGTGCCCCCATGTGCATGATCTGCTCTTCCCAGGGGAAACATGTCTGGTGCTATCACTGTGTTTAGGTGCCAGGCGGAGACTTTATATTACTCTGGTGGTTTAGTCAACACAGGCTGTGGCGCTCGTCTTTTAATGGGGAGGGGCAGGGCTTCTCCTTCTCACCGTATTGCTGAATCAGCATTTTTGGCATTTTATCTCATAGAGTTGGAAGGGACCCTGGGGATCATCTAGTCCAACCCTCTGTAATGCAGGATTATGCAGCTGTCCCTTACGGGGATTGAACCTGCAACCTTGGCACTGTCAGCATCATGCCGAAACCAACTGAGCTATGCATGTCTTTTTAAACTTTTAAAATGGTTTTATTGCTAAGTTGCATTGAAACTATTTTTTTCCCATAGTTGAATGACTAATACAGTAAATGCTGCTGCTGCTGCTGATTTCTCATGGGTGAAGAGACTCAAGGGCTCATGCTAAACCCCCTTTTCCATGCACAAGGCTTGACTTATCTGTTTCAATACAAGGGGCAGCTGGGCACTTGCAAATGGGGGAGGTATGCTGGAAATCTTCAAAAGCATCTTCAAAAGCAGAGACATCACCTTGCCAACAAAGGTCCGTATTGTTAAAGCTATGGTTTTCCCAGTAGTGATGTATGGAAGTGAGAGCTGGACCATAAAGAAGGCTGATCGCCAAAGAATTGATGCTTTTGAATTATGGTGCTGGAGGAGACTCTTGGGAGTCCCATGGACAGCAAGAAGATCAAACCTATCCATTCTGAAGGAAATCAGCCCTGAGTGCTCACTGGAAGGACTGATCGTGAAGCTGAGGCTCCAATACTTTGGCCACCTCATGAGAAGAGAAGACTCCCTGGAAAAGACCCTGATGTTGGGAAAGATGGAGGGCACAAGGAGAAGGGGACAACAGAGGATGAGATGGTTGGACAGTGTTCTCAAAGCTACCAGCATGAGTTTGACCAAACTACAGGAGGCAGTGGAAGACAGGAGTGCCTGGCATGCTCTGGTCCATGGGGTCACAAAGAGTCGGACACGACTAAACGACTAGACAACAACAACAAAATGTTGGAAATGCCCCTTCCAGCGAAGTGGATCAATTAAGAAGACTGTTCTGCTTAGCAGGAGCTCCATATACACAGATGGAGTCTGGACGGAGCTTTAGATGAAGGACCAGCGCATCTCCCCCATCTACCCTTCTGGCTCTCTGCATGAGCTGACCTCTTGTCATACCCTGGCAAGTCAATGGGCTCCCATTCTGTTCTGATTCAGTAGACTGCATCCAGAGATAAGCACACCTAAGGCCCCATCTGCACTGTGCATTTAAACCAGTATCATACCACTTTAAGCAGACATGGTTTCCCCTAAAGAACTGAGAACCTTGGGAACTGTAGTCCGTTTAAGGGTGCTGAAAGTTGTTAGGAGCCCCCTTTCCAGCTATAATTCCCTGGAAAGTTGCCTGTTACACCACTCAGAATGGTAGCTATGTGGATAGGGGTTCCCTAACAAACTGCAATTCCCAGAATCCTTTGGGAGAAGCCACATCTGTTTAAAGTGGTATGACACCACTTTCAATGTCGGGGGCAGATGAGGCCATAGAGAGCTCCAGGAAACTGACTTCCTAGTCCCTACAGCAGCCTCCCTCAACTCCCCCCAAAATGCTCCACTGAGGGTTGGGGGCCTATTCTGAACAGAGACAGCTGTGCCTAAAAACCAGGCTCAGGGCCACGTGAAACTGGGATTGCAAGGTGACCAGTGGGTACACCGGGTAAACTGACATGGGCACATTCTCTTCCCTCCTATTTCGAATCAATTCAGTTTGTATTAGCTTTCCCGGGGGGGGGGGGGGAGTGTGGAGGCCAAGGAAATCAAAGCACCCACCTGTTTCTAAGAGTTCTTTTCCAGCTCCTCATCAATATTTTGTGTGCAGAAAACCCTAGAAACACCCCCACCAAGTTTAGTTCTTTAGTTCAGCCTTTTTCCAACCTGCTGCCCACCCCACGATGCCATTGGACTAGCTAGGATAGCCAACAGCAGTGTGGGGTGGTAGGAATTGGAGTCCGGCAACATTTAGAAAGGACCAAGTTGGGGAAGGCTGGCAGAGAGGACAGTGAAAATGTGATTGTTATGTACTGAGCTGAATAGGATCCAAAAAGCAGCAGTCTGATTGGTCCTAGAACAATAGGATTCAGAATGCAGCAGTCTGCTTGGTCCTAGAACAATAGGATCCAGAATGCAGCAGTCCGATTGGTCCACAGGAGCCACCCAATCCAGCTCCAGGTGGAAGTGAATCCACAACCTGATTGGCCTACAGGAGAATCCCGGAATTAGCCAATCACGTGGGCCCATTGTGTAAACAATGTATATAAAGCAGACATTTTGGGGGAGCTTCCATTCCTCCTCATCACCACTATGAGCTGAATAAAGAGCATGAAATCCACTCTTGATTCCAAGTATATTTCAGTGATAATGCCCCCAAACGTTTTCTCTATGGATGTTGTCTTCGGAAGAGGGCTCCCTATGCTCTTGCCTTTAGGACCAAAGATTGGCTTTTGCCACCAAGTCTGCCTAAAGCAGACATAGAGACATCGGAAGCTGCCTGATGCTGTCAGACCAGTGCTCCATCTAGTTCAGTATAGCTGACACTGGCTGGCAGTAGCGCTGGAGGAGAAGCCAGGCATTGAACTTGGGAGTTGAGTATGCAAAATTCAAGATCAATTTGAAGCTCATGGGGAGGGAGGCCATGGCAGGATTTTAAATTCTGCACTGAAAACGAGGCTTGAGCTAAGTTTGGAGGTCCTTTCCTAGACCGCATGTGTGAATGACTTTTGAGAAAATCTAAGCTCTCCCACCACCACAAAATTTGACAAGTCTAGCAAAGGTTCTCAGCTGGGTTTCACCCAATCTTAACTGGAATGCAGAGTAGTTTTAAGTCCATGACCTACATCTTCTGATGGGACACATCTGGTGTATGCGACCCAGGTTAGGACATTCACCCAATGTTTGGCTGACCTTCACTAGGCAGCAAACCTTTAGTGTGATGGGCCCTGATCTGTGGAACTCCTTGCCTGTAGAAGTTAGGCAGGAACCACCCCTGCCTTCTTTTAGATGTCTCGTAAAATCTACTTTTTAGAAACAATACCTTTTTTGTTCTTGCTTGTAAATTGCTCATTTCCCCCTACATTTCCCCCTTGCTGTTTTGTTGATTTTGTAAAAGAAAAAAGTTTTAAATATATTAATTGATTTATTTAATTGAAAGTTGTCTTGTAAGCCACCTTGGTGCATTTCACAAAAGCGTGGATCATAAATATTCAAATAAATAAAAATGATAAATAACATGCCTAACGCTAGCAATAATAATAGCAGTAACGATACCATCACCATCCACTGTTAGGAGGTACCCGGAGAACCTGGCTCTGTTTAAAACTAGTGCATTATTCTAAAAAGGATTATTTATATGCAAAAGGCTCCAGGGACTCTTCAGGGCCTACTGCATCCCCCTACTTCCTCATTGCTTTAATATTGCCTCGGGCTGGGTGGGATGAAATGGCTAGCAAAGACGCCGTAATTTTGATCAGAGCATGTTCCTTGGGGTGGGGGGAGGGTGGGGGGGGGAGAAAAGAGGCTCTTTGTTTCAAAGAAATGTGATTTGGCCTTTTCCCTCTTTCCCTCCGTTGCTTGGTTAATATACTACTTCCAGTCGCCCTGGGGCTAGGAAAGGTATTCCATGGAATGGCTGAAATCTCTGTGCTCCACTCCCCATACCCTTCCTGACACACACAAACACACACACACACACTTTCCCCCACCACCACCCTAAATCTTAACCGACTTCTTTCCTCAACTCATGGCTAAGCACCACCTAAGCTGACAGTAGGAACTTGAGATTTGATTTCACCTTTAACTCTTCAACAACGGAATATCCTCCCCCCCCCCCGCCCCAAATGGAATAATTGAGCACACAAAGATAGAAAACCATGCTAGTCCTACTCAGAATAGACCCATTGAAATTAATGGGCGCGACTAACTTAGGATCATTCATTTCAGTGAGTCTCTTATGAGTAGGACATAGCTGGACACAACTCAAAGGAAACTGGCTAATACCTGGGTGTACCCTCCAACATTTATCTGATGAAAATATAATAATAATACTAATACCGACGACAACAACAACAACAACAACAACAACAACAACAACAACAACAACAACAACACTTTTATTATTTATACCCCACCCATCTGACTGGGTTGCCCCAGCCACTCTGGGTGGCTTTCAACATATATAAAAACAATAAAACATTAAACATTTTTTAAAAGAACTTCCCTAAATAAGGCTGCCTTCAGATGTCTTCTAAAGGTTGTATAGTTACTTATCTCCCTGGCTTGGGGGTCGCATAACTCCATACCCTTCAACATTTCTCCAATGAAAATAGGGACGTCCTAAGGGAAAGTGGGACATTCTGGGATCAAATCAGAAAATGGGATGGCTTCTGTAAATCTGAGACTGTCCCTGGAAAATATGGACACTTGGAGGGTCTGAGATTGCCATGCCTCTTGCTGATCTGCCACTGGGCCATTTTCAAGGTACTTGTGTTAATTCACAAAGCCCTAAACAACTTGAGCTCAATGTACTGCAAGGGACATCCACCTTGATCGCCAAGACCCTCAGTACTTCTGGTAGTTCCTCATGCCCTTGAAGGTCCATTTTGCCTTCAGTAGTGACTGAGCAGACTCTGCCTGCAGAAATCACAGTAGAGGTTTGGCAGAAACCATCTGCCCCTTCTTTCTGATGTCTCTGAGAAACTTAATTGAGACAGGCCTTCACAATACGAATTTCCTCTTTTGAACCAACCAGTATTTGTCGATGTTTCATTATAACTCTGAACATTGAATGCCACCATGCCATACTTCTTCTTTAAATGGAAGTGCAGGTTATAACTGCCTTAATTAATAAATAGTAAAACAAATTGGACAAGTTCTTTGGTAAAGATGGGATGAAGGCAACGAACCCCGTGAAAACTAGAAAGTGGAGGTCTGGCTGGGAAACTGACTAGCATTCAAAGGAGGGCGAATGCCACTCCAAGGAGCCAACACAAACCGCTGCAAATATAATCTGGCAAAGTCGCTGCAGATCTCTAGTTTTGTATGGAGGATGTGAAGAACTGGAATAGGTGGGGGAAATAGATATCTTTATGGGACCCTGCAATTGGTAGACACCCACCGCACCCTGGACTAAAGAACAGCAGACTGGCTGCAATGTCTGCCTTGTTGATCCTATCATGGAAAGGGTGTGTAGAGTTGCATCCAACTAGACCATATTCAGAACAGACCTACTGAAATTAATGGACTTAAGTTAGCCAGCTTCATTCATTCCAATGGTTCTCCACTGAGTACCCTAGAACTGGACACAATCTATGGAGTTTTCTTTTCAAAGCTGCCCAGGAAGGCATGTCTGATGGATACTAAAGTCTGTTTCCGCCCGCCCCTCTAAAATAATCAATTGTAAAAAATACTGAGATGGAAAGAGGAAGTGGAATATGGAATGTTGAAGAAAAGGCAGGAACGCAAGAGGTAAGTGAATCCAATGAGAAAGCAAGTATCAGCTCTGAGTGGGGTCACTTGTCCAAGCTCCTTGTCAAGTCTGGTGGTACACCTCATGTGACACATACCCAACAAGGAGCGCCTAGTATATTTCAGTCAGTCATCTCCAATTCAGTTTTATTTAGAGTAGACCGTTTAAATTCATGGCCCTAAGTCACCCATAGCATTGGATACAACCTAATATTTAGAAGCAGAACCAGGACTTGGAAATGAACTGCAGAGCTCCATGAATGGAAGAGGATATGAAGAAGAAGAAGAAGAAGAAGAAGAAGAAGAAGAAGAAGAAGAAGAAGAAGAAGAAGCTATGCTTCAAGAAGGGAATGGGGCCACAAAGGGCTACTTTAGTTAGCTGTGTTAAGAAGATGCATCCTAATAAAATGGGGAAAATATATAAGTAATCTTTGAAAAAGAAGGATTTTTTGCTTGGGCGTAGGAAGTAACAGAGCAGTTACTTATTTAGATGTGTCCCATTGCTATGATCTGGTGCAAGTCCATTCCTTTCCTGCCTCCCGGGTGTGAATAAGCTTCTTGTGAGGTTGAGGGGAAGGGCTTATTTAGACAGGACCCACCCCTTTTGTTCAATCCTGTCAAAGTGAGAGAAAGCAGTGATGTTCCCAAGCAGATCTTGTGGGATTTTACCCATGAATAGGATGCTGGCGGAAGGTTGTTCAGGGGAGCGGGTACCATGGTTCTGATCGGAGAACGATTTGCAATTAATCTGGTTCCGTGCGATTCACCACAATGAGGCGCAACAAGTGTTTCAAATGCCCACAAGTGTTTGGAGAGGTGACAATATTTACAAAAACAAAGTGGGAGATTTCGTACAAGCCATACATGAGAAAATAAGACGAATCCTGCTGGATCAGGCAAAAGGCCAGACTATCGGCTAGACAGATATGCCTAGATCAGTTCCTCACTCACATTTACAATCTCCAGCTCACTTCAACCACTTTCTTGCATCAATTTGCATTTTTTTAAAATAAATAAATTTGACTTAAATATTCATATGCACATTTCTTCTAGCATACACATTTGGGAACATAATTCCACTTAAAATGTACAGCTTTGCAAGTGATTTTGCCTAAAATGATGCATTTTGCATTTTTTAATTTATTTTTTTGGTTGGTAGCTTTACTCACAATAGTGCCTTGGAGTGATTTACAATCACACACACACACACACACACACACACACACACATTGCTATCTGAACTTTCTCCTTTTGTACACAATTTTGGAAAGAGAGAAGCATCACAAAAGAGTGTGAGTTTGCAGGATAGTTGTGTTTCTGTTATTATATTGGTTGGAAAGTGTGTTTCCGTGCCTCTGCACCTCATCCTTAGACCAGACTACAGGTATTTTTCATTTCTAACATTTGTTGAAGACCTACGGATCATTGTATAGTGGCCAACCCTGGATTAACTTCTGGTGGCACAAGAGAACCAGATAAGGGGGTCGGCGACGCTCAAAACTCCCACACTCCTCCCCAAAGAAAACTACTTAAAAATATATCATTTTACAATGTTTGCATTTCTCACTTCCGTAACTCTTGCCACCTCAATAACTATCCACACCTCTGTGCGTACAACACACAGAGAAGCTGTTTGTGGTGGGGAAAGCAACCTGGGATATGTCTGCGCTACAAATCTAAACATGTTTCAGGTTGATTTAATAGCCAGGCCTCAAATTGTGGAAGTTTTAAAATGGCTGCTCTACAACAGGGACAGTGGTCTGCAGCAAGACGCCTGTGCCTGAATTAAAACTATAATTCCCAGGACTATTTCAGCGAAGCCACAACTTTAAATCTGCACCATTGCCATTCCCTTAAACTGCATCTTATCGAGTCAATTTGAATGATCCAAATCTTCAAGATCTTCTTTGAACGGGATCAGTTCAGCCAGCTAATGAACTGCTCTCTGGTTATTTACAGAGCTGGAACGGGGACTGCATCAAAGTTGGGTGCGATGGCACCTGCGAGATGTGAGGCATTTGAAAGCAACAGCCTGATATTGCTCTCTCTCCCTCCCCTTTCCCCTTTCCCCTTCCCCCAAACCCACACCTCTCCCTCTCTCATATTTCAAACCTTTTCAGCTTTCTAGATTCCCCCCTGCTTCCCTTTCCCCCATTTAAAGAACACCGGCACATTTGAGAAAATAGCTCAAACCAAATTCCCTTGCACATGCCACGTTCTATTGCAACAGTAATAAAGATGTTTATAGTTTTAACCATCAAATAAAGTGCTTAATTCCATAGAGCTTGTCCCCCCCATCCGCTCAGGCCGTTCGACGGCTTCATTTAGCAGGCCGGCGTTTAAAGGTGGGGGGGGGGGGAGGGAAAAAAATTCATTAATTTTTATTAACAGGGAGAGCCATTTGTTCCCTGTGACAATATTTGACTTGTCGAAATGATTTTTCACCTCTGCCATGAGGTGCGCGCTCCGTCCATACATCACCCGATTACTCCGAGAGCAGACGGAGTTGCAGTCATTAGCTAGTGAATTAACGACAATCCACAGCACTATTAATCACGCTGACAAAAGCGTTAGCTGGCTGCTGACCCGAGCGCAGCTCTGGGACGCAAGCCGTAAGAGGGGAGAGTGTGCAGAAGCCTAGGAAAGAAAGGGATTTTCCCTGCCTCTCTCTCCCCCCCCCCCAATTATGGAGGCAAAGGAATTTATTTCGTTCGTTTATTTGGTTTTGCTTTTTTTTAATAAAAAAAGTAAAATCGGCAAGAAAGCAGCAAACGGAAGTGATGCACCTGCCGTGAGATTGCTACAAAGGTGATAACAGAATGTGATTTGGGCGGATTCCTATGGCTTTGTCCCTTTGCAATGCAGAACCTCTGCAACCTTGGCGAAGGATTGGCAAACGCTGCTCTCACAAGACAGGGTTGTGTCCCTGCTTCACTTCCAAGGGACTACAGGAAGCAGCACATGGTGCAAGATTTGGCTCCCTAAGAATCACAGTTTTCAATAAAAATAAATAGAAGAAGAAGAAGAGGAGTTTGGATTTGATATCCCGCTTTATCACTACCCGGAGGAGTCTCAAAGCGGCTAACAATCTCCTTTCCCTTCCTCCCCCACAACAAACACTCTGTGAGGTGAGTGGGGCTGAGAGACTTCAGAGAAGTGTGACTAGCCCAAGGTCACCCAGCAGCTGCATGTGGAGGAGCGGAGACTCGAACCCGGTTCCCCATTCTAACGGCCTAGCAAAGATTTTGTTTGTTTGTTTGCTTGCTTGCTTGCCCTCTTGTCTGTCTTTTCCTAGCTTATTTCACACGTTTGCAGCCAAACAGTTCTTGGCAAAACGCAGGCAGCGATAAAATTGTTTGTGTGGAAGATCAAATCAAACAGCCACTGGAAAGGTGCAACGAAGAGCAGGTCTTTGACTGGTGTTAAAAAGCAAAACAAAAGCAAAACAAAACTGGGTGACAGGCGGGTCCTTATATGATGCACCGCCTGCGCACCTTGGCTGCCAACCACCTTGCCTCAGATGGCGGATGGCATAGGCAGTCCCAGAAGTGGGGGGCTAGGAGGGGAAGTGTCCCCCAAATGCAGAACATAGGCAAATAGAGGCGGGAAGGGGAGTTGATTGTGCCTGAAGCCATATGGAACTTCAAAGGTATGTTTTGAATTGTGCTCACTGGGTGACCTCAAGCCAGTCGCCATCTCTCTGCCTAACCTACCTTGCAGGGACATTGTGAGGATAACCTGGAGAGGAAAGGTAGGGATATAGGTGCAAAAATACCTCAAGTAAATAAGGCAGCTTTTTTTATCTGCCAAGCATTCTGAACCTATAACTTTATGCACACAAAGGCCAGGCCAGGGGGCGGGAGGAGGAATTCAATTTTGCTTGCATTCTTAAGGAGAAAATGCACTTAATTCCCGGGCGAATACATGAATGGAAACACAATTGCCCTTGAAATCTGCCTTTCTCGGAATTTTATGCAGCAGTGCTGCAACCAGCCAACATGTACAAACCACATCATCCTAAGGGGAAATGTGCATTTAAAAATGCATACGGTAGCAAACAAGACATGCACACCACAACACGTTATATTTGGGGAAAACTTTGTTACAAAAAAGAAGAAGTGCCTATTAGTCAAAACTGCATACAGAAGGGTGTGTACTAAGAGGATATTTGCGCCAAAATGCTGGCTGGTTCTCATAAGGATCACAAATTGCTGCCAAAACATGGGGAAGTGGATTAAAATCACATAAAGATGAGAAGCTGAAATTGACAAATTCATGCGTCCATGTGCTCACATATCCCTCGTGTCATCAGGAGGGCACCACGTTGGCAACCCTTGATTTTTAAGACCTTCAGGGCAGCCAAAAACCCACAGCTTCACTTTTGGTGAAGGTGCAATGTTGATGGAGGGCATCACCTGTTGAACTTCTGCCTTCCATGCAGCTAAAGGAGACTTTGTTAGGAGGGAAAGCAGCAGTTCTTCAGCCCTCTTGCACTCCACCACAGGATTTGATCAGCTCCTTTACAGGTCAAGCATATTTTCTTTTGCTCTACGGAATAATTTTCTGATCTGTTTCTAGTTACTTGCTTTTATCGGTTTAATTCTCCTTTTTAGAAAGAAAGAAAGAAAGAAAGAAAGAAAAGGGAGTTGGGGGGGGGGGGAGCCGGCGCTGCAAGGGAAGTTAGGTTCGGAAATCCATGATTTCCTGTCAGCTAACTTGAATCAGCCAAACAGGAGACAAAGTGATATTCTCCTTTAATGCTGTTACTTAATATATAGCAATAAGCAGGGGTTTAGAGCAGGTTTTAGACACAGCCCCACTGGGGAACCTGTTGCTGTGCAAACCCTGTTGAAATGAATTGGCAGAGTGGGGGGGGGGGGACTGTTCACTGCATGTGCCCACCTTGAAACGTTTGCCCCGGGCTTGCATTCTCAGTAATACTTGATACCTTCCACTGTTCAGAGATTTCAATAGGGACACGTCTTGTGTGTTTAGAGAACACTCAAGGATTTGTAGATTCCTAAACTCAAGGATGCATTGGGACTTAGGAAGCTGCAGAGTCAGATCATTGGTCCATCTAACTCAGTACTGTCTGCACTGACTGGCAGTAGCTCTCCAGGATTCCGGACAGGGAACATTCTCAGCTCTGTTTGCCAGGGATTGAACCTGAGACTTTCTACAGGCAAACCTGGTGCTGTACCACTAAGCTACGACTCTCTCCCTGCAGCAGGATTGTCCCTTCTCACAGTTGAACATTAGTGTCGTACCTTGGTTGACGAACGCCTTGGTACTCGGACGTTTTGGCTCCCAGACACCGCAAACCCAGAAGTGAGTGTCCAGTTTGTGAACGTTCTTTGGAACCCAAACATCCAACGGGGCTTCCGTGGCTTCCAATTGGCTGCAGGAGCTTCCTGCCGCCAATCAGAAACTGCGCCTTGGTTTCCAAACATTTTGGAAGTCAAATGGACTTCCGGAATGGATTCCGTTCGACTTCCGAGGTACCACTGTACTGCTCTCTACCCACTGTACGTTAGACCATAGCAGCTTGCTCTTAAAAAGGAAGAAGTAAACAAAGGACGTTTAATAGAATGTTTCACTTCAGAATAGTACTTCTTAGAGCAGTGGTTCTCAACCTGTGGGTCCCCAGATGTTATTGGACTACAACTTCCATCATCCCTGAGCACTGGCATTGCTAGCTAGGGGTGGTGGGAGTTGTAGTTCAACAACATCTGGGGACCCACAGGTTGAGAAAGGCTGTCTTAGAGGCTCTGGGTTGTATCCAACATTACTCAAGGTAGACCCCTTGAAGTTAGAGGGTGATGAACTGAAGCCTGTTAATGGGTGCACAACCTCATGTTCCATTCTTATGGGTCCAAATGGGAAATCTTAGAATCACAGAATTGTAGAGTTGGAAGAGACCCCAAGGTACGTCCAATCCAGCCCCCTGCGATGCAGGAATCACAGCCGAAGAATCCTTGATAGATGGCTATCCAACCACTGCTTTAAAAAATTTAGGAGAGTCCACCACCACCCAAGGTACTCCATTCCACTGCCAAGCTGCTCTTACCATCAGAAAGTCCCTCCTAATGTTGAGTCAGAATTCCCGTTCTCGCAACTAGTTCAAATTCTGCTTTCTGGAGGACCAGAAAACAAGATTGCTCCATGTTCCATGTGTGACACCATACAGAGGAGGCACAGGGTCATGTATGTCAGCTCCACCCCTCCTCACCCCACACTCCCTGTTCCATCCCTTCCTGCACTGAGCGGGGCCTGAATGAAGCTTGCACCCATGCTTGCTTGCACCCATGCAGAACCCTCCTTCAGACATTCCCTTATCAGCTTGGGAGGAGTACGGGACTGAATAGGCAGGTGAGGAAGGTTGGGGGTATGGCCTGGAGGCACACTGCCAGCACCCTGGACACGGACTTCCTGTGCAGACGCATGCTGGGAAATGGAAGCAAGTTGACCACAGTTCAAGAGCATCCTCCCCCCCCCCCCATTGCACATCCTCACTGTCTCAGGTGGTGAGAGAAGGAATATTGCCATGATGGCACTGGGGGGGATGACACACACACAAGTGGCCCCTTTAAGGAATCGCATAGTCCTCCAGGGCCATAAGTGAGTGGCAGGACACTTCTCAACTGGAAGTAGCCTGGTTTGCATATGGGAAGTTCACAAAATCTTGTGTGCAACCTGGGTACTCTTGCAAGATGGGGCTGGTTGAGCCCATACCTGTTCCCCAAGTGCAATAGCATTCAAAACAGCCAAGGTGGGAGCCAGGAGAAAAACATTCTGCTATGTCTGCTGTGTCTGGAGTACTTTTATCTAGATAGGCAAGGGAAAGGAAAGGACAAAGGAGTGGGCATGTAAAATCATAATAATTTAATAATTTTATCATCCACCTGGCTGGTTTCCCCAGCCACTTTGGGTGGCTTACAGCACATATAAAGCATAGTAAACATTGCATCCGTGTGCAATGCACTCAAGATACATCCAGCCCCTTTCAGAAGGTTGTAGTCAATTTAAACTTGCTCAGAGTAGACCCGCTGAAATCACAGGGCATGAGTTTGCCATGTCCGTTCATTTCAACGGGTCTCTTCTAAGCAGGACTGACACTGGATACAACCCAGAGATTTAATATGAAGGAATCAAGAGAGGAGGGGGAAACCCAAGGAAATAAGAGCAGACATATACACATACTGTTTTTTTGAATGCACTCTTCCCTTCCTCCACATCTCCCACACCCCACCCCAAAGCACCCACACAAGCTTGGGCAGAATCAGGGCAGTGTTGTGCCACTAACAATTCCCTGTTGATTAGGGACAGTTGTGGGGGACATTTCCGAACATGAGCGTTCCTTACACAAGACTGCATAATGGATACAGTGGTACCTCGGGTTACAGACACTTGAGGTTACAGACTCCGCTAACATAGTACCTCGGATTAAGAACTTTGCTTCAGGATGAGAACAGAAATCGTGCGGCGGCAGTGGGAGGCCCCATTAGCTAAAGTGGTACCTCAGGTTAAGAACAGTTTCAGGTTAAGAACGGACCTCCAGAATGAATGAAGTTCTTTACCCGAGGTACCACTGTATACCCTTTCTGGGCTGATAGTGCTGTTTGGAAGCCAAACAAGGGCTTCCTTTCTGATTACCTGCCACCTTTGCTCCTGAGTCCTGGAGAATGATGGAGGGAGGAATATAGAGATTAGGGTGCAACTCAGAAGTAGTGGTGGGTAGGTGGGGGACAAAGCGTATCTGAGATGGGGCTCCTCAGTTGCCTTTGGAGTGGTGCAGGTTCCTGCACGGCCTCCATAAGACTGGGGTTCCACAGGTCTTTCTGGGGGCTGGGAGACACCTGTGCCTATAGCTTTGTAGGAGTCTAAAACTGCTCGCCAAGTAACCTGTTTTCCCTCCCTGCATATCTGCCGGTGTGTGTTTGCACACCCAGAGATACAGGATTACCACTTAAACTGATTTGTGAGCCACTGAAAATCGGGTCCTACATGTTTTTCTTCCACCCCACTTCCTTCAATCATTCTTTCCCCCCCCCTCCCCCTTACGCTTACCACTTACTGGCTCCCTTTGTATTTTTGCCCAGCAGTGCATGTAAAATGAAAACATGAAAATGTTACACAGACTTTTCAACTTAGGGTCTCCGTCCCCCACACATTTTTCACATTACCAGATATTCCCCTGCCTGAGTTAAACTTAAGCGGGTCTGGAACAACTTCATTAACATAAAACCACATGATAATAGAAAGCAGAGCCATTTAATGGTTTATTTTCTTATTATCTTATGATATATTTCATCCCTTCCCTCCCTGCTGCCCTTTCCTCTGAGTGCTACTACATTCTTTCTGGGGGTTTTGCTCTAGTTACTGGTTCCAATATTACTCCAGCTCAGCCACAGAAGTGATATAGAACAGGACAATGGAATCCATACCCCTGGGAGACTGTGCAGGCCCTGCCAAAATTATGGGGTGCCAAACAGCATGCCCACACTTCCATCTTCTATATTACTGGACAAAAGCCATTGCAGAGCCGTACGTGACCAAGGAGATGTCCTGTCCAACCCCAAGCACTGAAGGGATGGGGAAATTGGTCAGTTCCGGTTTCTTATTTTTCCCATCTGAAGTCCAGTTCTCCACATTTCCACATCAGTTTGCATTTAAAAAACAAAACCCTTGCGAAAATTCAACAGCATTTAAGAGCAAATTCATCCTAATATACACAATTTTTTGGCAAGCAATTTTCCCCAAATAAAAATGTTCTTTTGTATGTTATTTTCAAAGACACAGGCATCACCTTGCACAGTATACTTTGGCACACGTTATCCGGTCAGAGAACTGCATTGCAAAATTCAGAGAATTGCAAATTTCTACGTAAGAGTGCGTTTCAGTTTGTGCAATGTTTTGGAAAGTGCAAACTAGGTAAGTTTTTCTTTAAATGCAAACTGGATTTCATTTCTCCCCCACCCCTGGCAGAACCCCCTGTTTGCAACAAAACACAGAGATTGTAGTAAGGGTGAACAGAGAAGCCTACTTCCAGTCTATGAAAGTTAAATATGTTTTATCCCTATACTCTGATTTCTCTCTCTCTCTCTCTCTCTCTCTCTCTCTCTCTCTCACACACACACACACACACACACACACAAACAAACACACACACAGTGCATGAAAATTTGCATTTCAGTTGTACACATTTTTAAGTGCACTGAAGAATATTGAAGAACGCAAAATCAGGAATATGAGGTGGCTGTGTTAGGTTGGCTCATTGGGGGGAAAAAACAAACCAATCAAAAATATCCAGGATCCCAAGGCTGTGTAGCTCACTGGTAGACCACATCCCTGATGGATGTGGGTTCATTCCTTCCAGTTATGGAACCTAAAGTTTGCAGGACTCTTCTGCCCAAGATCATGGACAGCCACTGTGAATCATAGGAGCCAAATCCTAGGGGCCAAGGGCTCTTTGGGGGGTGGGCAATTAAATATTTGAGAGGGCTGCCCCCCTCTGAGATTGATGGACATTGCCATTCAAATGGTGTGCATGTGCCACATCATGTGATCGATTATGTGGGGTGGGGCCTAGCTCTCCCCCTCCCACAGTATTTTATTGAAGTTGGCACCTCTGCTGTGAATCAACAGAGACCAAACGTCAGAAAAGCTTGCTTGCTTGCTTGCTTGCTTGATTAGGCCTATCTGGTCCAGCATCTGGTTCCCACAGCGGCCAACCAGATGCCTGTGGGATGCCTGCAAGCAGGACACGAGTGCAAAAGCTCTCCCCGCTTGTAATTGCCAGCAACTGGTGTTGAGAAGCATACCACCTCCAACAGCTAAAGTAGAACACGGTCATGATGGCTGCTAGCCTTTCAATGGGTTAGAAGGACCAACAGTCTTGATTCTGTATAAACCAGTTTCCTGTTCTCATTGGGGGCATGCATTCATCAATCAAAACCAACAGGAAATAAATGGAAGCAAATGCCACGAGTAAAGGAATTGTCGAATTGTTTGGCAGATGTTATGCAGCCCCCCCCATATACTGGTTCCCAACCTGGTGCCCTCCATATGCTGCTGGACTGCAACCCCCATCGCCTCTGACAGCTGACTTGGCCAATGGGTGTTGGAGTCTAACTATATCTGGAGGGCCTAAAGGGCTACCTGATCGTTTCCTGACTGGAGGTTCTGCACAGCAGCATAATGTCAGCACCAACACACACAGGGTGGGGAGCTCGGCTGGCCAATGCAGCCCTTAGCAAGTGGAGAGGAGAGGAGTATCGGGTTTCGGCCACACTGGGGTTGCCTGTGTAGGGTTGCTTGGTTTGTGCCCCCTCAAAAACTGTAAAAAGCAACAACCCAAAAACCACTGTGCCCCTGGTTCTGCAGACAGAATCTGGGACATTCTGCATACAAGCCATGTGTTCTAGCAATGAGCAACATCCTTTTCCCATAGTGTAGAAATCAGATGGTCTGTGCTTGGAGAGGCTCCATGTGGAGTCTGGATTCTGTTCCTTGAGTTTCTCACTACACGGTTACTGAATGGGTTGTGTACGAACACAGAAACACACACACACACACACACACACACACACACACAAAGCAGCACTTCTTGGGAACACCCCCTCCTCCGAAATAAATAAATAAATCAGCACAGTTTTGAAATCAGTGCAGTTTTTAAAAGTTCCACCTGCCATCTTGATTGAAAATGGCACCCAGTTGTATTAAAAAAGACAAAAACCTGCTCCTCGATGTCAGGAACCACTGTGTAAAATTTGGGTATGATGTCTTAGGTGGTTCAGATGCATAGCCTACAGACAAGCAATGCACATATTTATGTATCTACACACACACACACACACACACACACACACACACAATGGTATGAACTAGTATTCTGCACGTGAGCAATAGAATTATAGAAGTATTACCAAAAATAAGGCACCTGAAAGTGATGGGCCTGGATTTTCCATCTTCCTGTGACCCTCAAGCGCCCATAACCATCTTCATGTAACCTTGTCTCCCTCCCCAATGCCGGCCGGCGTAATGGATTTCTTTAAATTAATAATGCGTAAAAGGAGATTTACGCTGCCGTGCTAAAATATTGGTTTTTTTTGCCTTTTATTCATGCATTTGTCACTGTAGTCTCTAATAGAGGTGTTCAGCCTGGGGATAAATAATGAAGAGGCAGGAGTGGGGAGTCTGTCATAATCCAGAGGCATTTGCAAATTCATCACCAATATTCTTTGGGAAGGTAGGAAAGAAGGAGGTGAAAAATATGCCGCGCAGCTAATATATCTCATTGATTTTCCCTTTCCCATTTATTTTGAGAGCCCACTTTGAGCTATGATAGAATGTGGATCCTCGAAATAGCCATTGCTTTTAAAAGACAAGGCTGGAACAGCTTCCATCAGGATCTCGGCAGACTTCTGGCAAAGGGGCGAAGCTAAAAACACACAGACACATACACTGTAAGCAAGGGGTGCTCGGTTGTGGTTCCATTTG